>NC_141879.1:153235416-153541145 GCF_056163025.1 Triticum urartu
CAAATCAAACGAAGCAACAAAACTCTAACGGCCAAAGAAACAGGCTTCGTTTAGTAATCTGGACTAAATTCAAATTTTACAATAGCAAAAACTTGTTTAAGTTAATCTGGACGAAACTCTAGGCGTTTGAATCGCCTGATTCCGTTACACAAGCGAAAAGTTATACTAAAACAAAAATTTGATCAGAAATCGTGATCGAAAATAATCGCGGAAAATCCGAGAAAAAGAAAAACTGATGAACAGGCTAACGAACAAACGTTCGCTGTCTGCAGCTAAACGGTGAAAACCATTCGCTAAAACAAACGTAAAAACGGGCATTCGCTGTCTGCGGCAAAACGGTGAAAACCGTTCGCCAAAACGAACGTAAAAACGGGCGTTCGCTAAATACCTAAACCGAAAGAAATAAACCGAACCGGATCTAAAAAACGGATCTAGGGTTTTCGAAAAAAAACCAAAACGATTTTCTCACGAAAACCGAGGCAACTACCTCGAGGTCCGGCGGGGGGGGGGGGGGGGGGGTCCGACGAGGGTCCGGTGCTCCGGCGCGGAACGGCGGCGGGTGGCAGGCGGCGCGGATCGGGGCTAGGGTTAGGGTTAGGACGCGGTGGTGGCTTGGTCTGGTCGGGTGCTCGGGGCCGCGGCTTATAACGGCCGGCCCGAGGAGTCCTTGCCGTTTACGGCCCGGAGTCGGTTCGCCTCTTTTTTCTAAAAAAATAATTCTGACGCTCAGAAAATAAAAGAAAAGAAATACTAAACGGACTTCAAAAATCGCGAAATAAATTTTCCCCGTCCTCTAAAAATAAGCCGGACAAGGTGAACATTTATTTGGGCCTAAAATGCAATTTTGAAAAACGCACTTTTTTCCTAATTCAAATAAAATAGCAATAAAACTCCGAATAAAAATCTTATTTGATTTTAATATTAAATCTTCGATATTTCTCTATTTTGAGGAAGTCATTTTATCCTCTCTCTTTTATGTTTATAAAAGAAATAATCGAAGAGTAAATAATTAAAATCAAACGATCCTGTTTTCAAAATTCGAGAAAAACTCGAATATGAAAATAATGAAATCCCAACTCTCTCCGTGGGTCCTTGAGTTGCGTAGAATTTCTTGGACCAACCAAAATGCAATAAAATATGATATTAAATGATGATCTAATGTAGAACATTCCAAACTAAAAATTTGGGATGTTACACCATCACATGAAGCATTCTTTTCATGATTCATAAGCATAGAAATTATATTACTCCCCACATAAGCAAATTTATTCCCATGGATAGTAGTGGAAGCAAACTCAATAAAATAACTATCATGGAATTGAAAATTGAAATCAAGATGACAAGTTTCATGGTTATCATTATTCTTTATAGCATATGTGTCATCACAATAATCATCATAGATAGGAGGCATTCTTTCATCATAGTAAATTTGCTCATCAAAACTTGGAGGACAAAAAATATCATCTTCATCAAACATAGCATCCCCAAGCTTGTGGCTTTGCATATCATTAGCATCATGGATATTCAAGAAATTCATACTAACAACATTGCAATCATGCTCATCATTCAAAGATTTAGTGCCAAACATTTTTAATGCATTCTTCTTCTAACACTTTGGCACAATTATCGGAATCCTTCTTTTCATGAAAGACATTAAAAAGATGAAGCATATGAGGAAACCTCAATTCCATTTTTTGTAATTTTTCTTTTATAGACTAAACTAGTGATAAAACAAGAAACTAAAAGATTCGATTGCAAGGTATAAAGATATACCTTCAAGCACTAACCTCCCCGGCAACTACGCCAGAAAAGAGCTTAGTTGACGAGGTGTTAGTGCTGCTTACCTCGCCTCCCCGGCAACGGCGCCAGAAAAGAGCTTGATGTCTACTGCGCAACCTTCTTCTTGTAGAGTCGTGTTGGGCCTCCAAGCGCGGTGTTTTGTAGGACAGTAACAAATTTCCCTCAAGTGTATGACCTAAGGTTTATCAATCCGTGGGAGGCGTAGGATGAAGATGGTCTCTCTCAAACAACCCTGCAACCAAATAACAAGAGTCTCTTGTGTCCCCAACACACCCAATACAATGGTAAATTGTATAGGTGCACTAGTTCGGCGAAGAGATGGTGATACAAGTGCAATATGGATAGTAGATATAGGTATTTTTTAATCTAAAAATATAAAACAGCAAGGTAACTAACGGTAAAACTGTGCGAAAATGGTATTGCAATGCTAGGAAATAAGGCCTAGGGTTCATACTTTCACTAGTGTAAGTTCTCTCAACAATGATAACATAATTAGACATATGACAATGCCTCAACATGCAACAAAGAGTCACTCCAAAGTCACTAATAGCGGAGAACAAACGAATAGAGTATTGTAGGGTATGAAACCACCTCAAAGTTATTCTTTCTGATCAACCTATTGGGCTATTCCTATAAGTGTTACAAACAGCCCTAGAGTTCGTACTCAAATAACACCTTAAGATACACATCAACCAAAACCCTAATGTCACCTTGATACTCCAATGTCACCACAAGTATCTGCGGGTTTGATTATACGACATGCATCACACAATCTCATATTCATCTATTCAAACCAACACAAAGAACTTCAAAGAGGGCCCCAAAGTTTCTACCAGAGAGTCAAGACAAAAACGTGTGCTAACCCCTATGCATAAGTTCCCAAGGTCACAAAACGTGCAAGTTGATCACCAAAACATACATCAAGTGGATCACATGAATATCCCATTGTCACCACAGATAAGCACACGCAAGACATACATCAAGTGTTCTCAAATCCTTAAAGACTCAATCCGATAAGATAACTTCAAGGGAAAACTCAATCCATTACAAGAGGGTAGAGGGGGAGAAACATCATAAGATCCAACTATAATAGCAAAGCTCGTGGTACATCAAGATCGTGCCAAATCAAGAACACGAAAGAGAGAGAGATATCAAACACATAGCTACTAGTACATACCCTCATCCCCGAGGGTGAACTACTGCCTCCTTGTCATGGAGAGCGCTGGGATGATGAAGATGGCCACCGGTGATGATTTCCCCCTTCGGCAGGGTGCCGAAACAGGGTCCCGATTGGTTTTTGGTGTCTATAGAGGCTTGCGGCGGCGGAACTCCCGATCTAGGTTCTGTTCTGGTGGTTTGGGGATATATAAGAGGTGTTGGCGTCGAGAACAAGTCAGGGGAGTCCATGAGGGGCCCACAAGGTTGGAGGGCGCGCCCTTGGGTGGTGGGGGCGCCCTCCACCCTCGTGGAGGCATCGGGACTCCTCTGGTGCATCTCCAGTACTCCGTGGGCTTCTTTTGGTCCAAAAGCAATCATCATAAAGTTTCAGGTCATTTGGACTCCGTTTGATATTCCTTTTCTGTAAAACTCAAAAACAAGGAAACATAAACTGGCACTGGGCTCTAGGTTAATAGGTTAGTCCCCAAAATCATATGAAATAGCATGCAAATGCATATAAAACATCCAAGATGGATAATATAATAGCATGGAACAATCAAAAATTATAGATACGTTGGAGACGTATCAATAACTGGCACGTCATAGAAGTGTTTTCGTGAAGGGTCAAAAACACATGGCAACCACTAGTACAGGTCACCGTTAAGATATCGGGTGTGAATTTTGGATCCGATACTCGTTAATAACCCCGAGTACTTATAAAAACATGTGTAAAGTCAAGCCACTTGAATACTTCAGATGGAATACTCTATTAACATACCACATTATAGTACAATTTAATGTATGTTAACATTGAATATAACTCATTATATGTTGAGGAACGTTGCATGAAAATCAACAAATTTACTACGAACACCCAAGATCTATCTAGGATAAGCATAACAACGGGAGGGGAAAGTTTGTCTACGTACTCCCGTAGACCGTTAAGCAGAAGCGTATATCACGCGGTTGATGCAGTCGTAGTCGTCACGATGTAATCGCGATCCAAACCGATGAAGTACCAAATGGACGGCACATCTGCGTTCAGCACACGTACAACTCGATGACGTCTCCTCCTGCTGGATCCAGCAAGCGAGGGAGGAGAATTATATGTGATCACCAGCAGCACGTCGACGTGACGGTGATGGTGGTGGAGTGATTCCGTGAGGGCTACACCGAGCGCTACCGAAACAACGAAGATGGAGGAGTTACGAAGTAACGGGAGAGAGAGGGGGCCAAGGGCTTGTGTGTCCTCTTGGGGGCATCCCTCTCCTCTATATATAGGTGGAGGGGTATGGTGGCCAGCCCTCCAAGCCCTAGGGGCGCACCAAGGGGGAGGAGTTGGACTCCTAGTCCAATTCCCTCCTTTTCCATACATGGGTGGACTTTCAACCTCTCCCAAGCCACAAGGGCCTTGGGGGACTTGTGTGCTTGGACCAATAAGGCCAGAGCGCCTCCCCTCAGCCCATGCTGACCATTAGGACATGGTGGAACCCATGGTGGACTTCTGGACTCCTCCAGAAGTTTTTGGAACCTTCTAGAAGCTTTCACTGCAATACCAAAAAAACTGAAACTTTTTCCGGAACCCTGAAAACAACTTTCCATATATAAATCTTTACCTCTCTACCATTTCGGAGCTCCTCGTGACACCTCGGATCCCATGTGAGACTCCAAACAACATTCGTCACCAACATTCATATCCCAATATTACTCTAGTGTCACCGAACGTTAAGCGTGTGGACCCTACGGGTTCGAGAACATGTAGACATGACCGAGACACCTCTCCGGTCAATAACCAATAGCGGTATCTGGATGCCCATATTGGTTCCTACATATTCCACAAAGATATTTTATCGGTTGAACCACGATGTCAAGGATTCGGTTAATCCCGTATGCAATTCCCTTTGTTCGGCGATATGTTACTTGCTCAAGATTCAATCATCGGTATCTCCATACCTAGTTCATTCTTGTTACCGACAAGTCCCTTTACTCGTTCCGTAATATAAGATCGTGTGACTAACTCATTAGCCACATCGCCAACCCAACAGACACCTTTGGAGATACCTGTAGAGCATCTTTATGATTCACCCAGTTACAAAGTGATGTTTGATAGCACACAAGGTATTTCTGTGGTATGCGGGAGTTGCATGATCTCATGGTCTTAGTAATAGATACATGACATGAAGAGAGCTATAGCAATAAACTCAAGTGATACGATCGAATGCTAAGCTAATGGTTGGGTCTTGTACATCACATCATTCTCCTAATGATGTGATCTCACTTCCAAATGACAACTCATGTCTATGGTTAGGAAACCTTAACTATCTTTGATCAATGAGCTAGTCTAGTAGAGGCTCACTAGGGACATAGTATTTGTTTATGTATTCACACATGTATTTAAGTTCCTGGTCAATACAATTCTAGCATGAATAATAAACCTTTATGATGAAAAGGTATATGATAATAACCAATTTATTATTGCCTCTAGGGCATATTTCCAATAGTCTCCCACTTGCACTAGAGTCAGTAATCTACTTTACATAGTTATGAATCTAACACCCATGGAGTCTTGGTGCTGATCATGTTTTTCCTGTGGAAGAGATTTAGTCAATGGGTCTACCATATTCAGACCTGTATGTATTTTGAAAAGTTCTATGTCTAAATATTTAACATAATTATGAATGGAGTTGAAGTGGCGCTTGATGTGCTTGGTTCTCTTGTGAAACATGGGCTCCTTGTCAATGGCAATAACTCTAGTGTTGTCACAAAAGATAGTCACTGGATTTGATGCACTAGGTATTACACCCAGATCTGATATGAACTCCTTGATCCAGACCCTTTCTTGCGCTGCTTCCGAAGCAGCTATATACTCCGCTTTACATGTAGATCCCGCCACAACGCTCTGCTTAGAACTGCACCAACTGACCGCTCCACCATTCAATATAAATACGTATCCGGTTTGAGACTTAAATTCATCCGGATCTGTGTCGAAGCTAGCATCGACGTAACCCTTTACGACGAGCTCTTTGTCACCTCCATAAACGAGAAACATGTCCTTAGTCCTTTTGAGTTACTTCAGGATGTTCTTGACCGCTATCCAGTGATCTACTCTTGGATCCCTTTGGTACCTCCCTGCCAGCCTTATGGCAAGGCACATATCAGGTCTAGTACATAGCATAGTATAAATTATAGAACCTATGACTGAGGCATAGGGAATGACTTTCATCCTTTCTCTTTCTTCTGTGGTGGTCAGGCTTTGAGTCTTACTCAACTTCATACCTTGCAATACAGGCAAGAACCCTTTCTTTGATTGATCCATTTTGAACTTCTTCAAAACTTTGTCAAGGTATGTGCTTTTTGAAAGTCCTATTAATATTCTTGATCTATCTCTATAGATTTTGATGCCCAATATGTAAGCAGCTTCACCGAGGTCTTTCATTGAAAAACTTTTGTTCAAATATCCTTTTATGCTTTACATAAATTCTATACCATTTCCAATCAACAATATGTCATCCACATATAATATTAGAAATGCTACAGCGTTCCCACTCACTTTCTTGTAAATACAAGCTTCTCTGTAAGTTTGTATAAAACCAAAAGCTTTGATCACCTCATCAAAGCGAATATTCCAATACCGAGATGCTTGCACCAGTCCATAGATGGATCGCTGGAGCTTCCATACTTTGTTAGCATCCTTAGGATCAACAAAACCTTATGGTTGCATCATATACAACTCTTCCTTAAGAAACCCATTAAGGAATTCCGTTTTAACATCCATTTGCCAGATCTCATAATCATAATATGCGGCAATTGCTAACATGATTCAGACAGACTTAAGCATCTCTACGGGTGAGAAAGTATCATCATAGTCAACCCCTTGAACTTCTCAAAAACCCTTTGTGACAAGCCGAGTTTTATAGATGGTGACATTACCATCAGCGTGTGTCTTCTCCTTAAATATCCATTTATTCTCAATGGCTTGCCGATCATCGGGCAAGTCCACCAAAGTCCATAATTTGTTCTCATACATGGATCCTATCTTCGGTTTCATGGCCTGAAGCCATTTGTCAGAATCCGGGCTCATCATAGCTTCTTCATAGTTTGTAGGTTCACCATTGTCTAACAACATGACTTCCAGGACAGGATTACTGTACCACTCTCGTGCAGAACGTACCCTGGTCGACCTACGAAGTTCAGTAGTAACTTGATCCGAAGTTTCATGATCATCATCACTAGCTTCCTCTTCGGTTGGTGTAGGCATCACGGGAAATGCTTTCTGTAATGTGCTACCTTCCAATTCGAGAGAAGGTACAATTACCTCATCAAGTTCTACTTTTCTCACACTCACTTCTTTCGAGAGAAACTCCTTCTCTAGAAAGGACCCCTTCTTGGAAACAAAGATCTAGCCCTCGGATCTATGGTAGAAGGTATACTTAATGGTCTCTTTGGGGTATCCTATGAAGACGCACTTCTCCTCTTTGGGTTCGAGATTATTAGGATGAAGCCTCTTGACATAAGCATTGCATCCCCAAACTTTAAGAAATGACAGCTTAGGTTTCTTGCAAACCGCAACTCATACAGTGTCTTCAACGGATTTAGATGGTGCCCTATTTAAAGTGAATGTGGTTGTCTCTAATGCATAACCCCAAAACGATAGTGGCAAATCTATAAGAGACACCATAGAACGTAGCATATCCAATAGAGTATGATTACGACGTTCGGATACACCATTACGCTGTGGTGTTCCAGGTGGCATGAGCTATGAACAATTCCACATTGTCTTAAATGCATACCAAACTTGTAACTCAAATATTCACCTCCATGATAAGTTCGTCGAAACTTTATTTTCTTGTTATGATGATTCTCCACTTCCGTCTAAAATTCCTTGAACTTTTCAAATGTTTCATACTTGTGTTTCATTAAGTAAATATACCCATATCTACTCAAATCATCTGTGAAGGTAAGAAAATAACAATATCCACCGTGTGCTTCAACACTCATCGAACCGCATACATTAGTATGTATTATTTCCAATAAGTCACTAGCTCGCTCCATTGTTCCGGGGAACAGAGTTTTAGTCATCTTGCCCATGAGGCATGGTTCACATGTCTCAAATGATTGATAATAAGAGATTCCAAAAGTCCATCAGCATGGAGTTTCTTCATGCGCTTCACACCAATATGAACTAAGCGACAGTGCCACAAATATGTGGTACTATCATTATTAACTTTGAATCTTCTGGCATCAATATTATGAATATGTATATCACTACGATCGAGATTTAACAAGAATAAACCGTTCATAAGGGGTGCATGACCATAAAATATATTACTCATATAAATAGAACAACTATTATTCTCTGACTTAAATGAATAAGCGTCTCAACAAGATCCAGATATAATGTTCATGCTCAATGCAGGCACCACATAACAATTATTTAGGTTTACAACACTGAAGGTAGATGTAAAGGTAGCATGCCGATGGCGATCACATCAACCTTGGAACCATTTTCGACATGCATCGTCACCTCGTCCTTAGCCAGTCTCCATTTATCCCAAAGCTCCTGTTTCGAGTTACAAATATTATCAACTAAACTGGTATCAAATACCTAGGTGCTACTACAAGCACTATTAAGGTACACATCAATAACATGCATATCAAATATACCTTTGTTGACGTTGCCAGCCTTCTTATCTGCCAAGTACTTGGGGCAATTCCGCTTCAAGTGACCATTCCCCTTTGTAGTAGAAGCACTCAGTCTCGGGTTTGGGTCCAGCCTTGGGTTTCTTCATGGGAGCGGTAACTATCTTGCCATTCTTCTTGAAGTTCCCATTCTTTCCCTTGCCTTTCTTGAAACTAGTGGTCTTGCTAACCATCAACACTTGATGCTCTTTATTGATTTCTACCCCCGCGGCCTTAAGCACCGCAAAGAGCTCGGGAATCGTTTTCTCCATCCCTTGCATATTATAGTTCATCACAAAGCCCTTATGGCTTGATGGCTGTGACTGAGAACTTTGTCAATGACCGTGTCATGTGGAAGATTAACTCCCAACTGAGTCAAGCGGTTGTGAAACCCAAACATTATGAGTATATGCTCACTAATCGAACTGTTCTCCTCCATCTTGCAGCTAACGAACTTGTTGGAGGTGTCATACCTCTCAACCCGGGCATGAGCTTTAAATATCAATTTCAGCTCCTGGAACATCTCATATGCTCCATGGTGCTCAAAACTTCTTTGGAGTCCTGGTTCTAAGCTGTAAAGCATGGCGCACTGAACTATCGAGTAGTCATGAGAACGTGCCCACCAAATGTTCATAAAATTCACGGACGACACTGGAGGGGGTGCGGTAGCTAGCGGTGCATCAAGGACATCATCTTTCAACTTAGCTTTCTCTGGGAACACTTTAAAATTCAGGGTAACTACTGTGCGGGCCATTGATCTACAACACAATTCTTTTTCCAAATACAATTAAGACTAAGTTCATGATAATTATTTCAGTTAATCAAATTACTAATGAACTCCCACTTAAATCAACATCCCTCAAGTTATGTATGTGATACATGATCCAAATCAACTAACCCATGTCCGATTATCACGTGAGATGGGGTAGTCATCAATGCTGAACATCTCCATGTTGATCCTATCTACTATATGACTCATGTTCGACCTTTTGGTCTCCAGTGTTCCGAGACCATATCTGTATATGCTAGGCTCGTCAAGTTCAACCTAAGTATTCTGCATGTATAAAACTGGCTTACACTTGTTGTATGCAAACGTAGAGTCTATCACATCCGATCATCGCAAGGTGCTTCGAAATGATGAACTTTTGCAATGGTGCATACTTAGGGAGAACACAATTTCTTGAAATTAAGTGGAGGGATCATTGAGGGAGTCCTCGATTAGGGGGTCTCTGGACAGCCGGACTATATCCCTTGGCCGGACTGTTGGACTATGAAGATACTAGATTGAAGACTTCGTCTCGTGTCTGGATGGGACTTTCCTTGGCGTGGAAGTCAAGCTAGGCGTACGGATATGTGGATCTCCTCCCTTGTAACCAACTCTGTGTAACCCTAGCCCCTCCTGTGTCTATATAAACTGGAGGGTTTAGTCCGTAGGACAACATAGAATCATACCATAGGCTAGCTTCTAGGGTTTAGCCTCTACGATCTCGTGGTAGATCAACTCTTGTAATACTCATATCATCAAGAACAATCAAGTAGGAAGTAGGGTATTACCTCCGTCAAGAGGGCCTGAACCTGGGTAAACATCGTGTCCCTGGCCTCCTGTTACCATCCGCCTTAGACGCATAGTTCGGGACCCCCTACCCGAGATCCGCCGGTTTTGACACCGACATTGGTGCTTTCATTGAGAGTTCCACTGTGCCGTCATCATAAGGCTTGATGGCTCCTTCGATCATCGGTAACGATGCGGTCCAGGGTGAGGTTTTCCTCCCCGGACAGATCTTCGTATTCAGCGGCTTTGCACTGCGGGCCAATTCGCTTGGCCATCTAGAGCAGATCGAGAGCTACGCCCCTGGCCATCAGTTCAGGTTCGAAAACTTAAACTACACTGCCAACATCCGCGGAGACTTGATCTTCGACGGATTCGATCCCATGTCAGGTGCGCCACATAGTCACGACGAGCATGACGTAACTGTACCACCGAACAATATTCGGGAGATCGCATCTGCAATTACTCCAGCCGTCAATCCAGAGCAAATCTTGCCATCCGAGAGCAGAGGGATAGACCCTGCCATGGAGGCCGCACCCTCAGTGGCGATAGAGCTGGATACTGACTTCACCCTTACGAGAGCCGTGTCGCCGAACCACTGGATTCATCTCCGTCCACGGTTAGGGAGTCCTGGATTAGGGGGTGTCCGGATAGCCGGACTATACCTTCGGCCGGACTCCTGGACTATGAAGATACAGGATTGAAGACTTTGTCCCGTGTCCGGAAGGGACTTTCCTTGGCGTGGAAGGCAAGCTTGGCGATACGGATATGTAGATCTCCTACCATTGTAACCAACTCTGTGTAACCCTAGCCCTCTCCGGTGTCTATATAAACCGGAGGGTTTTAGTCCATAGGTCGAACAACAATCATACCATAGGCTAGCTTCTAGGGTTTAGCCTCTCTGATCTCATGGTAGATCTACTCTTGTACTACCCATATCATCAATATTAATCAAGCAGGACGTAGGGTTTTACCTCCATCAAGAGGCCGGAACCTGGGTAAAACATTGTGTCGCCTGCCTCCTGTTACCATCTGCCTAGACGCACAGTTCGGGACCCCCTACCCGAGATCCGCCGGTTTTGACACCGACATTGGTGCTTTCATTGAGAGTTCCTCTGTGTTGTCACTTTTAGGCCCGATGGCTCCTCCGATCATCAACGACGATGCGATCCAGGGTGAGACTTTTCTCCCCGGACAGATCTTTGTATTTGGCGGCTTTGCACTGCGGGCCAATTCGCTTGGCCATCTGGAGTAGATCGAAAGCTACGCCCCTGGCCGTCAGGTCAAATTTGGAAGTTTAAACTACACAGCGGACCTTCGCGGAGACTTGATGTTCGACAGATTCGAGCTGCAGCCGAGCGCGCCGCACTGTCACGATGGGCATGATCTAGCTCTGCCACCGAACAGTGCCCTGGAGGCCACACCCGCATCAGCTCCGACCCTTAATTCGGAGCCAACTGCGCCAATCGTGGAGGGGTGGTTGGACACCACCTCGGGGGCTGTAATCTCTACGGCAATCGAGTCGAACACCAGCCCTATTCTCTGCGAAGCCCGTGACTCCAAGGAGCCGGACTCCTCTCCAGACTCCGAGCCCTCCGCGCCCCTACCGATCGAACCCGATTGGGCGCCGATCATGGAGTTCACCGCCGCGGACATCTTTCAGCACTCGCCCTTCGGCGATATTCTGAATTCACTAAAGTCTCTCTCTTTATCAGGAGAGCCCTGGCCGGACTATGGTCAACAAGGTTGGGATGCGGATGATGAAGAAATTCAAAGCCCACCCACCACCCACTTCGTAGCCACTGTCGATAATTTAAACGACGTGCTCGACTTCGACTCTGAAGACATCGACGGTATGGACGACGATGTAGGAGATGAACATGAACCAACGCCTATAAGGCACTGGACAGCCACCTCATCTCATGATGTATACATGGTGGACACATCCAAAGGAAGCGACGACGAGGAACACAGGGATGCAACGAGGGATGGTTCACTCGAAAAGCAATCAAAGCGGCGATGTAAGCGCCGCTCCAAGCCCCGCCTCGACAGAGACAGCAGCCATACAGACCCAGCCATAGAGCAGGATGAGCCGGCGGACGACGAACATGCCTTCGAGAAATCGTGTGAACAGGGAAACTTGGATAAACAAACCGAACACCCCGTCCCCGGCGAAAACAATAGACCGGACGACCTTTCGCCGGATAGGCTCATGGAGCAGAAGAACCTCCACGAAGGGCTCGTCGCCACTGCGCGTAGCCTGAAAAAGCGGAAGCGGAAGCTCAAAACGGCGGAAGATGCACTCAGAATCAGATGGAGCAAAGTACGCAACACCGCAGACAAATATGGCGGCAGTCGCCGCACAAAAAGCTATCCAAAGCGAAAGCTACTGCTTGAATTTGACGAGGAGGCCTTAGAGCCCCCGCAGTCAAAAAATAGGAAAGCCACCCGGTCGGATAGACGACCGCATGGCCAGCATGGAGCGGCAAGCGGTGACACACACAAGCCGGCACGCGATCCACCAAAGGATCCGCATCAAAAAGATGGCCCAGCCAGATCTATCTACGGGCCAAGAAAGCAAGCTCTAGTAAGCAATGCAACACAAAAAATATCCGAACATCACGGCACACCCGAAATACAGGGGTGCCGCACACCCCCTATGTTTCACCGATGAGGTGCTGGACCATGAATTTCCAGTGGGATTCAAGCCCATAAACATAGAGGCGTACGACGGAACAATAGACCCTGGGATCTGGATCAAGGATTATATCCTCCACATACACATGGCCAGAGGAGATGACCTCCACACCATAAATACTTACCCCTCAAGCTTAAAGGGCCAACCCGGCATTGGCTCAAAAGCCTTCCCAAAAACACCATTGGAAGTTGGGAAGAGCTTGAGGATGCTTTCCGGGCAAATTTTCAAGGGACCTATGTCCGCCCTCCGGATGCAGACGATCTCAGTCACATAACTCAACAGCCCGGAGAGTCAGCCCGAAAATTCTGGAACAGATTTCTTACTAAAAAGAATCAGATAGTCAACTGTCTGGATGCCGAAGCCCTAGCTGCTTTTAAGCACAACGTTCGAGACGAATGGCTCATCAGACACCTCGGCCAAGAAAAGCCAAGAACAATGGCCGCATTAACAAGCCTCATGACCCGCTTTTGCGCAGGAGAGGACAGCTGGTTGGCAAGATGTAGCACCAGCGACCCAAGTACATCCGAAGTTAGGGATGGAAACGAAAAACCCCGACGCAACAAGGACCAGCACCGGAATAAGAGAAACAACCCAAAGAGCACGGCGTTCAACGCCGGATTCAAAAGCTCGCGGCAGAATCAGAGAAAGCCGCCCCTCAAGGATAACAGGGATGAGCTATCCAACGTAAACAAAATCTTGGACAAGATATGTCAAATACACAGTACTCCCGGGAAGCCTGCGAACCATACCCACAGAGATTGTTGGGTTTTCAAGCAATCCGGCAAACTCAACGCCGAACACAAGGGGCTCGACACACCAAGTGAGGAGGACGACGAACCCCACAAGTAGAGCACCAGGAAACAAAAGGATTTCCCACAAGAAGTCAAAACAGTAAACTTACTTCACGTGACGAACAGAATGGCGCCAACAGAGATACGCTCCATACAGCCTATCCCAACGGAGTCTCGCCAATGGTTGTTAAGACCGATCACCTTCGACCATCAGGATTACTCTAGAAGTATCCGGAACGCAGGCTGGACTGCCTTGGTATTAGATCCAATAATCGGCGGACTCCACTTTACAAATGTCTTGATGGATGGCGGCAGTGGTCTAAACCTGTTATACCAGGACACAATCCGGAACATGGGGATAGACCCATCAAAAATTCTCCATAGCAAAACCTCCTTTCCAGGGGTAACGCCAGGCCCGGATGCCCGTTGCATGGGTTCTCTCCGGCTAGAAGTTATGTTCGGCTCCCCCGATAACTTCCGTCGTGAACAACTAACTTTCGACATCGCCCCATTCTCAAGTAGCTATCAAGCACTGCTGGGACGCGAAGCTTTCGCCTGCTTTAACGCAATACCGCATTATGCATCTCTCACGCTTAAGATGCCCGGTCCACGTGGTATCATCTCATTAAAGGGAAAACATTGAGTGTTCCCCCGCGCGAAAGACAGTGTGGCTGCCTTGACAGCCCCACAATAAAGCGGCTTCACCAGCCAAAGCACCTAAACAGGCCGTCAAGACCACGGACACGGCTAGATGAGTCCGGCATAAACATACAATTGATAAAGGCTTAATAGCCGTATACCCCTGTACTAGGGGCTCCGCGCATATAAAACAAGAGACAATAAAGCTCAATTTTACCCATTTCGATTTATACTTCGTCTATTTAGTATAACTCATGTTCGGCATGATCTTTTCTAAACTAAGTTCCTCTCTTTTACAGATGAACACCGTGCTACGCCCGTCCAGGATACGGCACAATGGAGACACAGGCGTAGACATGCAGCAGGGAACCGTTCCAAGGATTCTTTTCAGATTAAGACCCTGCGTAAACCTTTTTTACTGTCTCTTGTTGATACACATCCCCTGGTTTCTTGGTATAACCAAGGAGGAGGCTGGCGTTTTTGCATGTGGCCACGTCAGAGTTTTGCGCGTACCTGGACACTAGGGGCTTATTACTAAGGGCATTATCCCGCCCGCCCTCATAAAGACCGAATACCTTAGGGAGTGTTCGGCGTCGCGAGTTTGGCCTTATATGCATCAGCTCCTAATCATGTCTTTGGTCAAATGTTAGGTTTGCCCGGCTCCTGTGTTTTGCTACCTTACGTTCCGCTCTATCGGCTAAGGCGGCACTAGGAGAACTACTGCGATTGTGCCCCGGTTCGGCCAGGCGAGCACCTCAGTAGAGAAAGCCAAAAACTGACTGTCATGATATAGCGTGAGACTGGTCAACCACTCGATGACTTACCGGAGTCTTTAGGATTCCTCCGCATTAATGAAGGGCCGCTTCCCAGCCAGGCACATACGCGCCCCGAGTTCGGGCAAGCGCAGGCGCTACCAGGGGCTATATAAGTAGCCTCACTGTCAAACTCCTATGGCTAAGTGAAAGTGATAAAGCATCATAGTCCGATTGCCTAGTTCTCTGCGCTATCACCTCCTTTGTAGGACCAAGACGTTGGATCAAGTGTGAAAATGCGCCTTCTGCGAACACCCCCGCATTATGTGCGTTGGGGCTGAAGCCGATGACTGCCATCTTTCAGATTATATATACATATATGTTAAATGGCCGCACAGGAGGTATTATAATACTTGCAGGCACAAGTATAAAAAGCTTCTACAATTTATCAAAATATTGTTTTACAATAATATATGCTATTCAAATATAGTATCCTTCGAGCACTGCGTCTCTATTAAACGAGCACCTTGCAGAACTTCCTGAAAGTAGTGCTCGACAGGTATTCGGCTTCCATCCGAGTCTGGGGATGCAATAGCGGTGGCCTCCATTTCCGCCCAGTATGTCTTCCCATGGGCAAGAGCCATCCGCGCACCCTCTATGCACGCTGACCTCTTCATCGCATCGATATGCGGCGCCGCACCAAGGAACTGCTGCACTAAGTTGAAATAACTTTTCAGCTCCGGTCTCTCTGGCCACAGATGACTCATGACATACTTCATGGCGAGTCCAGACAACCTATTTAGCTCGGCCTATTCGGCCAAACGATCGGCTAATGACAGTGGATGCTCCGGATTGTGGAACTGCGACCAAAAGAGCTTTTCCACTTCGCGATCTTCTTGATCGCGGAAGTGTTCGGCCGCATCTGTGGCACTCGCTGCCAAATCCAGATAGGTGTCCGCCCTACTCCACATCCGGTCTAACGGAGCATGTTTAGGATCACAGAACTTCCTCCGCAGCATAAAGGGCTTTCCAGCCGCGATCTCTCCGGCCTGACGCAGCTCCTCCTTCATAGCTCTCATTGCAGAGCGAGCATCCTTGGCATCAGAAACGGCCTTCTCCAGGTCCGTCTGTTCCGCTCGATCTTCTTTTTCAAGAAGCTTGCAACGGTCAGCAGCGTTCTTCAGCTTCATGGCCATCTCGGCCATTTCCTTCTTGCTTCGGCAGTGAGCAGCCTGTTCGGCTTTCAGCTCTTCAATTGCCTTTCCGGCAGCCGCATCACTTTTCTTGGCTTGCTCCTTGGCTTGGGCAAGTTCCGCCCGAAGATTCTCCATGGCAGCAGCACCATCTGCATCAAGCGCACACATTGTAAGATACTGGCATAAAGCTCCTCTTACCAGGTGCCGCCGAAGGAATTACATACCTTGTGCCTCGTCAAGCCGCTTGTTGACAAGCGCGATGTCGGCATCTGCCATGTCAAGTTGCCGCTTTAGCTCGGCAAATTCGTCAGTCCGGCTTGCCATCGGACACTTGGCCACCTACGTATGAAGGTGGCATATTAGACCTGGGATTATGATCCTCTGCGCGCCGTCACTTTTGACAACGCACAGAGTCTCAGGGGCTACTACGTACACAGGGCGCATCTTATTTATGCGCAACTGTCCAAAAAGGGTACATTATTTCACATACCTCAAAACCTGTCAGAAAACTCCTGACGGCCTCGTACAATACGCTCTCCGCGGATGAAATCCTCTCAATCACCGTACCCATCAATGCACGGTGCTCCTCTGAGATAGATGCTCGCCCTAGCAGATCCTTCGGCTCCTCCGACCGCGCACTAGACGGCGCCGGACTCGTCCGATGGCCCTTTTCGAAGGCCAGACACGGAGGGCTTTGGGGGCCATATGACTACCTTTCGGCCCTGCCGGATTCGAAGAAACCCTCCGCGACGATACCTCAGGGTCGCCCGCCTCGCAAGGCGGTATGGCAGGGGGAGGCGTTTCGCTCTCCATCATCTCCGGAAGAAGATCCCCCGAAGATGATCTCTGCTGAGAAGGGCTAAGGTCCGAGCTACAAGGTAAATTTTCGATTACTTTTCTCATATATAAAGCAAGGATTTCTCTCGTTTCTTAAAAACAAAACTCCTCTCTACTTACGGCTTGGTGGAGGGCTGATCCCCTTGAGGGCATAATTCGGCCGAAGTATCCCCCAGCACAGGACCCTCTGGCAAAGATTTCTTCCCCCGCTTTGAGGCCATGGTCTCCGGGTCTTCAGAGGCGGTCCTCTTCTTCCCCCGAGGAGAGGAATTTTCGATTCCTCCCTTCCGGACAACCTCCTTCGAGGAGGCTGTAGCTTCCTTGTCCCCTCCCTCGCTTTCCTTTGAAGCCACAACCTCCAACATCCTGACTAGCATGGGAACCGGCGTGGTCTCAGGAAGGGGGCCGGACACCTGATTAGCTTTGCTTTCGCTATCCACTCCAGTTTAAAGGAGAGCTCTTTTAGGGGCAATATTATGATAAATATACGGATAGCGAGTCCGGGCACAAGGCTACTTACTTGAGTATCCGGACGATTGCAGCTCAGACCCGCGTCCTCCGTAGAATCCGGACACACTACTTGTGGTCCGAAGAACAATTTGTACATCTCCACGGGCGTCATGCCAAGAAAATGTTGGAGAACTCGTGGTCCCTCCGAGTTGAACTCCCACAGGAGGAGGGGAAGACGCTTGCAGGGCAGAACTCGGCGAATTAACATAACCTGCGTCACCACGACCAGACTGATGTCTCTTTCTAGGAGATCTCGGGTGCAGCCCTGCAACAGGGGCACGTCCTTTGCTGGCCCCCAGTCAAGCCCCTTATTGACCCATGACGCCAGTCGTGGCGGGGGACCCGAGAGGAAAGCAGGCAGCGCCACCCACTTGGTGCTCCTAGGAGCTGTGATATAAAACCACTCTCGTTGCCATAAGCTGGACTCCCCTTGAAAAGAGCCCTCGGGCCATGGAGCACCAGCATTCTTGCTTATAAAAGCACCTCCGCACTCCGCGTGCCGTCCCTCGATCATCTTCGGGTCTACTTTGAAGGTCTTGAGCCATAGTCCGAAGTGAGGAGTAATACGGAGGAACGCTTCACACACGGCGATGAATGAGGAAATATGGAGGATGGACTCCAGAGCTAAGTCGTGAAATTCCAGCCCATAATAAAACATGAGCCCCCTCACGAAGGGATCCATCGGGAAGCCTAGCCCCCGAAGGAAGTGAGACATGAACACCACACTCTCACCAGGCTTGGGAGTGGGAATGACCTGCCCTTGAGCAGGCAGCCTATGCGAGATTTCGCCAGTCAAGAACCTGGCCTCTCTCAACTTCAGCACGTCCTCCTCCGTCATCCATCGGCCTCGAAGGTCGAAACCGGACATTGTCGAAGGTCCGAAGCACCTGAAATCTGGAGCCTTGGGTGTTGGAACTCGAGGCGAAGGGCGAACTCGTTTGAGATTGAAAGAAAGGAGTAAGGCCTTGGTCTCTTTATAAGAGGTTGAATACCAAGGGCCCTCCCCGTGACCGTTTGGGACTCGCCTTTGATCGAGAAAACGTACCAACGGGTACGGTTGGGTTACCCATGCCTGTATTGATGAGAATCCCGGAATAAGGGGACACGATCTCTGCTTTGACAAGACATGCAAAGGAAACCGCCTCACTAAACGCGCTAAGGTGGGATAGTAAAACGATTCGAATAAAGACTTGGCCGTGGTGTGATGTCATGCTACAGAATACGTCAGCAGATTAGATTTGTGTAAATATTATTCTCACTAGGGCAATATGTGGAAACTTATTTTGCAGAGCCTAACACTACCTTTGTGTTCAAAATCTTCTATGAAGTACTTGGAGGAGGAACCCGCCTTGCAATGCCGAAGACAATCTGCGCACCGGACTCGTCGTCATTGAAGCCTGGTTCAGGGGCTACTGAGGGAGTCCTGGATTAGGGGGTGTCCGGATAGCCGGATTATACCTTCGGCCGCACTCCTGGACTATGAAGATACAAGATTGAAGACTTCGTCCCGTGTCCGGAAGGGACTTTCCTTGGCGTGGAAGGCAAGCTTGGCGATACGGATATGTAGATCTCCTACCATTGTAACCGACACTGTGTAACCCTAGCCCTCTCCGGTGTCTATATAAACCGGAGGGCTTTAGTCCATAGGATGAACAACAATCATACCATAGGCTAGCTTCTAGGGTTTAGCCTCTCTGATCTCATGGTAGATCTACTCTTGTACTACCCATATCATCAATATTAATCAAGCAGGACGTAGGGTTTTACCTCCATCAAGAGGGCCCGAACCTGGGTAAAACATCGTGTCCCCTGCCTCCTGTTACCATCCACCTAGACGCATAGTTCGGGACCCCCTACCCGAGATCCGCCGGTTTTGACACCGACACACGGGCTCCGAGCCGCTTATATCCGTGCCCATCGAATCCGACTGGGCGCCGATCATGGAGGTCACCTCCGCGGATATCTTTCAGCACTCGCCTTTTGGGGATGTGCTAGATTCATTAAGTTCTCTGTCCTTGTCAAGAGAACCTTAGCCGAACTATGTCTGGCTAGAATGGGATGCGGACGGCGAAGAAATTCGCTGCCCACCCACCACCCACTTAGCAGCCACTTTCGACGATCTAACCGACATGCTCGACTTCGACTCCGAAGACATCGACGGTATGGACGACGATGCAGGAGACGAACAGGAACCACCGTCCACAGGGCGCTGGACCTCTACCTCCTCATATGATATATACATGGTGGACACCCCCAAAGAAGGCAATGGCGACGAGACAGCGGAGGATGACCCCTCCAAGAAGCAACCCAAGCGCACGATTTACGTGAGGACTTGCACCAAAAATCCGATACGACCAGATCCATCTATGGATCTAGAAAGCGCGCTCCGGTACAAAATCAAAACCGAATACTACAACCGTCTTTGCGCCATGGTACATCCAAATACAGGGGTGCTGCACACCCCCTATGTTTCACCGATGAGGTGCTGGATCACGAATTCCCATAAGGATTCAAACCAGTGAACATAGAGGCATACGATGGGACCACAGACCCTAGGGTCTGGATTGAGGACTTTATCCTCCATATCCATATGGGTCGCGGAGACGATCTCCATGCCATCAAATACTTACCCCTCAAGCTTAAAGGGCCAGCTTGGCACTGGCTAAAAAGCCTCCCCAAAAATTCAATTGGAAGTTGGAAGGAGCTTGAGGATGCTTTTGGGCTAATTTTCAAGGGACCTATGTCCGACCTCCGGATGCAGACGATTTAAGTCATATAATTCAATAGACCGAAGAGTCAGCCCGAAAGCTTTGGAACAGGTTTCTCACTAAGAAGAACCAAATCATCGACTGTCCGGACGCTGATGCCTTAGCAGCTTTCAAACACAACGTCTGAGACGAATGGCTCGCCAGACACCTCGGCTAAGAAAAACCGAGAATAATGGCAGCCCTGACGAGCCTCATGACCTGCTTTTGCGCGGGCGAAGACAACTGGTTAGCCCGCAATAGCACCGGCAAACCAAGCACATCCGAAGTCAGGGATGGCAACAGAAAACCACGATGCAATACAAACAAGCGCCGAAATAAAGAAGATAGCCCAGACAATACAGCGATAAACGCCGGATTCAGGGGCTCTCGATATGGTCAGCGGAAAAAGCCTTTCAAGGGCAGTAGAGAGGGACCGTCTGGCCTAAACAGGATTCTTGACAAACTATGTCAGATTCATGGCACCCCCGATAAACCTGCAAATTACACCATAGAGAATGTTGGGTCTTCAAGCATGGCGGTAACCTAAACGTCGAACACAAGGGGGGGAGACACCAAGTGAAGACGAGGATGAACCACGCCAGCAAAGCACTGGAGGACCGAAAAAATTCCCACCAAAGGTTAAAATAGTAAATATGATCCATGTGACGAAGAAGGGAAGCAAATATGCACTCCGAGACACACGGGCCATAGAGCCCGTCACCCCTAGGTCCAACCTCTGGTTAGCCTGCCCGATCACTTTCGATTGCGGGGACCACACGACAAGCATCCGGCACGAAGGATTGGCTGCCTTGGTGTTAGACCCAATAATACATGGATACCATCTCACACTAGTCCTCATGGACGGCGGCAGTAGTCTAAATCTGATATATCAGGACACAGTCCGCAAAATGGGGATAGATCCGACACAAATAAGCCACAGTAATAGTACCTTCAAGGGAGTAATACCAGGCCTAGAGGCCCACTGCACGGGCTCTCTATTACTAGAGGTTGTATTCGGCTCTCCCGACAACTTCCGAAGGGAAAGGTTAACTTTCTACATTGCTCCATTCCGAAGTGGCTATCCAGCACTACTCGGGAGAGCGCTTTCGCTCGTTTTAATGCAATATCGCGTTATGCTTCTCTCAAGCTCAAGATGCCCGGTCCACGTGGCACCATCACAGTTAGTGGAAAACACTGAGCGTTCTCTACGCATGGAAGAATGTGCGGCGGCTTTAACAGCTGAACACTAGGAAGCCTCACCAACCAAAAAAATGACAGGTCATCAAGACCACGGACACGGTTAGACGAGTCCGGTGCATCACCACATACACATGAGATTGGTTTGATGGTCAAACCCTCATAAACGGTACCAGGGGCTTCTCGCGTGTAATCAGGGCTAGTCCGGCTCAACTTGATTATATTGAATCTTAATAGTTTATTGATAATAACCAATTTTCAGGCACGACAACTTTCACCTAAGTTTTTCTCTTTTACAGATGACAATCGTGCTACACCCGTCCAGGACACGGCACAACAGAGACACAGGCGCAGACGTGCAGCAGGGACCCGCTCAAAGGTTTCTTTTCAGATTAAGACCCTGCGTAAACCTTTTTTACTGTCTCTTGTTGCTCACATCCTCCGGATACTCCATAGAACCGAGAAGGATGCTAACGTTATTGGCATGTGGCCCCGTCAGGACATTGCACGTACCTGGACACTCGGGGTTTATTATTAAGGGCATTGTTCAGCCCGACATATGCTATAAAGACCGAATACCTTAGGGAGTGTTCGGCGTCGCGAGTTTGGCCCTATATGCATCAACTTCGAATCATGTCTTTGGTCAAATGTTGGGTTTCCCCGGCTCCGATGTTTTGGTACCTTACGTTCCGCTATATCGGCTAAGGTAGCACTGGGAGAACTACTGCGATTGTTCCTTGGTTCATCCGGATGAGCACCTCAGTAGAGAAAGCCAAAAACTGACTATCATGATAAAGCGCCAGACTGGTCAACCACTCGATGACTTAGCGGAATCTTCGGGATTCCTCCGTATTAACGAAGGGCCGTTTCCCGGTCACGTACATATGCGCCCCGTATTTGGACGAGCGCAGAAGTACCAGGGGCTATATAGTAGCCCCACCGTCAAACTCCTATGGCTATGTGAAAGTGTTAAAGCAACATAGTCCGATTGCCTCGTTCGCTGCGCTACCACCTCCTTCATGGACCAAGACGTTGGATCAAGTGTGAATACGTGTTTTTTGCGAACACCCCCGCATTATATGCATGGGGGCGGAAGCCGACGACTGCAAACTTTCAGGTTATATACATATATACATAAACGACCGCACAGGAGGCATCATAATACTTTCTGGCAAAAGTATAAACATAGCTTTGCAATTCAATAAAACATTGTTTTTACAATGGGAATACATGTCACTAGAACATAATATTCTTCGACAACTGAGCCTCTATCGAATGAGCGCCTTCAAGGACTTCTTCAAAGTAGTGCTCGGCAGCCACTCGGCCCACGGCCGAACCCTGTGTTGCAACAGTGGTGGCCTCCATCTCTGTCCAGTATGTCTTGACACGGGCAAAGGCCATCCGCGCACCCTCTATACATGCCAACCTCTTCATAGCATCGATGTGCGGCACAACACCAAGGAATTGTTGCACTAAACTAAAGTAGCTATCCGGCCTTGGCCCTCCCGGCCACAGATGATCCACAACAGACCTCATGGCAAGTCCGGACAACCTGTGGAGCTCGGCTCACTCGGCTATTCGCTCATTCAGCAGCAGCGGACGCGCTGGAGCATGGAATTGTGACCAGAACAGCTTTTCCACTTCACGATCTTTTTGATCCTTGAAGTATTCGGCTACATCAGCAGCACTTGCTCCCAAATCCACGTAGGCGTCCGCAGAACTCCATAGTTGATCAAGAGGAGCATACTTCGGATCTCCGAACTTAGTCCGCAACAAGAGGGGCCTCCCATCCACGATATCCGCAGCTTGACGCAGCTCCTCCTTCGTTGCTTTGATTTTGGAGCGGGCTTCCTTGGCTGCTACCATGGCCTTCTCCAGGTCCGTCACCTTCACTCGGCTTTCCTTTTCAAGAAGCTGGTAATGGTCAGCGGCATCCTTCAACTCAACGGCCATCTTGGCCATTCTCTCCTTGCTCTGGCGATGTGCGGCCTGTTCGGCCCTCAGCTCTTCGACCGCCTTTAGAGCGGCCGCATCGCTATTCCTTGCTTGTTCCTTGGGTCGGGCAAGCTCCGCCCGAAGGGACTCCACGGTGGTAGCTCCATCTGCAGTCACAACATATTAAAGATATTGGCATCATGCTCCTCTTACTATGTGTTGATCACCGGAGGAATCACGTACCCTGTGCCTCGTCAAGCCGCTTGTTGACAAGTACAATGTCGGCATCCACCGCATCAAGTTGCTGCTTTGGCTCGGAAAACCCATCAGTCCGGCTGGCCACCGGAGCTTCAGCCACCTGCACATAAAGGCGGTCCGGTTATTACCTGGGACTATGATCCTCTATTCACCGCCGTTTTCGACGGCAACCAGAGTCTCAGGGGCTACTATCTGCATAGGGCACACCTAACGTGTGCGGTACTATAAAAAACATACACTATTTCACGTACCTCAAAGCCTCGCAGCAGACTCATAAATGCTTCATGCAATCCGCTTTCAGTAGATGAAATCCTTTCAATTACCGTACCCATTAGCGTACGATGTGCTTCTGAGATGGCCGCTTGCTCCAGAAGATCCTTCAGTGCGTCCAACCGCATACTGTATGGTTCCGGACTCTTTCCGTTGCTCTCTTTAGGAGCCGAATACTGAGGACTCCGGGTGGCCAAGGGATTACCCTCTGGCCTTGACGGATCAGGAGAAACCCTCTGCGGCGACACTTCAGGGTCGCCCACCTCATGAGGCGGGGTGGCAGGGGGAGGTGTTTCGCTCTCCATCATCTCTGGAAGAAGATCCCCTGAAGACGAACTCTGTCGAGAAGGGCTACGATCCGAACTACAACATATAGGCTTTGGTTATTGTCTTTAGAAGTAAGGTAGGATATCTTCACTACTAAGTGCTTTTTGATTACTTACAGCTCGGTAGAGGTCTGATTCCCCTGCGGACACTGTGGGGCAAGAGTACCTCCCAAGGTAGGACCCTCTGGTGAAGATTTCTTCCCCCATTTGGAAACCTTTGTTTCTGGATCTTCAGAGGTGGTCCTCTTCCTTCCTCGGGGAGAGGGAATGTCAGATTCTTCTCCCTGGTTATCCTCCTTCGCGGAGGCACCCATTCCCCCGGTTGGGGCGAGTGGTGAGTGGGGCTCGCTTTCGGCCTCTCTATTCCCCCCTTTATCTTCCTTCAAGGGCACCTGATAAGGCGCCGGTTCCAGCATTCTGTCTAGTACTGGATTGGCCAAGGCCTCGGGAAGGGGGGCCGAACACCTGATCAGCTTCGCCTTTATTATCCAGCCCTGGGCAAAGAGCGACTTTTTAGAATGATGTTGTGATAAATAAGAGAAACAGTGTGTTCGGCCATGGGATTACTTACTTGGGTATCCGAGCAATTATAGCTCAGACCCACATCCTCGGTGTTGTCCGGACACTTTATTTGTGGTCTGAGGAACAACTTGTACATCTCCTCGAGTGTCATGCCGAGGAAATGCTGAATGATTCGCGGTCCCTCCGGGTTTTACTCCCACAAACGGAGAGGTCTACGTTTGCAAGGTGGGACCTAGCGAACTAGCATGACCTGCATCACCGTGACCAGGTTGACGTCTCTCTCAATGAGCTCTCGAATGCGAATCTACAATATCAGCACATCCTTTACTGGACCCTAGTTTAGCCCCTTGCTGATCCGTGACGTCAGTTGTGGTGGGGGGGCCGAGCGAAAGGCAGGGGCGGCTACCCACTTGGTACTTCTGGGAGCGGTGATATAGAACCACTCCCGCTGCCATAAACTGGGCACCTCTGGAAAGGAACCCTCTGGCCATGGGACATCAGTATTCCTGCTTATTATAGCACCTCCGCACTCTGCGTGTCGCCTCTCGATCATCTTTGGCTGTACATTGAAGGTCTTGAGCCACAAGCCTAAGTGTGGGGTAATGCGGAGGAAGGCCTCACATACGATGATGAACGACGAGATGTGAAGGAGGGAATCCGGGGCCAGATCATGGAAATCCAGCCCATAATAGAACATGATCCCCATAACAAAGGGGTCCAGAGCGAGGCCTAACCCTCGGAGGAAGTGAGAGACGAACACTACACTCTTGTTGGATTCGGGAGTGGGGATGACCTGCCCTTGGGCGGGCAGCCTGTGCGAGATTTCGGCGGTCAGATATCTGGCCTCTCTCAGCTTCTTGATGTCCTCCTCTGTGACAGAGGAAGGCATCCACCGACCCTGGAGGCTGGATTCGGACATGGTTGAAGGTCCGAAGCGCCTGACCTAAGCTTTGGGTGTTGCAACTCGAGGCGGGGGAGGATTCGATTGAGCACGAGAGGAAGAAAGGACATGCCTTGGCCTCCTTATAAAGAGGGAGAATATCAAGCGTCCTCCTCGCGGTCGTTTTGGACTTGCCTAAAATTGAGGAGTCATACCAACGGCCACGAGTGGGTTACCCACATCCGTGTTGATGAGAATCCCGTAATAAGGGGGACACGGTCTCTGCTTTGACAAGACGTGTCAAGAAAACCACCTCGCAATATGTGCGGTGCTGGTTGAGAAAAACGGTTTGAATAATGACCGAGCCATGACATGACGTCGTGCTATCAGAACGTGTCAGCAGATTAGATTTGTGGAAATATTATTCCCTCTACGGTAGTATGTGGAACTTGTTTTGCAGAGCCAGACACTATTCTGGTGTTCACAATCTTCTATGGAGTATTCGGAGGAGGAACCCTCCTTGCAATGCTGAAGACAATACTGCGCGCCGGACTCATCGTCATTGAAGCCTGATTCAGGGGCTACTGAGGGAGTCCTAGATTAGGGGGTCTCCGGACAGCCGGACTATATCCCTTGACCGTACTGTTGGACTATGAAGATACAAGATTGAAGACTTCGTCTCGTGTCCGGATGGAACGTTCCTTGGCGTGGAAGGCAAGCTAGGCGTACAGATATGTGGATCTCCTCCCTTGTAACCGATTCTGTGTAACCCTAGCCCCCTCCTGTGTCTATATAAACCGGAGGGTTTAGTCCGTAGGACAACATACAATCATACCATTGGCTAGCTTCTAGGGTTTAGACTCTACGATCTCGTGGTAGATCAACTCTTGTAATACTCATATCATCAATAACAATCAAGCAGGACATAGGGTATTACATCCATCAAGAGGGACCAAACCTGGGTAAACATCATGTCCCTGGCCTCCTGTTACCATCGGCCTTAGACGCACAGTTCGGGACCCCCTACCCGAGATCCGCCGGTTTTGACAACGACAATCATCTTATAATGCTACTGTCACCCTAAGAAAAATAAGATGCATAAAAAGATAAACATCACATGCGATCAATATGTGACATGATATGGCAATTATCATCTCGTGCCTTTGATCACCATCTCCAAAGCACCGGCATGATCTCCATTGTCACCGGCATGATACCATGATTTCCATCATCATGATCTCCATCATCAAGTCTTCACGTGTTCATCTCGCCAAATATTGCTTCTACAACTATTGCTAACGCATAGCGATAAAGTAAAGCAATTACATGACGATTAATAAATTAAAGACAACCCTATGGCTCCTGTCGGTTGCCGAAATCATCGACATTTAAGTCGTTAACCTATTACAAAACATGATCATCTCATACATCAACATATATCACATCATGTTTCTGGCCATACCACATCACAACATGCCTTGCAAAAACATGTTAGACGTCCTCTACTTTGTTGTTGCAATTTTTATGTGGCTTCTATGGGCAACTAGCAAGAACCGTTCTTGCCTACGCAAAGCCACAACAGTGATAATAAAGTTGTCTTTTAACCTTCTACAAGGACCGCCTTCATAAAATTAGATTCAACTAAAGTAGGAGAGATAGACACCCGCTAGCCACCTTATGCAAAACAAGTTGCATGTCAGTCGGTGGAACCGGTCTCTTGGGCGAGGACATGTAAAGTTGGACTGAGCCGCTTCATCCCACAATATCGCCGAATTCAAATAAGACAAGAGAGGTAAGAAATTTGAGCACCAACGCCCACAAGTCTTTGCGTTCTATTCGTGCATATACATCTACACGTAGACCTAGCACTGATACCACTATTGGGGAACGTTGCATGAAAATCAAAAAATTCCCTACGAACACCCAAGATCTATCTAGAAGCATAACAACGAGAGGGGAGAGTGTGTCTACATACCCTCGTAGACCGTTAAGCGTAAAGATATATCACGCAGTTGATGTAGTCGTACTCGTCACGATCCAATCGTGATCCAAACCTGAAAGTGCAACTAATCCCCGGGTGGTTTTGGTAATTTATAACAACATATAGCTCATTAAACTAATGATCACTCAAGTTTGATATTTCAGAAAAGTTCAATGAATGGCATGGCATGGGCTAGGAATGTGGACCCCTCAAATGCTAAGGACACACATTGGCAAAAGCTCAAGACTCTTCTTTTACTTCTAGTGATCCAAGATCGCATTGAGTCCATAGGAAAGCCAATACTATTAAAAGGGGATGGGATGTTGCTTAATGGCTTGCTTGCTCAAAAGTGCTTAGTGATATTGCTCCAAAACCCTCAACCACTTTCTCATTCCAGATATGTCCAAAACTCAAAGTCAAACTTGGCCCCACCAATTCTTCTACCTGGAGCCACTGAGTTCGTTTGACGTAGCCACTACCAGAAACCCTAACAGTTTGGTCACACCGATATGTATCTCGGTCACACCGAGACGCATAACTTCTCTCACAAGCAAAACATGATCACACCTTAGTACTCTTTGGGTGTTAATCACATAGAGATGTGAACTAGATTATTGACTCTAGTAAACCCTTTGGGTGTTGGTCACATGACGATGGGAACTATGGGTGTTAATCACATGGTGATGTGAACTATTGGTGTTAAATCACATGGCGATGTGAACTAGATTATTGACTCTAGTGCAAGTGGGAGACTGAAGGAAATATGCCCTAGAGGCAGTAATAAAGTTATTATTTATTTCCTTATTTCATGATAAATGTTTATTATTCATGCTAGAATTGTATTAACTAGAAACATAATACATGTGTGAATACATAGACAAACATAGTGTCACTAGTATGCCTCTACTTGACTAGCTCGTTAATCAAAGATGTTTAAGTTTCCTAACCATAGACATGAGTTGTCACTTGATTAATGGGATCACATCATTAGGAGAATGATGTGATTGACTTGACCCATTCCGTTAGCTTAGCAGTTGATCGTTTAGTTTGTTGCTATTGCTTTCTTCATGACTTATACATGTTCCTATGACTATGAGATTATGCAACTCCCGTTTACCGGAGGAAAACTTTGTGTGATACCAAACGTCACAGCGTAACTGGGTGATTATAAAGGTGCTCTACAGGTGTCTCCGAAGGTACTTGTTGAGTTGGCATATTTCGAGATTAGGATTTGTCACTCTGATTGTTGGAGAGGTATCTCTGGGCCCACTCGGTAATACACATCACTTAAGCCTTGCAAGCATTGCAACTAATTAGTTAGTTGCGGGATGATGTATTACAGAACGAGTAAAGAGACTTGCCGGTAACAAGACTGAACTAGGTATTGAGATACCGACGATCGAATCTCGGGCAAGTAACATACCAATGACAAAGGGAACAACGTATGTTGTTATGCGGTTTGATCGATAAAGATCTTCGTAGAATATGTAGGAGCCAATATGAGCATCCAGATTCCACTATTGGTTATTGACCGGAGACGTGTCCGGTCATGTCTACATAGTTCTCGAACCCGTAGGGTCCGCACGCTTAAAGTTCGATGACGGTTATATTATGAGTTTATATGTTTTGATGTACCGAAGGTAGTTCGGAGTCCCGGATGAGATCGGGGACATGACGAGGCGTCTCGAAATGGTCGAGACGTAAAGATCAATATATTGGACGACTATATTCGGACATCGGAAAGGTTCCGAGTGATTCGGGTATTTTTCGGAGTACCGGGAGTTATGGGAGTACGGGGGATGAAGTATATGGGCCTTATTGGGCTTTAGGAGAGAGAGAGAGGCAGGCCGCGCCCCCCCAATGACTAGTCCGAATTGGACTAGGGGGAGGGGCGGTGCCCCCTCCTTCCTTCTCTTCCCTCTTCCCTTCCTTGTCTCCTACTCCTACTACTTGGAAGGGGAGGAATCCTACTCCCGGTGGGAGTAGGACTCCTCCAGGGCGCGCCATAGGGGCCGGCCCTCTCCCCCTCCTCCACTCCTTTATATACGTGGCCAGGGGGCACCCCATAGACAACAATTGATCTCTTGGATCTTTTATCCGTGTGTGGTGCCCCTCTCCACCATAGTCCACCTCGATAATATCATAGCGGTGCATAGGCGAAGCCCTGCGATGGTAGAACATCAACATCGCCACCACGCCGTCATGCTGACGGAACTCTCCCTCAAAGCTCGGCTGGATCGGAGTTCGAGGGATGTCATCGAGTTGAACGTGTGCAGAACTCGGAGGTGTCGTGCAAAACTCGGAGGTTGCGAAGAACGCTGATTCTCTGATCTCTCTGGGTTGAGATGCCTTCATTGACCTTGGAGAGCCAGTCCTAGACGAGCTTGGATGTCTTCAAAGCACTCACACGGCCATACTGTCCTTTGGTCAGATGACCACAGATGATGTTCTTGGCAGTAGAGTCCAGTTGAACGAATTTCTTGACACCAGCAGCAGTGACACCTTCTCCAGCCTTGGGAACGCCATTCTCGACGACATACCATAGGTTGACGTCAATGGCTTCAAGATGCATACGCATCTTATTCTTCCAGTAGGGATATTCAGTTCCATCGAAGATGGGGCACGCAGCGGAGACTTTAATTATCCCTGGAGTCGACATAGCTAAAACTCCAGGTGGTTAAACCGAATCACACAGAACAAGGGAGCACCTTGCTCTGATACCAATTGAAAGTGTGTTATATTGACTAGAGGGGGGTGAATAGGCGATTTTTATGAAAGTCTTCAAAACGTGGAAGTTATGAAGACAAACAGTAGAGATATGCCTATCACTATGCAGCGGAAGTTAGATTACACTAGGCAAGCCATGGTCAAGTATTCAATAGAGTGAAAGCACAATGACAAGTAGCTGCAGTGTAATAAGGATCAGGTAGGAAGAAGTTATGAAGCCAAACAAATCATACAGTTACGTTGTGAAGACAAAAGATATAGCAAGCATGCAATGGCTTCACAATGAGTAACAGTAAGTAAAAGGAAGTGAAGATGAAACCAGTGACTCGTTGAAGACAATGATGTATTGGACCAGTTCCAGTTGCTGTGACAACTGTACGTCTGGTTGGAGTGGCTAGGTATTTAAACCTTAGGACACACAGTCCCGGACACCCAGTCCTGAACACGCAGCTCAGGACACCAAGTCCTCACCGTATTCTCCTTGAGCTAAGGTCACATAGTCCTCGCCCAATCACTCTAGTAAGTCTTCAAGGTAGACTCCCAAACCTTCACAGACTTTGTTCACTGGCAATCCACAATGTCTCTTGGATGCTCAGAACGCGACGCCTAACCGTCTGGAGGATGCACAGTCCTCAAGTGTAATAAGTCTTCAGATCACTCAGACAAGAAGACTTAAGTGATGCCCAATTTACTCTGGCTCTGGGTGGTTAGGGATTTCTCCTCGCTAGGAATTTTCTCTCAAAGGCTTCGAGGTGGGTTGCTCTCAAACGACAAAAGCCATGCACTGAAATCTGAGCAACCAACCGTTTATGGTTGTAGGGGGTGGGCTATTTATAGCCACTTGGCAACCCGACCTGATTTGTCCGAAATGACCCTGGGTCACTAAGGAACTGACACGTGTCCCAACGGTCAGATTTCAAACGCACATGGCAACTTTACTTGGGCTACAAGCAAAGCTGACTTGTCCGGCTCTGGACAAGATTCACTCTCATTGTCTTCACTCGAAGACATAGATTTTTGGTTTAGGCATCACTTCAGTCATTCTGACTGGTTCTCCTGGACCCCACTTAACAGTACGGTGGTTCCTATGACTCAACACAAACGAAAAAGAACTACGAAAGATCTAAGTCTTCGAGCTCCATTGGCTTCATATGGTGTCTTCTCTTGTCATAGTCTTCAATGTGAATATCTTCATATACCACCTTTGACTTCAATGTCTTCATACAATTTTAGGGGTCATCTCTGGTAGTAAAACCGAATCAATGAGGGACTTCTACCTGTGTTATCCTGCAATTCTCACAAACACATTAGTCCCTCAACTAGGTTTGTCGTCAATACTCCAAAACCAACTAGGGGTGGCACTAGATGCACTTACAATTTCCCCCTTTTTGGTGATTGATGACAAACTAGTTGAAGTTTTCAACGGGGAATATAGTCTGTGAAATTGTAAAGGATAAGGAATTGTCTTCATAAGTTGCAAGGGCTCCCCCTGAAGATGTGCATATAAGTTAATTTGCTTTTGGAATGCAAATGCACATGGCAGGTTGTACTTGTGGAGATCCACTTCAGCTTATGATGACAATCCACTATGCATGTGAAAATATATGAAGATAATGACATGCATAATGGAAAATGGACGTCTGTAGAATGAGATAAGTGCGGAATTTATCGTCGCACATGCGGAATTTATCTTCGCAAAACAGGGTGGCAAACAAGTAGCAGACGACCATCTGGTTTAAGTGTTACAACTCATAAGAACCAAATGTAGCAAAAACGAGAGTTGTAAAGACAAAGCAAAATATAAGGCACCCGCCCATATGAACCCGCTTGAAGACTATCAATATCTCATATGCTTCTCCCCCTTTTGTCAGTAATGACCAAAAAGGTTTGAAGACATAGAGTCTCTATTCGTTCCCATGAGGAGTAGGAAAAGTAGCAGGGTTGTTGGTGTTGGTTGGCGGTGCAGAAGAGCTTGGAGGTGCTGAAGCAGATGGTGGTGAAGTAGCATCGTCTTCTTCCTCGTGTTGAAGCAGGGTGTGGTGCACATGTAGTGCCAGCCAAAGGATACACCCTGGAGATGGCTTCAAAACCTTCAACGTTTTGAGTGAAGCTCTGGTGTTCTGCATTCTGAAGACTCAGAGGTTGCTTGGCAGGTTCAGGATAGATGGCTTCAGCAGAGGTATCCACATCAGGCAAGAAGATCCGATGGTTGCGGGCTGAGGGCTGATACGAGATGGCAGAGTGATGTTTGATCAGCCTCATTACCCAAGGAGCATAGAACTTTAAACCAAACAGATCTGAGCCAGATGCAGCTAGTTGGCGTATGAAGAAATCCTGTGCGTTGAAGTATTTGCCATGAAGGATATAGAATATCAGAGTCTTCATTGCACCCTCGATCTTGGCATTTGGAGAGTGTCCTTTAATGGGCCAGAGAGTCCGCCGGATGATGTGATAGATGGTCCTGGGCAGGTACTCAAGGTCTTCAACGAAGAACTCTGTGGGATAAGGAGCATCGTTGGGCAATGGCTTCATCATGGAGAGCATCTGACTCATATTCGGTTCAGGCCTCTGAAATATGCTCTCAATAGCTTCAGTGTGTAGCCGACAGCCTTGCTCGAAGAATTCGGCTGGAGTGGGCAGGCCAGTGAGCTCAATGATATCAAATGCATTGGCTCCATGATGAACGTTGCCGGTCATCCACTCCAGGACCTAAGTCTTCGGATCTCTGTTGTATCCTTTGATGTGTAGTGTGGCATAGAATTGCAACAGGAGCTCTTCGTTCCAATGCTCTTCATCAGTAATGAACTATAGCAGACCCACTTGTTTGAAGCAATCCAACACTTCCTCTAGACAGGGCAGACCAGCAATAGCTTCAACATCAAGGCGCTTGTGCGGGAAATGTGACCTTGGTTGTACAGTATGCAAGAGTAGTAGCTGCGCTGAGGATAGCTCCAGAACCTATCTGATGAGATCCTTTCCCTTGAATAGGGGTTCTTGGAGCTATTGAAGAAAGTATTATCTGCCCTGAAGCCAGTGATGTTGAAGGAGCCAGGTGCGGATGCAGGACCTGGAAACCTTGGCAGTCTTGGGATTGGCTTCTGGACCTGAGGCCTGTGCTCAACATGATAGTTGAATTGGGGACCGGCAGCAGACTCAGGAACAGAAGCGGTGGGTTCAGTGGCTTCACTGTCTTCAGAAGCTTTTGCTGGGGAGGGCTCCACATTTGCTTCGTTGTTGGTTGTGGCAACCTCAAGATTTTCATCCTCCGCTTGACTAGCAAGAGGGTCTGTCACAAGCACGTTCTCCTGGAGAACTGCATCTTGGTGGAGCTGGTGAGTGGGATCTTGTGGTACTTCTTCTGCGGCTGATGCAGCCGGAATGTCTTCAGCAGAGACTTGAGGCCTTGGACCTTTGCGAAGCCTGCGAACCGCAGACGACGCCTGTGGGGTTGGAGTGGGCTGGGCCTCAAAGTCTTCTTCCTCTTGAGGGCGATCCGCCCATGAAGCATCCTGTGCAATTGGCGTCAGTGGACGACCAACACTAATGAGTTCGCTGTGTTCTAACTGAGGAAGGGCTGCATCATCTGCTACATTGTCACGATGACCAATGTCTTCAGCAGCAATGGGGTCAGCTGCTGGAATATCTTCAGCGTCAGGAGCCTCTGTGGAAGCAGTCTCATGAACCGTCAGTTGACGTTCTGCGTCAGGGTGAACCATAGAGATGGGTTCAACTATCAAGGGCTCTGTGGGAGCAGCCCGAGCTTTCTTGATCTTTCTCTTTTTCTTGCTGGGGGCAGTAGGAGAGGCTTCAGAGCTTTTCCTCTTCCTGGCTTCAGCATCAGCAGTTCTTGTCTTCTTGAGCTCTGAAGCTGTTGACCGGCTCTTTGGCTTCGAGCCAGTCGTTGCAGTTGGGAAGACAAGCGGAACTGCTTCCTGCCTTGGTGCCTCTGGTTCAGCTGGAGCAGTCTTCTTCTTTTTCTTTGCGGCCATCTTGGGGTCGATGCCAGGACGCCCAAGTGCCTTGCGCTTCTCAGCCTCATTGTAGGCTTGCACACATCTGTCAGCCAGAGACTTCATCCGCTCACGTGAACCCTGAGCTTCTGCACGCTTCTTCAGAAAGTTTTCTTTTAGCTCATGCAACATGATCTTGAAGCTCTTCACTTCTTGCACGCTGAGCTTGGCCATGTGCTTCTTGAACTGAGCCTTTTCATGATCAATTTTCTACTTCAGTTCAACAATGCGCTGGGCAATGGCAAGTTCTGAAGCAATAGCACCTTGGAAGGCGACGCTGAGGCCAATGGGCAGCTGTAGATCTTCAAAGCTGATGTTTGGTGTGGCAAACCACTCGTCAATGAAGTTGTGGATGATGGCGACATCAAAGAGAGGCAGATTGTTGAAGATTTCTGCTTCTTCTTTGCTCTTGATGAGTTGCTCAAGAGCGTCATCTCCAAGATCTTCATCACCTGACAGATCAATGGCTTCACCGCGCAGGATGGCAGCAGCTGTGAGCTCTTTGCCAGTGTGAGACGGAGGCAGCTTGTCCTTTTGGTGCCTTGAGACGCGTGATAAGTCTTCAGACTGCACACTGTCTTCAGGAGGTGCAGTCGCCAATGGCTTCGCCTTTGAGATTTTTGGTGAAGGGGCTGGCTTTGAAGCTTTTGGCTTCTTCAACTGCCTTGGCTTCGGCACTGCAGGAACTGCAGGCGCTTCATCAGACTCAGTATCAGCTGCAGGCTCATTCACTGCAGTCCCTTGAACCAAGATGTAGGTGATGAGGCCTTCAAGGTTGGCATACGGACCGATGACATTGGGTTCTTCTTCTCGCGTGCCATCTGCCCTTGGTGCTGAGGGACCAGGGTTGAAGTCTAACCCAAATTTCTTCTTGTTCTGCTTCGCTGAGTTTTGGGCAAACTGGAAGTTGCGCTTGAACAGATTGTCGTCACGACACCAGAGTAGTGATGACGGATGTGCATCATCAGGCTGTGGCCCACGAACCATGCATGGATAGAAGCTTTGGGCAATAGCTTCATCTCTGGACCTGGGTACAAGGTTCTTGAATAAGATGTCTCCCCACGGTCTTTTGATGGCACTCTTCTCAGCATACTCTTGGGTTGTGAAGCGGTACTTGAACCATTGTTCTTCCCAATAGCGTCGAATCCATTGGATTCGGGTCTTGCGCTGACCATAATTCTCTTCAGGATCTGTTTTATACATTTCTGCCAGTTCATCAGGCAGATCTTTGGATGTTCCTCCACGTCGCTGTCTGCCCCCCTTCCTTGCTGCTGTTTCCGAAGCCATAAACTTTAACTTGAAAGGCTTCAAGACGTTCAAAGGCTTCAAAGGCTTTTTCTTGCTGGACCAACAGGAACTGGCTTCAGGAGAATTTATGTGATGCTGTAAGAATTCTGCAAATGAATGCAGACTATGAGAACCAAAGGATTCTCCCACGGACATGTACTTGTGACAGCATTAAGGTGCGAGAGAAGGGGAAGAGGTCATATGCATTCTCAGAAGATTTTGAAGATAAATCAGTTTAGAAGACATTGACCTCATCGTGCGAAGACATTCACTCATAGATAAGAAGTTGGTTCCAGATTTGTACGAATCCACAAATCGGTACAAGTGAGGAATCTAACTACTTTGTGAAGCACAAGTGAATATACTAGGCATGTTATGAGATGCAGTTTGAGAGAGATCTAGCTTGTGTGAACAGAAACTACTTGTGGTGGAATGTGACAGATCAATAGGATCAACGGTGCTGTAAAAAGGCAGTTTTATTTACCACATTGAGAACTGCTAGACGGAGCGAGAGATGAGGCCGAGCAGTTCACTCGTCCGTGCCCTAACTTGGCGACGGAGGAGACCTACGGCGACGGCGGAGAGGATGATGTCCACGGTTGGCGTGAAGACGGCGTCGGAGAGGTTGCGGCAGCGAAGCGCTTCGTCTCCGGCGTCGTCGAGAGCTAGCAGTGGCGCTAGGGTTCGTGCGAGGGTGGAAGAAGAGATAGTTACCGCTGTGAGTGTGTATTTATAGGCACAGGGGCGGCACTGTGCTATTACACAGGTGCCCCTGGCGATTCGCATCTGAGGAACGCGTGGCCAGTTTGCGGAAGTTTGGGGTTTGTTCCACATCCCACGCACGCCTGGATTGTCGGGTGGTCGTTCCTGCTTTTCCGGATTTTATGTGGAGGAATGAGCATTGAAAACAGACTTTATGGTTGTCTCTATATCTTCTGCTGACAAGGACGCAGTGAAGACATTCGACAGTTTCAATAGAATGCATATGACTTAGAGAGATATAGTTTGAGATAGAAAGCATAGAGAAGTTTGGGGTCCAATCACATTCACTTAGTTCAAAAGATTCAACACGAAGACATAGCTATAAGTGAATGCTGTAGAGGACAGAACACTAGCACATATATATATATAGTCAACATAGTGAAGATAATCATGAAAATATGTTGAGTTCGAAGCCAAACCAAATGTGAAGACATTGCAAGGTAACGCCATGAGAGAAACACTTCAAAATAGAACGTTTGGTGGTGGCGTTACCCACCGTATAGGAAGTATTAGACCCAGACACGGCGCACAATTATCGTGGCGCTCCGAAGTCAAATTCCACATTAATGTATTCACACAGAATGTATGTCTTCATTGATTGAAGATATACTTCACTTCGTGTGTTGCACATCTAAGTCATCAATATGCATAAGGGTTAGGATGTGTGCCTGATCACAGGACATTTGAGGATTCCAGGATATTTAGCTCACACCGTAACTTGCAAAACCTCTTCTCATCCAAGGGCTTGGTGAAGATATCTGCCAATTGCTCTTCAGTGTTGACGTGTATGATATCAATGTCTTCCTTCACAACATGATCTCTGAGAAAGTGATGACGAATTTCAATGTGCTTTGTCTTCGAGTGCTGAACTGGGTTGTTGGCAATCTTGATGGCGCTTTCGTTGTTGCAGTAAAGTGGCAGTTGCTTCAGATGAATGCCATAGTCCTGGAGTGTTTGCTTCATCCACAGAAGCTGAGCGCAGCAAGATCCAGCAGCAATGTATTCAGATTCAGCAGTGGAGAGAGATACACAGTTCTGCTTCTTTGAAGACCAACATACAAGTGATCGTCCCAGAAAGTGACATGTGTCTGATGTAGACTTGCGATAAACTTTGTCACCAGCATAATCAGCATCCGAGAATCCAACCAAATCAAACTCTGAGCCCTTTGGATACCATAATCCTAGAGTTGGGGTGTGAGGCAAATATCGAAGAATTCGCTTCACAGCTAAGTGATGCGACTCCTTTGGTGCCGCTTGAAATCGAGCACACATGCAAACACTAAGCATAATATCTGGCCTAGATGCACATAAATAAAGTAAAGAACCAATCATGGAGCGGTATACCTTTTGATCGAACTCTTTACCATTGTCGTCAGGACCCAGATGATGTTTGGCTGGCATTGGTGTTGTGAAGCCTTTGCAGTCTTGCATACCGAACTTCTTCAGGCAATCTTTGAGATACTTCTCTTGAGATATGAAGATGCCATTGCGTTGTTGTCGTATTTGAAGACCAAGGAAGAACTTCAGCTCCCCCATCATGGACATCTGATATTGCTCTTGCATCATATATCCAAACTCTTCACTGTACTTCTGATTGGTGCAGCCGAAGATAATGTCATCCACATATATTTGGCACACAAACAGTTCACCATCATATGTCTTCGTGAAAAGAGTGGGATCTAGGGAACCAGGTATGAAGCCTTTGCTCTTCAGGAAGTATTTGAGTGTGTCATACCAGGCCCTAGGGGCTTGTTTGAGGCCATACAGTGCCTTGTTGAGCTTGTATACCATGTCAGGATGTTTTGGATTTTCAAAGCCAGGCGGTTGTGCAACATACACTTCTTCTTCAATCTTGCCATTGAGAAAGGCACTCTTCACATCCATTTGATATAGAAGTATGTTATGATCATTTGCATAGGCCAGCAGTATGTGTATGGCTTCAAGCCTAGCCACAGGAGCAAATGTTTCATCGAAGTCAATGCCTTCCACTTGAGTATATCCTTGAGCAAGGAGACGAGCTTTGTTTCTGACAACTTGACCATGCTCATCTTGCTTGTTGCGGTATATCCATTTGGTGCCTATTATATTGTGCTTCCGTGGATCAGGACGCTTAACCAGTTCCCATACATTATTTAGCTCAAACTATTGAAGCTCTTCTTGCATAGCTTGAATCCATTCAGGTTCCATGAAGGCTTCTTCAACTTTCTTGGGTTCTGCAATTGAGACGAATGTGAAGTGCCCACAGAAATTTGCCAGCTGAGTTGCCCTTGAACGAGTGAGTGGATCAGGTGCATTGATGCTGTCAATTATTCTGTCAATCTACACTTCATTGGCAACACGAGGATGTACAGGGCGAAGACTTTGCTCTTGCTCTGTGTTGTTGTTGGGAGGAATGTTTTCAGGCTGAGCATTGTCTTCATGTTGATCAGGTGCTGAGATGATAAGTTCTTCTTCAGGATGAGCTTCAAAAGGTATAATCTCTCCAGTTCCCATTAGCTTGATTGATTCACTGGATGGAACTTCATCTAGCACACTTGGCAGCTGTTCTCTTTGTGATCCGTTGGTCTCATCGAACCGCACATCCACTGTTTCAACCACTTTGTAATGAAAGAGATTGAAGACTCTGTAGGAGTGCGAATCCTTTCCATATCCAAGCATAAAAACCTCATGTGCTTTTGGTGCAAATTTTGAGGTGTGATGTGGGTCCTTGATCCAGCACCTTGCGCCAAATACTCTGAAGTAACTGACATTTGGCTTTTTGCCAGTAAGGAGCTCATAAGATGTCTTGTTCAGAAGCTTGTGAAGATAAACATGATTGATTGTATGGCATGCAGTGTCAATGGCTTCAGTCCAGAATTTCTTGGAGTCTTGTATTCATCTAGCATCGTTCTGGCCATCTCAATGAGTGTTCTGTTCTTGTGTTCGACGATGCCATTCTGCTGTGGCATGTACGGAGCTGAGAATTCATGTGTGATGCCCAAGGTATCAAGATATGTATCAAGGCCAGTGTTCTTGAATTCAGTGCCATTGTCACTTCTGATGTGCTTTATCTTAGCGCCAAAATTGTTCATAGCACGATTGGCAAAGCGTCTGAAGACATCCTGCACTTCAGTCTTGTAAAGGATTATGTGCACCCAAGTATATCTAGAGTAATCATCAACAATGACAAAGCCATAGAGGCAAGCAGTAGTAGTAAAGGTTGAGTAGTGAGTGGGACCAAAAAGATCCATGTGAAGCAGTTCGAAGGGTCGAGTAGTGGTCATGATTGTCTTCGAGGGATGTTTTGCCCTTGTCATCTTCCCTGCTTCACAGGCACCGCATAAGTGATCTTTCTTGAACTTGACGCCCTCGATGCCTATGACATGCTTCTTCTTCGCAAGGGTGTGGAGGTTCCTCATGCCGGCATGCCCAGGCCTCCGATGCCAAAGCCAGCATTCTGAAGCTTTTGCAAGAAGACATACTGCAAGTTGTGGCCCTGTTGAGAAATCTACCACATACAAATCATCTTTCCGATACCATTCAAACACTAGAGACTTGTCAGATTCCATTAGTACAAGGCAACGATATTTTCCAAATATTATGACCATGTTCAAATCGCAAAGCATTGAGACAGACATTAAGTTGAAACCAAGGGATTCAACAAGCATGACTTTATCCATGTGTTGATCCTTTGAGATTGCAACTCTACCTAGACCCAATACCTTACTTTTACCAGTGTCAGCAAATGTGATGTGGCTCTTGTCGCATGGACGTAAGGTTGAGTCCATAAGAAGGCTTCTTTTGCCAGTCATGTGATTTGTACACCCACTGTCAATAATCCATTCTGAAGACTTTGAAGACGCTGGTGTCGTACCCTACAGTGCAGTTAGGGGGATAGGCTTCACGAAGAGAATTGTGAAGCAAAAACATTTGACGAACCAGTGGGTTATGAAAACTTAGATCCAGATTAGGACTAATAGGGAGAGTAGCATGCGATTCAGGAACGAAGTACATAATGATGCCATTCGGGCATTTTATCTTGCACCCTACAAGATTTTTAAGGTCCCCAGCAATAGCGTCAGAAGATTTTGGTTTTCTGCTGGAGACCTTTCCCTGCAAAAGAGAGTTAAGCTTTCTTAACCACCCACATCTTCAAGGATGGCTTAGAAGCAATAAGTCTAAGTGCAGCATCTGAGAATTTTGGTTTTGGAGCCCTAGCAAATAGTCTAGCAGGCGGACAATAGTACTCATAAGAATAGGCAGAATAGTTTTTGGTCATATGAACATGACGGTTTGATGAACCGCTCTCATATTCATATGCCTGAGTATGGTTTCCCTGCAAAACATTTGCGTTAGTGCGACTCAGGTGAGTCCTCTGTCTGTATGAAGCCTTTAGACCATATGAAGCCTTTGGTCTGAGGTTTGTCTTCTTCATGTGAGGTGTCATGAAGAAATTCACAGGAAGATTTTCCAGACACTTTTTCGGAACCCAGATCTTCTTCATAGGCAGTCCCTTCCTGCAGTTAGTACCAATGTACCTGGCAAACACTACACCATTCTGATTTTTAAACAGTACATAGTTTGCATCAAAGGATTCATCAATGATAATGGGGTTAGCACAGGTGAAGCCAGATAAATTGGATGGATCTGCTGAAGGTTCCTTTGCAGCAACCCACTTGGTTTTGGGGTACTGCTCAGGTTTCCAGTAAGAGCCATCTACATTTATTTTCCTTACGAACCCTACACCCTCTTTCCTAGGGTTTCGGTTCAGAATCTGCTTTTTTAGGACATCACATAGCGTCTGATGCCCTTTAAGGCTTTTGTACATCCCTGTTTCAAGCAATGTCTTCAACCTAGCATTCTCATCAGCAATAGCAGTGGTATCCTCAGCAGAGGGGTTAGTTACCACATCACCAGTTGAAGATATTGCAACAGCAGTAGCAGTGGAACATTCAGCAACAGAAGTAGCATTATCACGCTCAATGCATTTAAGACATGGTGGTTCGAATCCTTCCTGAGCGGAACTGATCTGTTTAACGCAAAGTGACTCATTTTCCTTTTGAAGATCTTCATGAGCCGCTCTCAATTTCTCAAGTTCTTGCTTCCTTTGAAGATAATCATAGGAAAGCTTTTCATGAGTTGTTGAGAGAGTATCATGACGATCTTCAAGTTCCTGATACTTAACGTGAAGATTTTTTATGTCTTCAATTAAGGATTCAGATCGAGTCATTTCAGCACCCAACAGATCATCGCTTCTGTCTAACAGTTTTTGAATATGTTCCATGGCTTTCTGTTGTTCAGTTGCAATTTTAGCAAGTGTTTTGTAACTGGGTTTTGAATCACAATCAGAGTCATCGTCACTAGATGTTTGATAGTGAGTAGTGTGTTTGTTTACCTTGGCACCGCGTGCCATGAAGCAGTAGGTAGGAGTGGAGTAGTCCCTGTCACTTGCATCGGTGTTGGTGATGAGGTCATTGTCTTCAGTGTTGAAGATGGACTTGGCGACGTATGCTGTAGCCAGACTTACAATGCCAGAATCAGACTCCTCCTCAGACTCCACCTCTGCCTCCTCAGAAGCGGACTCCTCCTCTGAATCCATTTCCTTGCCAACAAACGCACGTGCCTTGCCAGATGAGCTCTTCTTGTGTGATGAAGACTTTGAGGAAGACTTGGAAGAAGACTTTGTGTATTTCTTCTTCTTCTTGTCGTCAGAGTCATATTCCTTGATCTTCTTCTTCTTTCTATTCTCATTGTCCCACTATGGACACTCAGAGATGAAGTGTCTAGTTTTCTTGCACTTGTGGCATGTTTTCTTCTTGTAGTCATGAGCAGAAGCTTCATTATTCCTTGAGCTTGATCGTGAAGACTTTCTGAAGCCTTTCTTCTTGGTGAATTTTTGGAACTTCTTCACTAGCATTGCAAGTTCCCTTCCAATGTCTTCAGGATCACCAGAACTGCTGTCAGATTCTTCTTCAGATGAGGAAACAGCTTTTGCCTTCAAGGCACGAGTTCGCCCATAGTTTGGACCGTAGATATCTCTTTTCTCCGAAAGTTGAAACTCATGTGTGTTGAGCCTCTCAAGTATGTCAGACGGATCGAGTGTCTTGAAATCAGGACGTTCTTGAATCATCAGGGCTAGGATGTCAAACGAACTATCAAGTGCTCTCAGCAGCGTCTTGACAATTTCATGTTTGGTGATCTCAGTAGCGCCGAGGGCTTGAAGCTCATTTGTGATGTCAGTGAGCCGATCAAATGTGTGCTGGACATTCTCATTGTCATTTCGCTTGAAGCGGTTGAAGAGGTTGCGAAGAACGCTGATTCTCTGATCTCTCTGGGTTGAGATGCCTTCATTGACCTTGGAGAGCCAGTCCCAGACCAGCTTGGATGTCTTCAAAGCACTCACACGGCCATACTGTCCTTTGGTCAGATGACCACAGATGATGTTCTTGGCAGTAGAGTCCAGTTGAACGAATTTCTTGACACCAGCAGCAGTGACACCTTCTCCAGCCTTGGGAACGCCATTCTCGATGACATACCATAGGTCGACGTCAATGGCTTCAAGATGCATACGCATCTTATTCTTCCAGCAGGGATATTCAGTTCCATCGAAGATGGGGCACGCAGCGGAGACTTTAATTATCCCTGCAGTCGACATAGCTAAAACTCCAGGTGGTTAAACCGAATCACACAGAACAAGGGAGCACCTTGCTCTGATACCAATTGAAAGTGCGTTATATCGACTAGAGGGGGGGTGAATAGGCGATTTTTATGAAAGTCTTCAAAACGTGGAAGTTATGAAGACAAACAGTAGAGATATGCCTATCACTATGCAGCGGAAGTTAGATTGCACTAGGCAAGCCATGGTCAAGTATTCAATAGAGTGAAAGCACAATGACAAGTAGCTGTAGTGTAATAAGGATCAGGTAGGAAGAAGTTATGAAGCCAAACAAATCATACAGTTATGTTGTGAAGACAAAAGATATAGCAAGCATGCAATGGCTTCACAATGAGTAACAGTAAGTAAAAGGAAGTGAAGATGAAACCAGTGACTCGTTGAAGACAATGATGTGTTGGACCAGTTCCAGTTGCTGTGACAACTGTACGTCTGGTTGGAGTGGCTAGGTATTTAAACCTTAGGACACACAGTCCCGGACACCCAGTCCTGAACACGCAGCTCAGGACACCAAGTCCTCACCGTATTCTCCTTGAGCTAAGGTCACATAGTCCTCGCCCAATCACTCTGGTAAGTCTTCAAGGTAGACTCCCAAACCTTCACAGACTTCGTTCACTGGCAATCCACAATGTCTCTTGGATGCTCAGAACGCGACGCCTAACCGTCTGGAGGATGCACATTCCTCAAGTGTAATAAGTCTTCAGATCACTCAGACAAGAAGACTTATGTGATGCCCAATTTACTCTGGCTCTGGGTGGTTAGGGCTTTCTCCTCGCTAGGAATTTTCTCTCAAAGGCTTCGACGTGGGTTGCTCTCAAACGACAAAAGCCGTGCACTGAAATCTGAGCAGCCAACCGTTTATGGTTGTAGGGGGTGGGCTATTTATAGCCACTTGGCAACCCGACCTGATTTGTCCGAAATGACCCTGGGTCACTAAGGAACTGACACGTGTTCCAACGGTCAGATTTCAAACGCACATGGCAACTTTACTTGGGCTACAAGCAAAGCTGACTTGTCCGGCTCTGGACAAGATTCACTCTCATTGTCTTCACTCGAAGACATAGGTTTTTGGTTTAGGCATCACTTCAGTCATTCTGACTGGTTCTCCTAGACCCCACTTAACAGTACGGTGGTTCCTATGACTCAACACAAACGAAAAAGAACTACGAAAGATCTAAGTCTTCGAGCTCCATTGGCTTCATATCGTGTCTTCTCTTGTCATAGTCTTCAATGTGAATATCTTCATATACCACCTTTGACTTCAATGTCTTCATACAATTTTAGGGGTCATCTCTGGTAGTAAAACCGAATCAATGAGGGACTTCTACCTGTGTTATCCTGCAATTCTCACAAACACATTAGTCCCTCAACTAGGTTTGTCGTCAATACTCCAAAACCAACTAGGGGTGGCACTAGATGCACTTACAGTACGACTACATCAACCGCGTTGTGCTAACGCTTCCGTTTTCGGTCTACGAGGGTACGTGGACACACTCTCCCCTCTCGTTGCTATGCATCACCATGATCTTGCGTGTGCGTAGGAAAATTTTGAAATTACTATGTTCCCCAACACATGTAAGAGTGACACATGATCCTAATCGATTGTGCATTTGCATTCAATTGCAAATTTTAAATAATGCACAAATTTAGGGGGAGCTATTGCTTATTACATACTTACCAAAGCGACGACGTATTTCATTCATATTATCATTTGTCAAAGCTTTGATCTATATGTTGTCATCAATTACCAAAAAAAGGGAGATTGAAAGTGCAACTAATCCCCGGGTGGTTTTGGTAATTTGTAACAACATAAAGCTCATTGGACTAATGATCACTCAAGTTTGATATTTTAGAAAAGTTTAATGAATGGCATGGCATGGGCTAGGAATGTGGACCCTCAAAATGCGAAGGACACACATTGGCAAAAGCTCAAGACTCTTCTTTAACTTTTAGTGATCCAAGATCACATTGAGTCTATAGGAAAGCCAATACTATTAAAAGGGGATGAGGTGTTGCTTAATGGCTTGCTTTCTCAAAAGTGCTTAGTGATATTGCTCCAAAACCCTCAACCATTTTCTCATTCCAAATATGTCCAAAACTCAAAGTCAAACTTGGCCCCACCGATTCTTTCTACCCGGAGCCACCGAGTTCATTTGACATAACCACTGCCAGAAACTCTAACAGTTCTATGACACCGACACGGATCTCGGTCACACCGAGATGGCCTTGCCAACGCCCAGTGACTTGTTTCATTTATTTCGGTCTCACCAAGTTATGCAATTGGTCACACCGAGTTGACTTGACATTCGCTCTGTTGTCTTTTGCTTCACTTCGGTCTCACTGATTTGATGCAATTGGCACCACCGAATTGATGTTTGCCCTAAGCCATAGCACATCGGTCACACCGAATTGTTCCACTCAGTCCCACCGAGATTCCTAACGCTCACATTTTGAACTGAATCGGTCTCATTGAGTTCTTATGTTCGGTCTGACCGAGTTGGGTCAAATGTGTGTGACGGTTGGATTTTGTGTGGAGGCTATATATACCCCTCCACCCGCATCTCCATTTGTGATAGTGAACCACCTACTGATGTGTTAAGACCAAGATATACCAATCCTACCACAAGAATCTTGATCTCTAGCCTTCCCAAGTTGCTTTCCACTCAAATCATCTTTCCACCATATCCAAATCTATGAGAGAGAGTTGAGTGTTGGCGAGACTATCATTTGAAGCACACGAGCAAGGAGTTCATCATCAACACACCATCTATTACATTTTGGAGAGTGGTGTCTCCTAGATTGGTTAGGTGTTGCTTGGGAGCCTCCGACAAGATGTGGAGTTGAACCAAGATGTTTGTAAGGGCAAGGAGATCGCCTACTTCATGAAGATCTACCCGAGTGAGGCAAGTCCTTTGTGGGCGATGGCCATGGTGGGATAGAAAAGGTTGCTTCTTTGTGGACCCTTCTTGGGTGGAGCCCTCCATGGACTCGCACAGCCGTTACCCTTCGTGGGTTGAAGTCTCCATCAACGTGGATGTACGATAGCACCACCTATCGGAACCACGCCAAAAATCTCCATGTCTACATTGCATTTGCCTTCTCCAAACCCTTCCGTTTACCTTCATATGCAATGTTTTACATTCAGCTGCTATACTCTTAGAATTGCATGTGTAGGTTGATTGCTTGACTTGTACTAGTTGCTAAAATCTGCCCACAACTAAAATTCGGAAAAGGTTTGATTTTATTTGGTCAAGTAGTCTAATCATCCCCCCTCTAGACCTACTTTCGATCCTACAAGTGGTGTCAAAGCTTTGGTCTCCATTTGCCTTGATTTCCATAGCTTTGGTGATCATAGCCTTGGTTTCACAACCTAGGAGAGTATGGCATCTAGCGAGGGAAATTACCACCATAGAGGTCCTTACTTTGATGGTTCTAATTTTGCTAGTTGGAAGCATAAGACGAAAATGCATATTCTTGGTCATAACCCCGCCGTTTGGGCTGTTGTGCGTATTGGCTTGCAAGGTGATTTCTTTGAGGATGGAAGAGAACCTGATCGTGAAGCGACAGCGGGAGAAATGAAGATGTTGCAATCAGCCGCCTTGTGTCCCGAAGAATTCAACGAAATCAACCGCCTTGAGAATGCAAAGGAAATTTGGGATATTCTGGTAGATATGCACGAAGGTACTGAGTCTGTCAAGGAATACAAATCGGATGTGCTTCAAAGTCAACTTGACAAGCTCAAAATGATGGATGGTGAAGGAGTCACCGAGATGTACTCTAGGCTTGCTCTCATCACAAATGAGATTGCCGGCTTACGAAGTGAGGAGATGACCGGCAAATTCATCATCAAGAAGATCCTAAGAGCCTTGGATGGAAAAAATGTCACCGTGTGCACATTGATCCAAATGATGCCCAACTACAAAGATCTCAAGCCCATGTAAGTCATTGGAGGAATTGTTGCTCATGAGATGTCACTCAAGGACAAGGAAGAGCGCCACAACAAGTCAAGTGGTGCTTACAAAGCTTCATGGGATGCTCCTACTACATCAAGTGAAAAGCAAATCTTCAATGAAGAATTGAGCTTAATGGTGAAGAACTTCAAGAAATTCTACAAGAATAGAAGCAAAGAGAGAAGCTCCAAGTCAAGGTCCTACAATGACATAAGATCTTCTAGTCATGATCGTAATTGCTACAATTGTGGAAGACCCGAACACTACTCCAATGAGTGTACGACTCCCTATAAGAAAAGAGAAGATTCACCGAAAAGGAGAAGTGAAAGAGATGAATCACCTCCAAGAGAGAGGAGTAGAGATGATTGTTATGAACGAAGACCCTCTCGTAGAAGCAAGGATTCGGAAAGGAAGGACAAGTAATCAAAGACATCAAACTCACGTTGGTGAATGGTTATCCGGTTCCGACTCTGACAACTACTCCGAGAGAAGCTATATATCACTCCGACTCCGAATACGACTCCGAGAGAAGCTATCACTTCGACTCCGAATATACTCAAGATGAAGGTGTTGCCGGTCTTGCACTTGTGTGATCCAACTCCTACAACATATTTGACTCGCCAAATGAAGGAATTGGAAGATGCTTCATGGCTAAAGGCCCTAAGGTATCACACCCCGAGTATGTTGATTTCAATAGTTATGAAGATGATTTGCTAGGTGATGATGATTTACTTGTTGACAACTCTAGTGATGAAAACTATGATGAAATTGCTAGTAAATATGCTAATCAATATGAAATGAATGATAATGATAAGAAGGAGATTGAGCGTCTAACTAAAGAACTAAACACTGTTAAGTTAGCTCATTAAACAACTCTAGAGGATCATAGAGAGCTCCTAAGAACTCATGAGAAGTGTAGCGACCTGACCTCAAACGGTCAAGCCTCTGTGTATCCGTGCCATCCCTGGATCGGTATGCTGGCACACACAGTACATCAATGTACATATCAAAGTGTAATCACATGTATAAATAACGTAAAACTAATATATACCTCATAAGTCTCAGCGGAAACAAACATAAGGGTGTGGAGTCCATCAACACCAACGGCAAGTTGAGTGTAGACCGTAACCCTACAATGTAACTCTTACTCATCGTAGAAAATTCCTGCAACAGAAGACGTTGCAGCCCTGTAGGTCAATACATTGAATGTACTGGCAAGTCACATCATAAGAATAATGAACCGATTTGTACATGCAATTTGGCTGTTGGAAAGCTCTAAGTTTAGTTTTTGCATAAAGCTAGTTTTTCCCTAAAATAAAAGATATTATTCTACCACTACAGTATAGCATAGGATGAGTTGGCAAACCCAACTCAAACCATTCCCAAAGTTTCACTTAAAACCCAACTGTTTAATTAAGAGTGATGAGATCTCCCAACATTTCCACTACTAGATGCTCAAGTTGTCCGTAACCAGGGACACGGCTAATCGATTAGGTTTTAACAGTCTGCAGATGTTTGTGCACTTTTCCCCACAAGACCTGATCGCCTCCCATGAAGTTCTCGCACTGCCTGGCGTTGGAGAACAGGATGACCGAGACATAGTCTTTCAAAAATGTCCCCCCTTAACCCACGGATAGGCCGGTACACCTACATCATTCTACATCTGCTAGACCATCCCGGAAAGGGTCACACTAACTACTCAACTAAGCCAGAGCCCATATTGGCTTGTGGCTGCACACGTAAGCTTCTGGACATGAGAATACGATTGATCTCTTTGAGCCTGGGCGGACGGACCACTAGTGGTGCACCACCATGGATTTCCAATGCATGCTCCCACTGTACTTCGCCACCATTCAAACCAAACTTCCGCCCAGGTAGTTCATTAAGTTATCTTGGTTCTACTTACTAGTTTGTCACTCATCTCTCAGAATGAACACTTCCCAATCCACGTCTACGTTGGCGAGGCAAAATTAAACTTACGCGGTGATGACAAAGGTATATGGTTCAAACCTACCTCAATGAACTACTAGGTAACGGCATAGCCATCTAGCAACAATAAATCCTACCATGCAATCCTACCTCAAAGGACTAAGTGCATAATAAAAACATAGGTAAATGGAAGAATGGTCAAATGTGAACTTGCCTGGTAATAGTTGATGAAGATTATATCGCTCTCAGAAATTAACTTAATAGAACTATTCATCACTCTCCGATGAAAATCTATAAAGTCAAACATTGCATCCACATAAGCAATCATTTCGGAGAACCAAATAACATGCAGCATGAAAAGACTCGGAAAATCCAAATGAACACACAACACACTTAACTATCAAAAGAAAATACTAAGTGCAAAACAACATAGGGCATGGGTGCCAAAAATTGTGACGTGGACCACAGTGCATACTAGGCATATGAGTAAAACTACTATAGACAGATCCTAATGTATGAAAAAATCTCGTGAGATAGGTCCAAGTGATAGGGTTTGGTAACGGTGACACGGTGCAAAAAGAATCACGTCAATCGGAGCTACGGTTTAGGAGATATGGCCAGTTGAAGTTTGAATTCAAATCTGAATAAAGTTCATATTTGAATTTGGAAAAAGTTTACAAACATGTGCTACTGGATAGATCTAATCATGACGAAGAATTTGCCGCTGGTTTCATCGAATTTGGAGTTACGGTTAAAAAGATACGGCTATCCGAAGTTTAGGGGCTAAACTGAAAACTCAAGGACTAATCAGTAATTAAAACTACAGCAACTAGGTCCCTGGCCACGTGGCGGCTCGTGGCTGGCCAAGCAGCGTTCGCTGCGGTGGCTATATGGCGAATGGCCACTAAATAGGAAAAACAGCTACCGCGGTTAAATAAAAAGAAAAATCGGAGCCGGTTTAACTAAAACCGCGGTTAACCGAACTAAAACAAAACACACAACAAAAAAAACCTAATCTAAATGAACGAAGTGGGCGGCTCGGCTTACAGCGGCGAGGACGGCGAACAGGGGCGGCGGTGCTGGCGTCGGGCGGCGGACGGGGCGGCGGCTCCGGCGGTCCTTGGCGGCGAGGAAGGAGGCAAACGGGAGCGGCGTGGTGTGGGCGACCGGATGGCGGTGACGGCGGGCGTCAGCGTGCACCGGACGGGGCGGAGGGAGGCGACGGAGCTCCAGTGAGCTGCGTGAACTCCGGCGGCTCAGGGTCGTCGGTTTGGCTGCTCCGGCACGACCTAGGGGAAACCAATATGTCAAAACGATGCGCACATGCTTGGGGATTAGGTGACGAAGAAAAGAGCGGCTCGGGTGCACCACCGGTGACGTAATCGTCAGCGGAGGGTTTCGGCTCCGGCGAGATCCAACTGATGAAGGCGCTGGCTGTGAGGAGCAAGGGACGATGCGAAGTGGCAGAATGGAGAGAGGGGGCTCCGAGGCTTATATAGGCGCAGAGAGGGGTGCTTCGGGCTGCGGGATAAGCTCTATCCCTAGAGCTTCGGTCGGCGGGTGCGTGCGCGTGCTCATCCAGCGAGAGGAGCGGGAGGTTGGGGGTGACCTGGGGAGCGGGCCCCATGCGTCAGTGGGTGCGGGTGAGCGGGCGAAGGGAGGAGCGGTGGCTCGAGCGTGCAGCGCTGGCCTCCTGGCGCTGGCCTGGCAGGCCACTGGCTGCCCTAGCGTTGCGGCTGGCCCATGGCCTCGCTGGCCTGTGGCTGGGCCGGCTGGCCAGCGCGTGCGTGCGTGATTTTTTTACGGAACAAACTATAACAGAGCAAAAATAAAAATAAAACAAAAAATTACATAGGCATATTATATACCAAAATGCTCAGAAAAAACAAAGAATAAGATGAACTATTTTCCAGGTTCAACTAAATTCCATAAAAATTCATAAAAGTCAAACAGTGCTATTGTTGCATTTAAAATTAATAAAAATCATTTTTAAAATAGCAAAATGATTTCAAATTTATTTTCTCCTAATTTTCCATTGAAGGGAATCATTTTACCCTTATTTCCATTTATTTATTTTTAGGAGAAAAATAACTTGAATAGAAACTCAAATAACTCCCAATTGGATTTGAATTTGGAATTTCAAACAACTTCAAAGTGACTTCAAATTATTCCTTGGAAACTTCCAACTCTCTTTCTTCAAATATGACGAAGTCATTTTATGAACTCGTTGAGTTTCTTAAAGTTTCTAAATTTGAAATATTTCAAAAAGGAATTCAAATCATTTTCAAACCCCTTTTCATTTCTTTAAATGGAAGAAGTCATATTATCTTCACTCTAGGGTTTTGTAATGAAATGAAGTTGAACTCAGGGAGATCAAAATGCAAGATGAAAGTTTTGGGAAAGTCCTTTTATTCCCTCTCATTGAACTTTCAAAAAGTTTCAATTTCCCCTCAGTTTCACACAATCAATCACAAAAAAATCAAACAAAAAATCACAATTATTTATTTAATATAACATTCCAAAATTTAGAATTTTGGGATGTTACAAACTACCACCCTTAAACTGAATCTCGTCCTCGAGATTCAGAGAGGCTAGAAAGAAGGTTAGGTTTGGGGGGTCTCGTTGAAAATCCGTTCATCAACACATTGTATGGGGTGCGACCACCCTTAGAAGCATGGTCACGGTTCCAACAAAACTCATGTACTCCATCATTTGTGTTGACGGTGTCGGTCTTCTCATATTCTTCGAGATAACTCCTTCACTTTTGCTCTTCTGGTAAGGGCATGGCCTTTTCCTCAAAATCAGGAGTCCTTGCATCAAAATAAGATCCTTCTGAGACTTGACAGGTCTGGCGCCAATGCTAAACAACTATCGAAAATCTCATGGTGGTCGACAATTTTTGGTTTCTCCTGCAGGAAATGGGTCTGGGTTGAACCTCACCACATAACCTACGATTTGGCAATAGGTGCCTGTATAGGGTTTCCGTCATCCTGCCATTCTAAGGCTTTTGGCTTGTCGTGTTGACACTCTTCAAGGGTTTTAAGGCTCTCTGATTTTCCATCAACATATGATAGCTCATGATAGAAGTCTCCGGTATGGGGGCCAATCCATCCCGTACTTGAATCATTACTACATACGCATATAGTGAATCACGTTTTCTAACACTTGGGCATCCTCACAAGCATTGCAGAACTTCTCTTCTCCACGAACTGCGTTCGGGTAAATCCATTGGTTCTGCAAGTGTGACGCCCCCGATTTGACCGTACACTAATCATACACGCAAACGTGTATGGTCAAGATCAGGGACTCACGGGAAGATATCACAACACAACTCTACCAATAAAATAAGTCATAAAAGCATCATATTACAAGCCAGGGGCCTCGAGGGCTCGAATACAAGAGCTCGATCATAGACGAGTCAGCGGAAGAAACAATATCTGAGTACAGATATAAGTAAACAAGTTTGCCTTAAGAAGGATAGCACAAACTGGGATACAGATCGAAAGAGGCGCAGGCCTCCTGCCTGGGATCCTCCTAAACTACTCCTGGTCGTCGTTAGCGGGCTGCACGTAGTAGTAGGCACCTCCCGAGTAGTAGTCGACGGTGGCGTCTGGCTCCTGGGCTCCAACGTCTGGTCGCAGCAATCGAGTATAGAAACGGGGAAAAGAAGGAGCAAAGCAACCGTGACTACTCATCCAAAGTACTCGCAAGCAAGGAGCTACACTACATATGTATGCATTGGTATCAATTGGAATAAGGGTATCATATGTGGACTGAACTGCAGAATGCCGGAATATGAGGGGGATAGCTAGTCCTGTCGAAGACTACGCTTCTGGTAACCTCCATCTTGCAGCAGGAGAAGAGAGTATATGGTAAGTTCACTAAGTAACATCGCATAGCATAAACCTAACCAGCGATCCTCTCCGCGTCGCCCTATGAGAGAGCAAACACCGGTTGTATCTGGCACTTGAAAGGGTGTGTTTTATTAAGTATCCGATTCTAGTTGTCATAAGGTCAAGGTACAACTCCAAGTCGTCCTGTTACCGAAGATCACGGCTATTTGAATAGATTAACTTCCCTACAGGGGTGCACCACATTTCCCAACACGCTCGATCCCCATTGTCCGGACACACTTTTCTGGGTCATGCCCGGCCTTGGAAGATCAACATGTCGCAGCCCTACCTAGGCACAACAGAGAGGTCAGCACGCCGGTCTAAATCCTATGGCATAGGGGTCTGGGCCCATCTTCCATTGCACACCTGCATGTTGCGTACGCGGCCGGAAGCAGAACTAGCCCCCTTAATACAAGCCCCCTTACGGTCCAATCCAGCGCACGCCGCTCAGTCGCTGACGTCGCTGATACCACGACGTCGAGTGCCCATAACTGTCCCCGCGTAGATGGTTAGTGCGTATAGGCCAGTGGCCAGACTCAGATCAAATACCAAGATCTCGTTAAGCATGTTAAGTATCCGCGAACGCCGACCAGGGCCAGGCCCACCTTCTTCCTAGGTGGTCTCAACCTGCCCTGTCGCTCTGCCACAAAGTAACAGTCGGGGGCCGTCGGGAACCCAGGCCCACCTCTACCGGGATGGAGCTACCTACCCCTTCAGCCCCCATCTCCGAACAGTATCGTAAGTAATGTATCAGTATAAAGTATATAGCATATGCCCGTGATCACCTCCCGAAGTGATCACGGCCCAGTAGTATAGCATGGTAGACGGACAAGAGTGTAGGGCCACTGATGGAACACTAGCATCCTATACTAAGCATTAGGATAGCAGGTAAAGGTAACAACAGTAATAGCAAGGACAGGCTATGCATCATAATAGGATTAACGGAAAGCAGTAACATGCTACACTACTCTAATGCAAGCAGTAGAGAGAAGAATAGGCGATATCTGGTGATCAAGGGGGGGCTTGCCTGGTTGCTCTGGCAAGAGAGAGGGGTCGTTAACTCCGTAGTCGTACTGGGTAGCAGCGGCGAAGGTTTCGGTGTCTAGCGGAAAAAGAGGGGGGAGAAACAGTGAATACAATGCAAATAGATGCATAACAAAGCATGACAAGGCAAGGCGTGATGCTAGGCGTGCCCTAACGCGGCAAGAGGTGATACCTGTGAAGGGGGGAAACATCCGGAAAGTATCCCCGGTGTTCCGCGTTTTCGGGCAGAGGAGCCGGAGGGGGAAAGTTGCGAGTTCGATAGGTTAGGGATGCGTGGCGGACAAACGGGCTGTGAAACTGGGTTCGTCTCGTCGTTCTGAGCAACTTTCAAGTACAAAGTTTTTTCATCCGAGCTACGGTTTATTTTATATTGCTTTTAAAAGATTTAAATCATTTTTAGCATTTAATAATTATTTTAATAGAACATTATCTACAATAGTGAAAGGTGATGTCAGCATGACATCACCATGATGTCAGCAGGTCAAACCCAGCTGACCAGAGTCAAACCTGGCCTGTGGGTCCAGTGGGACCCACCTGTCATAGACTCAGGCTAACTAAACAGGTTTGATTAGTTTAGTTAATTGATTAGGTTAATTAAACAAGATTAATTAAGTTAATTAATCCTTTAATTAATTAATATTTTTATTTACTATTTAATTTTAATTTTATTTATTTATTTTCTTTCTAGGGGTAGGGCCCCACTTGTCATTGGCCCTAGGGGCCTATCGGGGGAAACGGGCAGCGGGCGCCCGGGCGTTTGCGCCCGAAGGGCGGAACCGGGGCGCCGTGGGGTGCTAGTGTGTGGGCGAGGCCGCCGAGCGTGACCAGGGCGGCCGGCGCGCGTGCGGGCGGCGAGAACCGGCGACGAGGGGCGGCGTCTAGGCGAAGGCCTCGCCGCAGAGGGGCGGAGGGCGGCGGCTAGCGGTGGTCGCAGCGGCGATAGGCAGCGGACCGCGAAGGCGCGGTGAGGAAGGGGACGACCACGGGAAGCAGCAGCCGGCGGCACGGCACCGATGGCAAGAGACAGCAGCAGTAACACAGCAGCGGAGCAACCGAAGCGGATGCGAACGACAACGGGCGCGGTGCAGGCGCAATCATGTACGGGTGGCAGTGCGCAGGCTCATTGCGGGAGGGTGCGGACGGGCGCTGGGCACGGCAGTTGCGGGCTGTGGCGAGCGGGGCGAACAGGGGGCGCAGGCGGAGCACGAGCAAGGGGACGGGGATGGCTGGATGGGGTGCTCACGGGGGGCTATAGGGCATGGGGCAGCGGTGCTCGAGGTGGGTGACGAGGACGCGGTCGACAGCGAAGAGGAAGGCGAGGCAGCTCCGGCAAGCGGCTTGAGGAGGAGACGAGGAGGCGAGATCCGGCATCGGGGAGGCGGAACGAGGCAGCGACGGTGAGCGCTGGCAGCGGCGCACGATGACATAGGCGAAGGGATCGGGGTTCGCTGCCCCGATCCAGAACGTGGAGTGGAATGGGGAACGAGGAGGGGAGTGAGCGTTGTGGGGTGGCGGCGGGTGAGGGAGACGAGGGGAGAGGTGGGGATTGTGCGGGGGAGTGGGGTGGCTGGGCTAGGGTTCGGTCGCCCCAGGGGGTGTTGTATGCGCCAGCTGGGCCAGCCTGGTTGGCTCCGAGGCCATCTGGGCCGTGGCCCAGCAGGGGAGGTTCTCTTTTATGTTTTTATTTGTTGTTTTTTCTAAATCTTTCTGTTACTGTTTTAATAATTTTTTTGTTTCACTTTATCTTAGTTTTATAAACTATAAAAGTAGTACCTAGTTTAGTGTTAACAAATAGGCTACTCCCACATACGTTGGGCAACTAATTAACATAGTTTAATATTTTTATTTATTGTAAAAGACATTCCACTAATTGTTTTTGCTTCTTTTAAAACATTTTAGAGTATTTTACACTTGTATAAAAGTATGGTTTCTCCACCATAAATGATTATGATGTATTTGCTACCATTTGAACATTTTTGATTTGACAATTGAAAACTTTTATTGTTGGACTTTAATTGAAATTTGAATTTGGCTCGGATCTGAACTAACACGAGATTAGCAACAGTAATCGTGATGACGTGGCATCATTACCATAGGGTTACTGTAGCTTGATTATCCGGGCGTCACAATTCTCCTCCACTACAAGAAATCTCGTCCCGAGATTTAAGAGGGGAGTAAGGGAAAGATGTGGCTACGAAATTCTATCGAGTCTTCTTGGACATAGTTGCTCTTCTCGAAGAGGTCGATCCATTACATTGACATCTTTATTTCTCTGCTTCAGGTCATCATGGTGAAGTCGCCCTTTCCTTCGGGAACTCCAACATACTTATGAATAGGTAAGGGGCAGCTCGGCTACGACAGAATGCTTAGGAGGGAAACAATCTGGGGTTAACCCACGAATGAGCATAAGATTATCTCTTGAGTTGAACATATAAAATACATCGGGAGTAAGGTACGTAGGTACAATAAGAGGTTCCGAGCGGATAGATAGTTGCTTGAAGTCTGAACCAGAGTGAGAAAGGGGTTCAGAGCAGCGAGAGTAAGTATTGCGGCTGATACCAGAATAGAGCACTAGGAAGGTGGCCCGTGGATTAAATACGAAGCGAAGCGTGGGGAATAACCATTAGAAACAGGGTTGTACAGGAGAGTCAGGTTTCGATCCTGTGGAACTGTGGGTTATGGGCCCACCATGTGGGATAAAAGTAGGAGTGGTGACACCTTGCATGGTCACGATAGCAAGGCATGTCAGAGACTAGCCTGTCAATTATGTCGGCAACTACAATGATACCAAGGGCGAGGGACGAAGAGAACCATTTTCCTGCTCGTTGAAAGAGGCGGACCAATAGGCAAAGTTCTCGTCCATCGGTGGTTACCAAGATGCTATCAATAATGGTAACACGGTCTTACTGACAGAGTTGTACAACGAGGTGCTTGCTAAGTAGGGAATTATCACTGCTCAGTTAAGTTAGATTACAAGAAAGCTCAAACAAGTCAATGGAAAGGAAAATATGATTATCAGGTTTAAACCAAACAATGGAAATGAAAATGTGTATACACACATATTTCGGGGGTATATCCTTCCCAAGGACAAGCGGAGCATGATATCCATGACAGAATAGAAAGTAGAAAACCATTAAGGTAAGGGGAAGGGATTTCATGATATTACCCATACAACAGTGTTTGGATAATTGAGCAAGAAAACATTTGGCATTGGGCTTCAAATGTTCTTGTTGAAAATCGGAGTACCATAGACATGCTTCGAGATAGCATTGACATGGTCATCAGGTGAAGATCAGACTTTGGAAACACAAAGGATTCATCGGAAACAACTTATAGGATAAGTCTTACAATTTCCTCATGGAAGAATGGATAACCTTGCCGAAAAGGAATCTATAACAATAGGGCCTCCGGCCAGGTGTGCTAGGATGACATCACCTTACCGGGTCATATAACGACCAATGTTATAACTCTTGGAAATATGTCCCAGCCATCATATCTGACCGAGATTTAGATCTGGTTGGTGTGAGGATATCTCAAACTCATGATGCTCGAGGAGAAAAGGTGTGACACAAATTGACGATATGACGTCGAAGATTCTCGAGAAATGAACTATGGAAGCGAGTTCCGAAACAATAGTTCATCATTAAATCAAGGAGAGGGTGAGGAGGTAGCTAATGAATTTAGCGACAATTCATCGAGGTTTCCAAAAGATGGATTTCCATAATTATGTGAACAGGGAGATAACATTTGTCAGATCAAATGATATAATGAGGTATGCTCGAGGAAAACATACCGAATTAAACATTGGTTGAAAGGTGCACCCGAAATATGGGCTTAGTTAGCATGACCGATGTAAGAATGGTGATTCTATAACCAATGGTCTATGAATGAAATGTCGACCATTAAGTTCAAAGCAATATGGTTGCTAGAAGTGCAGAATCCAAGCAGCACCATTCATCTGTTGGTTTCCCGGCTAGAATCAACACGGGAACCAAGAAAGAATGGTGATGGCGAGAAGTATCACTATACCAATAATTCTAAAGAGGTGGAGTAGTTCTCACGACTTTCTTGACATATATGATAGTAATACTCCAAGGTAAAGAAGAATAATTGCTCGATAGCAAGGATCTCAAAGTATAACACAAAACACGAATAAGTTTGTGTTGGAGGGAAGTCAATAAAGTGGTCGATGATAACACAGATCATCGAGGGAAAGGATGGCATTTCTCATAATGAACTCAATTGACATCCTGGAAGAGCTCAGAATGCCGATGATGACCACGACACAATTGTCGAGAGATTTCATGAAGATGTAATCGGTCGGCGATGACATCAAGCCACAGGAATGATGAAGCGAAAGGTTATTGAACCCAAGGGTATGACACAAACTCAAAACCAAGCTTGTTGTTTAAGGCAAAGTGGTATGATGAGGAAGATCGATGTAAGCTTAGCTCATCATCGAAAGTTGTGCTCCGGGAATAAGGACCAGGTAGCACACTTAAAATCATCACAGTAATTATATAGCCAAATAGGGTAGGAAGGATGTGATCGGGTACAAACTCATAAGTAAAGAAGATTACCAAAAGTTGTTGAACCATAGTGCGGACTCAGTTCAGTTATTGGTTTTTGAGTGTTTAATAACTCAGAGCCCGTGAAAAATTTGGAATCAATGAGAATGTAGTACTTGATGAGGAACTCATAAGAGGTTATGTAGTACTTGATATTATCGAGGTACCATGGTGTAACACTCGACGGAAGATCAAAGTAAAGGTTGGACTGGTGTATTGATCCACAGAAGACAAGTGCTTAAACTTGCCCATGAAATGGGGTCAAAGAAGAACATATGGTCGAAACCATGATTGCAAAAGGCCGGATCCCAGATATAAGAACTTATACCAAGGGAAAAAATTAATTTAAGAGAAGCTTTAATGATAAGATCTACATCGTGTCCATGGGCATGAACACAAAGTTCAAGGTCGACTCCCACTTCTTCAATGCATAACCTTTCATTCACTGCTCTAGATAAAAATGATTTCAGTGTCAAAACCTACCTGGTGAATTACCAGAGGAGTATGACCCGTGAAAACTTTCGGGTTCACACAGATTAAGAAAGGCATAGGTTCAACCCGTCAGGGTATCGTGGAAATATATACCGCAAGCTTCAATCGTAAATACCACCAGCTCGAAAATAGAGCATGGTTGAGAAAACAGAGGATACAATTTACCAAAAGCATTCTCTATCAGAGGAAAGGCTCACGAGGTTATTGAATAAGGAGGACACTATCGAATAATAATCCAATAAAGGATCTGACGGTCCATAGCGGAGCTGATGTGAGCATCGGCACACAATCAGTTGAAGAAAGGATGCAAGGGCATCAGATTATATAACACCTGAATGATTCGATGCTTAGATATCAAAGGAATTATGATTTCCAAATAGAAGGATCAGAAGCAGACGCTCTGATCAAGGGTGGATAAGTTCAATAGACCTAAGGGTACAATTGACAACAAACAGATTGGTCGAGAATAAGCTCATGTTCAAAAATGACGTCTGAGCCAGAAAGATAATTTGAAAGGATCAACTGATGATTGCGTGCATTCGCACTAATGTTGAATCAATAGGATCAAAATGACGGTGTCTAAGGATACTAACGAATATTGCCAGACATATGGAAAGCATCCATAATGCAAGCAGACAAGTATTGCAGAGCAATAAGCTACTAAGGATTTTTGGAGGATCGAATAGTATTTCGAAGACCATTGTGAAACACATGAACAACTGGGGAATGAGCAGATACTCGATAAGTGCGAGAATTATCCATAGGGGTATTCAGGTGACAAAGAACAGCAAGGCAGTACGCTTAAAGGATTATCGAAACAACGACGAGTATTTCGCGGTATCTTGTAATAACAAGACCAACTGGGGATGAATGTAAGAATAACAACTGCAAGTAGTTATCCATAAGGGTTGACGGTGGAAGGGGAATTGCAAACGCGATGAACACAAGTTCTCGGGTTAACAGCGGAGAGTATCTTCAGGGTCTTCACGTGCAGCAGACGATCATCAGTAATAAGGGGCTCTCCGGGTGAAAGTGATAACGAGATCCTAATGTTAGATTTAGCAATATTCATTTAGCCCGAATAGAAGAGAGATCAGAGTCCCAGAGTATAGACAAGGAGTAAAAGAACCTAATACCACCCAATGGCGATGTGGGCCCATGGGCCGCACAGCCAAGTTAGTAAAACAATTTTCATCGACTAGACTCAACTTCGGCCAAGGAGTGTGGAAGGGGGATTCCTACAAGCAGTCGGCTCTGATACCAACTTGTGACGCCCCCGATTTGACCGTACACTAATCATACACGCAAACGTGTACGATCAAGATCAGGGACTCACAGGAAGATATCACAACACAACTCTACAAATAAAATAAGTCATACAAGCATCATATTACAAGCCAGGGGCCTCGAGGGCTCGAATATAAGAGCTCGATCATAGACGAATCAGCGGAAGCAACAATATCTGAGTACAGACATAAGTAAACAAGTTTTCCTTAAGAAGGTTAGCACAAACTAGGATACAGATCGAAAGAGGCACAGGCCTCCTGCCTTGGATCCTCCTAAACTACTCCTGGTCGTCGTGAGCGGGCTGCACGTAGTAGTAGGCACCTCTCGAGTAGTAGTAGTCATCGTTGACGGTGGCGTCTGGCTCCTGGGCTCCAACGTCTGGTCGCAACAATCGAGTATAGAAAGGGGGAAAAGAGGGAGCAAAGCAACCGTGAGTACTCATCCAAAGTATTCGCAAGCAAGGAGCTACACTACATATGTATGCATTGGTATCAAATGGAATAAGGGTATCATATGTGGACTGAACTACAGAATGCCGGAATAAGAGGGGGATAGCTAGTCCTATCGAATACTACGCTTCTGGTAACCTCCATCTTGCAGCAGGAGAAGAGAGTATATGGTAAGTTCACTAAGTAACATCGCATAGCATAAACCTAACCGGCGATCCTCTCCACGTCGCCCTGTGAGAGAGCAATCACCGGTTGTATCTGGCACTAGAAAGGGTGTGTTTTATTAAGTATCCGATTCTAGTTGTCATAAGGTCAAGGTATAACTCCAAGTCGTCCTGTTACCGAAGATCACGGCTATTCGAATACATTAACTTCCCTGCAGGGGTGCACCACATTTCCCAACACGCTCGATCCCCATTGTCCGGACACACTTTTCTGGGTCATGCCCGGCCTCGAAAGATCAACACGTCCCAGCCCTACCTAGGCACAACAGAGAGGTCAACACGCCGGTCTAAATCCTATGGCACAGGGGTCTGGGTCCATTGCCCATTGCACACCTGCACGTTGCGTACGCGGCCGGAAGCAGAACTAGCCCCCTTAATACAAGAGCAGGCTTACGGTCCAATCCGGCGCGCACCGCTCAGTCGCTGATGTCACGAAGGCTTCAGCTGATACCACGACGTCGAGTGCCCATAACTGTCCCCGCGTAGATGGTTAGTGCGTATAGGCCAGTGGCCAGACTCAGTGATAGAGGCAAAGGTGTCCCGATGTTTCGATGAGATGGTGGCTATCGTTTCCTGTGGGAGTCGACCTTGACGATCCGACTACGAACGTGCGAGACGTCGCGCCTTAGCAATTGCTAAACCAACTTCCGAGGGGTTATTGACCACGCCGGAGCACGATCAACCTGACCACGAGGGCCTGTTTCCTGCGAGCAAACGAAGAACAAGCAAGAAACTGAGATTGCAATCTGGATATTGCGAATATAAGATGAAAGCTTTATTGATCAAGGTGGGGTTCTGTGACGTCTTGGTCTGGTCGTTGGACACAAACGAAGTACGAGAAGTTGCAGCTATGGCGAACTTTTAATCTAAACAAAACCCCAAAGTCTAAACGACGCCCTAAGGGCTGTATATATGGAGGAAGAGAGGGGAATTTCGTGGCCCTTGAGGGTGGGGTCCGAAACCAACCCTAACTCTTGTTTCCCCACACATACGGACTCTAAAAATAGCCTATACTTAAGTATTTCGAAATTACATGGGCCTGGCCCATTAATAAGGTGACGCAGCACCTAGAATAGCCTATGGACGAATATTATGAAGTGGCATCTTGTATATTTCGTCCATGGCTTCATGCACTCCTTATGGCGGCTTCAAAGTCCTGAAATCATCACTTGTAACTCCGTTCTTGATCCCCTTGCGCATGCCATCAACTCCATGCGTGTTCTTGCTCCAATGTTCATCCTTCTCCAAGCTAGGCCCTTCATTTGAAAGCAAAACAAATGTATCCAATTTAGGCAGCATCATAATCTCAGGAACATTAGAATCATTACCAAGAAACGAAAGTACCTGGTAATTTAATTGGCGTGCGCGAGCTCTAGTAATTGGTCCAGTATATGTAAGAGTAGGGGCTGTGGGTGTAACAATGATATTGATGTCCTCGTTAAGCGTGTTAAGTATCTGCAAACACCGACTAGAGCCAGGCCCACCCTCTCTCCTAGGTGGTCTCAACCTGCCCTGTCGCTCCGCTGCAAAGTAACAGTCGGGGGCCGTCGGGAACCCAGGCCCACCTCTACCGGGATGGAGCCACCTGCCCCTTCAACCCCCATCTCCGAACAGTATCGTAAGTAATGTATCAGTATAAAGTATATAGCATATGCCCGTGATCACCTCCCGAAGTGATCACGGCCCAGTAGTATAGCATGGCAGACGGACAAGAGTGTAGGGCCACTGATGGAACACTAGCATCCTATACTAAGCATTAGGATAGCAGGTAAAGGTAACAACAGTAATAGCAAGGACAGGCTATGCATCAGAATAGGATTAACGGAAAGCAGTAACATGCTACACTACTCTAATGCAAGCAGTAGAGAGAAGAATAGGCGATATCTGGTGATCAAGAGGGGCTTGCCTGGTTGCTCTGGCAAGAGAGAGGGGTCGTCAACTCCGTAGTTGTACTGGGTAGCAGCGGCGTCGGTCTCGGTGTCTAGCGAAAGAAGAGGGGGGGAAGAAACAGTGAATACGATGCAAACAAATGCATAACGAAGCATGACAAGGCAAGGCGTGATGCTAGGCGTGCCCTAATGCGGTAAGAGGTGACACCGGTTAAGGGGGGAAACATCCGGGAAAGTATCCCCGGTGTTCCGCGTTTTCGGCCAAAGGAGCCGGAGGGGGAAACTTGCGAGTTTGATAGGTTAGGGATGCGTGGCGGACGAACAGGCTGCGTATTCGGGTTCGTCTCATCGTTCTGAGCAACTTTCATGTACAAAGTTTTTTCATCCGAGCTACGGTTTAATTTATATTGATTTTAAAAGATTTAAATCATTTTTAGCATTTAATTAATTATTTTAATAGAACATTATCTAGAACAGTGAAAGGTGATGTCAGCATGACATCACCATGACGTCAGCAGGTCAAACCCAGCTAACCAGAGTCAAACCTGGCATGTGGGTCCAGTGGTACCCACCTGTCATAGACTCAGGCTAACTAAACAAGTTTGATTAGTTTAGTTAATTGATTAGGTTAATTAAACAAGATTAATTAAGTTAATTAATCCTTTAATTAATTAATTTAATTAATAATTTAATTTATTATTTAATTTTAATTTTTTTATTTATTTTCGTTCTGGGGGTAGGGCCCCACTTGTCATTGGCCCTAGGGGCCTATTGGGCGAAACGGGCAGTGGGCGCCCGGGCGTTTGCGCCCGAAGGGCAGACCCAGGGCGTTGCGGGGTTCTAGTGTGTGGGCGAGGCCGCCGGGCGCGACCAGGGCGGCCGGCGCGCGTGCGGGCGCCGGGAACCGGCGACGAGGGGGCGGCGTCCAGGTGAAGGCCTCGCCGCAGAGGGGCGGAGGGCGGCGGCTAGCGGTGGGCATAGCGGCGATAGGCAGCGGGCGACGAAGGCGCGGTGAGGAAGGAGACGACCACGGGCAACAGCAGCCGGCAGCACGGCACCGGTGGCAAGAGGCAGCAGCAGTAACACAGCAGGGGAGCAGCCGAAGCGGATGCGAATGACGACGGGCGCGGTGCAGGCGCAGTCATGTACAGGCGGCAGTGCGAAGGCTCGTCGCGGGAGGGTGCGGACGGGCGCTGGGCACGGCAGTTGCGGGCTGCGGCGAGCGGGGCGAACAGGGGGCGCAGGCGGAGCATGACTAAGGGGACCGGGATGGATGGATGGATGGGGTGCTCACAGGGGGCTGTAGGGCATGGGGCAGCGGTGCTCGAGGTGGGTGACGAGGACGCGGTCGACGACGAAGAGGAAGGCGAGGCGGCTCCGGCGAGCGGCTTGAGGAGGAGACGAGGAGGCGAGATCCGGCGTCGGGGAGGCGGAACGAGGCGGCGACGGTGAGCGCCGACGACGGGGTTAGCGCTGGCAGCGGCGCACGGCGACAGAGGCGAAGGGATCGGGGTTCGCTGCCCCGATCCAGAACGTGGAGTGGAATGGGGAACGAGGAGGGGAGAGGGCGTCGTAGGGTGGTGGCGGGTGACAGAGACGAGGGGAGAGGTGGGGATTGTGCGGGGGAGTGGGTTGGCCGGGCTAGGGTTCGGTCGCCCCAGGGGGTGTTGTAGGCACCACCTGGGCCGGCCTGGTTGGCTCCGAGGCCATCTGGGTCGTGGCCCAGCGGGGGGGGTGTTCTCTTTTATGTTTTTATTTGTTGTTTTTTCTAAATCTTTCTATTACTGTTTTAATAATTTTTTTGTTTCACTTTATCTTAGTTTTATAAACTATAAAAGTAGTACCTACTTTAGTGTTAACAAATAGGCTACTCCCACATAAGTTGGGCAACTAATTAACATAGTTTAATATTTTATTTATTGTAAAAGGCATTCCACTAATTGTTTTTGCTACTTTTTAAACATTTTAGAGTATTTTACACTTTTATAAAAGTATGGTTTCTCCACCATAAAGATTATGATTTATTTGCTACCATTTTAACATTTTTGATTTGACAATTGAAAACTTTTATTGTTGGACTTTAATTGAAATTTGAATTTGGCTCGGATCTGAACTAACACGAGATTAGCAAGAGTAATCGTGATGACGTGGCATCATTACCAGAGGGTTACTGTAGCTTGATTATCCGGGCGTCACAGCAAGCCACACAAAATCTCTATCGTTTCTTCACAACTCTCAGGTTTTACGTAACCTCCTATGAAACATATGCTGATGAAATCATAGCATCTTTCAGAATTATTTTCTTCAACAAGATTGTGCTTGTTTCCTTATCAAATCCTGGGTCCTGTGGGTTATGGCCGACTTCAACACTTGTATATCTTTAACTCATCCTTGGAGTTACTATTGTTCCATATTCCAACATTACATCTCCTTTAAATCCAATAGTACTTCATTCCTTCATACTCTTGGGTAACCATCATAACTAAAACCAAACTCCAACTCATTTGTCCAAACTCCACTCTATGGAATACATTTTCCTTTCCACTGGTCTAGTGTTCATACAGACAAGTATCGCAAAAAAAATGCACTGGTTCATCCATAATTCTCTTCATATCAAATCCTTTATTACATCCTTAACCACTACTCAAAACTCAAATTTCACAAGTACTCTATTACAAAAGCTGCCATCCACATAGTTTGGTATGGTCAAGCATTACTTCCATCTTTATTCATTTGCCCTTCTTGAAGATACTTTAGTCCCACTAGAATTGTGCGATGTGATCCTTCAAATCATCGATGTTTTGCTTCATCGTGGTGGCCATGAGCTTCATCTCCATCATCTTTGCATGGACCTCTCTCAGGTATTCCTGAGTGTGACGGAGTCTTGCTTCTAGTATTTCTCCAATATGACGTATGGCTACCATAGCAGCTTCACGAACAGAGTCAAAGAATGTTGCTCGTGGTACTCGAGAAATGAAAAAGTATTGTCCCATAGTCTTTGGGCAAACTCCCTTCACACGGTGGAGGTGTACCTCCACATACCAAAGTTCAATTCCCTTCTCCATTAAAGGATAACCCTTGTAGACTGCTTCTCCTTCAAGATGAATCGGCTTCATCATGTCCTTCAGGATTTTTGAGTAATCCTAATCACTGGTCAGGGTCATGATCGTTTCCGGGCCCTTGAGAAAAGACTCGTAAAGGGTTGTCATCTGCAGGCATAAGATAGAAGGGGTACTCAGGATACTGTATGTATTTCCTTTGGTGAAATGTGGTTGTTTTTCTGGGAAAAGTTTGGGGTCAGCTTGTCCATGGGTTCAAGGTTTAAGTCTGGGTGACATAGTGAGAGAGGCACTCACAATCAACGAACAACTCATAACATTTCATATGAGATTCCAAACACCTCAACTTTTACTGCTTCACGAACTATTACAATTCCCATTTCATAACTCAACTCAACATCCCCAAAAATAAAACTGTATTCCACATTTATTACATGCTTTATTCCAATATCAAGACCTCAACTACTCAGCTCAAGTTTTCCTCGGATCCGAACATTCTCTGACAAAATGTCCTACTCCTTTGAAGTGTAAACAAATGGCGCCAGACAAATCCAGGGGCTTCTTGGTGATTATCTTGGCTCCTCGGGTCCTTGGCTTCCTTGCTGGGCATTTGCTAGCGTAATGACCTAGATCCTTGAACCTGTAACAAGTGATTTGATTCAGGTCCTTTTCTGTAGAAATTGGGTTGTTCTGGGGACACATGCTCTTTCTCTTTCTCGACTTCTTCGTTCTGATCAATTCCTCTATCTCTTGTCGATCAAACTCCACTTATTCCGTCGGGAAGTTTCCCAGATACTCTTGGCTTTCCTTCGTGCAATATTGTGAAAAATGTCCTTCTTCTCCACATGAATAACAAGCATTGGAGTAAAATCTGTTTAGGCTTTCTCATTAGGGTCGTCAACATCTTCTTTCATCACCGGTTTTCTTAAACTTTCACTGAGGGCTTCTTTCACTGCTTCCTTTTGCTGCTTGGTAATTTCTTGTACCTTGGGATAAATATGACACTGGGCAGGGTAGTGCGTAGTTCCTTCACACAAGAAACAAGTAACCTTCATGGTTGGACATTCTTCAGCTTGGTGATTTCCTTCACAATGAGGGCATCCATCCTTGTGTTCTTCATGGGTATGTCCTATCTCACCACAAATCTTGCATGCACAAGGTTCCTTCATTTTATTGCCATAGGGTTTCTGAATAAGACGATACCTCAGTAGAGTCATCTTGAATTCCTCCCAAGTTTTTGCTCCGTTACATCCTTGTATGGCCTGATGCATTTTCCACCAGGTTGCAGCACTTTTTGTAAAGTACTGAAGAGCGTATTGAACCTCATACTTCCTTGCAACCAAATTGCTCCTGAAGTGATTCTCCATGTTTTGAATCCATAGCTCTGCCTCCAACTGAGTGATCGGTTCAGAGAATGCAAGTCCATCTTCATTCATCATCTATTGGGTCCAAGGGTTTTGGGATGAGATAAGAGGGATAGAGTGATACACACAATACACACAATATAGTTTTGAAAATAAGTTTTAATTGTGGCTGTCAGGAAAAACATCAAACAATGACAGCTCACAAACATCGCATCTAACGTGAGTATACAACAGGGGATTGGTCCTCTAAAGTTCATATAAATCTTGGAATATGTCAGTGTCTTCAAATTCTTCAATTCTTTAGAGGATTCGTCAGTAGTAGCTTTAGTTCTTCTAGTGTATGGTGAAGTCTGATATCTTGTCGTTCTCGGAGTGGCTTCAGTTCATCCTCCGTGTGGTCCAAAGGGAATAGGGTATTGTCTAACTATTTGAGGTAATAGGAAAGATTTGATAAAGCTCAGAAAAGAATAGAGGTAAAGGATCTTTTTTTAAATAAAGTTTTAGAGAATTCCTTTCCTAAGGGTTTTCCAGTTTCTAGGGTCACGTCCTACAGTCAACCTGGCTCTGATACCATCTCTGTAGCGATCCGACCTCAAACGGTCAAGCCTCTGTGTACCCGTGCCATCCCTGGATCGGTATGCTGGCACACAAAGCACATCAATGTATATATCAAAGGGTAATCACATGTATAAATAACGTAAAACTGATATATACCTCATAAGTCTCAGCGGAAACAAACATAAGGGTGTGGAGTCCATCAACACCAACGGCAAGTTGAGTGTAGACCGTAACCCTACAACGTAACTCTTACTCGTCGTAGAAAATTCCTGCAACATAAGACGTCGCAGCCCTGTAGGTCAGTACATTGAATGTACTGGCAAGTCACATCATAAGAATAATGAACCTATTTGTACATGCAATTTGGCTGTTGGAAAGCTCTAAGTTTAGTTTTTGCATAAAGCTAGCTTTTCCCTAAAATAAAAGATATTATTCTACCACTACAGTATAGCATAGGATGAGTTGGCAAACCCAACTCAATCCATTCCCAAAGTTTCATTTAAAACCCAACTGTTTAATTAAGAGTGATGAGATCTCCCAACATTTCCACTACTAGATGCTCAAGTTGTCCGTAATCGGGGACACGGCTAATCGATTAGATTTTAACACTCTCCAGAGGTTTGCGCACTTTTCCCCACAAGACCCAATCCCCTCCCTTGAAGTTCTCGCACTGCCTGGCGTTTGAGAACAGGATGACCGAGACATAGTCTTTCGAAAATGCTCCCCCTTAACCCACGGATAGGCCGGTACACCTACATCATTCTACATCTGCTAGACCATCCCGAAAAGGGTCACGCTAACTACTCAACTAAGTCAGAGCCCATATTGGCTTGTGGCTGCACACGTAAGCTTCTAGACATGATAATACGATTGATCTCTTTGAGCCTGGGCGGACGGACCACTAGTGGTGCACCACCATGGATTTCCCATGCATGCTCCCACTGTACTTCGCCACCATTCAAACCAAACCTCCGCCCAGGTAGTTCATTAAGTTATCTTGGTTCTACCTACTACTTTGTCACTCATCTCTCACAATGAACACTTCCCAATCCATGTCTACATTGGCGAGGCAAAATTAAACTTACACGGTGGTGACAAAGGTATATGGTTCAAACCTACCTCAATGAACTACTAGGTAACGGCATAGCCATCTAGCAACAATAAATCCTACCATGCAATCCTACCTCAAAGGACTAAGTGCATAATAAAAACATAGGTAAATGGAAGAATGGTCAAATGTGAATTTGCCTGGTAATAGTTGATGAAGATTATATCGCTCTCAGAAATTTACTTAATAGAACTATTCGTCACTCTCCGATGAAAATCTATAAAGTCAAACATTGCGTCCACATAAGCAATCATTTCGGAGAACCAAATAACATGCAGCATGAAAAGACTCGGAAAATCCAAATGAACACACAACACACTTAACTATCAAAAGAAAATACTAAGTGCAAAACAACATAGGGCATGGGTGCCAAAAATTGTGACATGGACCACAGTGCATACTAGGCATACAAGTAAAACTACTATAGACAGATCCTAATGTATGAAAAATCTCGTGAGATAGGTCCAAGTGATAGGGTTTGGTAACGGTGACACGGTGCAAAAAGAATCACGTCAATCGGAGCTACGGTTTAGGAGATATGGCCAGTTGAAGTTTGAATTCAAATCTGAATAAAGTTCAAATTTGAATTTGGAAATTTTTTACAAATACGATGCTACTGGATAGATCTAATCATGACGAAGAATTTGCTGCTGGTTTCATCGAATTTGGAGTTACGGTTAAAAAGATACGGCTATCCGAAGTTTAGGGGCTAAACTGAAAACTCAGGGACTAATCGGTAATTAAAACTACAACAACTAGGTCCCTGGCCACGTGGCGGCTCGTGGCTGGCCAAGCAGCGTTCGCTGTGGTGGCTATATGGCGAATGGCCACCAAATAGGAAAAGCAGCTACCGCGGTTAAATAAAAAGAAAACCGAAGGTCGGTTTAACTAAAACCGCAGTTAACCGAACTAAAACAAAGCACTCAACAAAAAAACCTAATCTAAACGAATGAAGCGGGTGGCTCGGCTTACAGCGGCGAGGACGGCGAACAGGCGCGGCGGCGCTGGCGTCGGGCTTCAGGCAGCGGACGGGGCGGCGGCTCCGGCGGTCCTTGGCGGCGGGGAAAGAGGCGAACGGGACCGGCGTGGTGTGGGCGACCGGATGGCAGTGACGGCGGGCGTCGGCGTGCACCGGACGGGCGGAGGGAGGCGACGGAGCTCCGGTGAGCTGCGTGAACTCCGGCGGCTCGGGGTCATCGGTTTGGCTGCTCTGGCACGACCTAGGGGAAACCAATATGTCAAAACGATGCGCACAGGCTTGGGGATTAGGCGATGAAGAAAAGAGCGGCTCGGGTGCACCACCGGTGACGTAATCGGCGGCGGAGGGTTTCGGCTTCGGCGAGATCCAACTGACAAAGGCGGTGGCTGTGAGGAGCGAGGGACGATGCGAAGTGGCAGAATGGAGAGAGGGGTCTCCGAGGCTTATATAGACGCAGAGAGGGGTGCTTGGGGCTGCGGGATAAGCTCTATCCCTAGAGCTTCGGCCGGCGGGTGCGTGCGCGTGCTCATCCAGCGGGAGGAGCGGGAGGTTGGGGGTGACCTGGAGAGCGGGCCCCATGCGTTAGTGGGTGCGGGTGAGCGGGCGAAGGGAGGAGCGGCGGCTCGTGCGTGCGGCGCTGTCCTCCTGGCGCTGGCCTGGCAGGCCACTGGCTGCCCTAGCATTGCGGCTGGCCCATGGCCTCACTGGCCTGTGGCTGGGCCGGCTGGCCAGCGCGTGCGTGCGTGTTTTTTTACAGAACAAACTATAACAGAGCAAAAATAAAAATAAAACAAAAAATTACATAGGCATATTATATACCAAAATGCTCAGAAAAAAACAAAGAATAAGATGAACTATTTTCCAGGTTCAACTAAATTCCATAAAAATTCATAAAAGTCAAATAGTGTTATTATTGCATTTAAAATTAATAAAAATCATTTTTAAAATAGCAAAATGATTTCAAATTTATTTTCTCCTAATTTTCCATTGAAGGGAATCATTTTACCCTTATTTCCATTTATTTATTTTTAGGAGAAAAATAACTTGAATAGAAACTCAAATAACTCCCAATTGGATTTGAATTTGGAATTTCAAACAACTTCAAAGTGACTTCAAATTATTCCTTGGAAACTTCCAACTCTCTTTCTTCAAATATGACGAAGTCATTTTATGAACTCGTTGAGTTTCTTAAAGTTTCTAAATTTGAAATATTTCAAAAAGGAATTCAAATCATTTTCAAACCCCTTTTCATTTCTTTAAATGGAAGAAGTCATATTATCTTCACTCTAGGGTTTTGTAATGAAATGAAGTTGAACTCAGGGAGATCAAAATGCAAGATGAAAGTTTTGGGAAAGTCCTTTTATTCCCTCTCATTGAACTTTCAAAAAGTTTCAATTTCCCCTCAGTTTCACACAATCAATCACAAAAAAATCAAACAAAAAATCACAATTATTTATTTAATATAACATTCCAAAATTTAGAATTTTGGGATGTTACAAACTACCACCCTTAAACTGAATCTCGTCCTCGAGATTCAGAGAGGCTAGAAAGAAGGTTAGGTTTGGGGGGTCTCGTTGAAAATCCGTTCATCAACACATTGTATGGGGTGCGACCACCCTTAGAAGCATGGTCACGGTTCCAACAAAACTCATGTACTCCATCCTTTGTGTTGACGGTGTCGGTCTTCTCATATTCTTCGAGATAACTCCTTCACTTTTGCTCTTCTGGTAAGGGCATGGCCTTTTCCTCAAAATCAGGAGTCCTTGCATCAAAATAAGATCCTTCTGAGACTTGACAGGTCTGGCGCCAATGCTAAACAACTATCGAAAATCTCATGGTGGTCGACAATTTTTGGTTTCTCCTGCAGGAAATGGGTCTGGGTTGAACCTCACCACATAACCTACGATTTGGCAATAGGTGCCTGTACAGGGTTTCCGTCATCCTGCCATTCTAAGGCTTTTGGCTTGTCGTGTTGACACTCTTCAAGGGTTTTAAGGCTCTCTGATTTTCCATCAACATATGATAGCTCATGATAGAAGTCTCCGGTATGGGGGCCAATCCATCCCGTACTTGAATCATTACTACATACGCATATAGTGAATCACGTTTTCTAACACTTGGGCATCCTCACAAGCATTGCAGAACTTCTCTTCTCCACGAACTGCGTTCGGGTAAATCCATTGGTTCTGCAAGTGTGACGCCCCCAATTTGACCGTACACTAATCATACACGCAAACGTGTATGGTCAAGATCAGGGACTCACGGGAAGATATCACAACACAACTCTACCAATAAAATAAGTCATAAAAGCATCATATTACAAGCCAGGGGCCTCGAGGGCTCGAATACAAGAGCTCGATCATAGACGAGTCAGCGGAAGAAACAATATCTGAGTACAGATATAAGTAAACAAGTTTGCCTTAAGAAGGATAGCACAAACTGGGATACAGATCGAAAGAGGCGCAGGCCTCCTGCCTGGGATCCTCCTAAACTACTCCTGGTCGTCGTTAGCGGGCTGCACGTAGTAGTAGGCACCTCCCGAGTAGTAGTCGACGGTGGCGTCTGGCTCCTGGGCTCCAACGTCTGGTCGCAGCAATCGAGTATAGAAAGGGGGAAAAGAAGGAGCAAAGCAACCGTGACTACTCATCCAAAGTACTCGCAAGCAAGGAGCTACACTACATATGTATGCATTGGTATCAATTGGAATAAGGGTATCGTATGTGGACTGAACTGCAGAATGCCGGAATATGAGGGGGATAGCTAGTCCTGTCGAAGACTACGCTTCTGGTAACCTCCATCTTGCAGCAGGAGAAGAGAGTATATGGTAAGTTCACTAAGTAACATCGCATAGCATAAACCAAACCGGCGATCCTCTCTGCGTCGCCCTGTGAGAGAGCAAACACCGGTTGTATCTGGCATTTGAAAGGGTGTGTTTTATTAAGTATCCGATTCTAGTTGTCATAAGGTCAAGGTACAACTCCAAGTTGTCCTGTTACCGAAGATCACGGCTATTTGAATAGATTAACTTCCCTACAGGGGTGCACCACATTTCCCAACATGCTCGATCCCCATTGTTCGGACACACTTTTCTGGGTCATGCCCGGCCTCGGAAGATCAACATGTCGCAGCCCTACCTAGGCACAACAGAGAGGTCAGCACGCCGGTCTAAATCCTATGGCACAGGGGTCTGGGCTCATCGCCCATTGCACACCTGCATGTTGCGTATGCGGCCGGAAGCAGAACTAGCCCCCTTAATACAAGAGCAGGCTTACGGTCCAATCCAGCGCGCGCCGCTCAGTCGCTGACGTCGCTGATACCATGACGTCGAGTGCCGATAACTGTCCCCGCGTAAATGGTTAGTGCGTATAGGTCAGTGGCCAGACTCAGATCAAATACCAAGATCTCGTTAAGCGTGTTAAGTATCCGCGAACACCGACCAAGGCCAGCCCAGCTCTGTCCTAGGTGGTCTCAACCTGCCTTGTCGCTCTGCCACAAAGTAACAGTCGGGGGCCGTCGGGAACCCAGGCCCACCTCTACCGGGATGGAGCCACCTGCCCCTTCAGCCACCATCTCCGAATAGTATCGTAAGTAATGTATCAGTATAAAGTATATAGCATATGCCCGTGATCACCTCCCGAAGTGATCACGGCCCAGTAGTATAGCATGGTAGACGGACAAGAGTGTAGGGCCACTAATGGAACACTAGCATCCTATACTAAGCATAGCAGGTAAAGGTAACAACAGTAATAGCAAGGACAGGCTATGCATCAGAATAGGATTAACGGAAAGCAGTAACATGCTACACTACTCTAATGCAAGCAGTAGAGAGACGAATAGGCGATATCTGGTGATCAAGGGGGGGCTTGCCTGGTTGCTCTGGCAAGAGAGCGGGGTCATCAATTCCGTAGTTGTACTGGGTAGCAGCGGCGAAGGTCTCGGTGTATAGCGAAAGAAGAGGGGGGGAAGAAATAGTGAATACAATGCAAACAGATGCATAACGAAGCATGACAAGGCAAGGCGTGATGCTAGGCGTGCCCTAAAGCGGCAAGAGGTGATACTGGTGAAGGGGGGAAACATCCGGGAAAGTTTCCCCGGTGTTCCGCGTTTTCGGGCAGAGGAGCCGGAGGGGGAAAGTTGCGAGTTCGATAGGTTAGGGATGCGTGGCGGACGAACGGGCTACGAAACTAGGTTCGTCTCGTCGTTCTGAGCAACTTTCATGTACAAAGTTTTTTCATCCGAGCTATGGTTTATTTTATATTGATTTTAAAAGATTTAAATCATTTTTAGCATTTAATAATTATTTTAATAGAACATTATCCATAACAGTGAAAGGTGATGTCAGCATGACATCACCATAACATCAGCAGGTCAAACCCAGCTGACCAGAGTCAAACCTGGCCTGTGGGTCCAGTGGGACCCACCTGTCATAGACTCAGGCTAACTAAACAGGTTTGATTACTTTAGTTAATTGATTAGGTTAATTAAACAAGATTAATTAAGTTAATTAATCCTTTAATTAATTAATATTTTGATTTACTATTTAATTTTAATTTTATTTATTTATTTTTGTTCTAGGGGTAGGGCCCCACTTGTCATTGGCCCTAGGGGCCTATCGGGTGAAACGGGCAGCGGGCGCCCGGGTGTTTGCGCCCGAAGGGCGGAACCGGGGCGCCGCGGGGTGCTAGTGTGTGGGCGAGGCCGCCGAGCGTGACCGGGGCGCCGCGGGGTGCTAGTGTGTGGGCGAGGCCGCCGAGCGTGACCAGGGCGGCCGGCGCGCGTGCGGGCGGCGAGAACCGGCGACGAGGGGCGGCGTCTAGGCGAAGGCCTCGCCGCAGAGGGGCAGAGGGCGGCGGCTAGCAGTGGGCGCAGCGGCGATAGGCAGCGGGCCGCGAAGGCACGGTGAGGAAGGGGACGACCACGGGCAGCAGCAGCCGGCGGCACGGCACCGGTGGCAAGAGGCAGCAGCAGTAACACAGCAGCGGAGCAGCCGAAGCGGATGCGAATGACGACGGGCGCGGTGCAGGCGCAGTCATGTACAGGTGGCAGTGCGCAGGCTCATCGCGGGAGGGTGCGGACGGGCGCTGGGCACGGCAGTTGCGGGCTGCGGCGAGCGGGGCGAACAGGGGGCGCAGGCGGAGCACGAGCAAGGGGACGGGGATGGATGGATGGGGTGCTCACGGGTGGCTGTAGGGCATGGGGCAGCGGTGCTCGAGGTGGGTGATGAGGACGCGGTCGACGACGAAGAGGTAGGCGAGGCAGCTCCGGCGAGCGGCTTGAGGAGGAGACGAGGAGGCAAGATCCAGCGTTGGGGAGGCGGAACGAGGCAGCGACGGTGAGCGCTGGCAGCGGCGCACGACGACATAGGCGAAGGGATCGGGGTTCGCTGCCCCGATCCATAACGTGGAGTGGAATGGGGAACGAGGAGGGGAGTGGGCGTCGTGGGGTGGCGGCGGGTGAGGGAGACGAGGGGAGAGGTGGGGATTGTGCGGGGGAGTGGGGTGGCTGGGCTAGGGTTCGGTCGCCCCAGGGGGTGTTGTAGGCGCCAGCTGGGCCAGCCTGGTTGGCTCCGAGGCCATCTGGGCCGTGGCCCAGCAGGGGGGGGTTCTCTTTTATGTTTTTATTTGTTGTTTTTTCTAAATCTTTCTATTACTGTTTTAATATTTTTTTGTTTCACTTTATCTTAGTTTTATAAACTATAAAAGTAGTACCTACTTTAGTGTTAACAAATAGGCTACTCCCACATACGTTGGGCAACTAATTAACATAGTTTAATATTTTATTTTTTGTAAAAGACATTCCACTAATTGTTTTTGCTTCTTTTAAAACATTTTAGAGTATTTTACACTTGTATAAAAGTATGGTTTCTCCACCATAAATGATTATGATGTATTTGCTACCATTTGAACATTTTTGATTTGACAATTGAAAACTTTTATTGTTGGACTTTAATTGAAATTTGAATTTGGCTCGGATCTGAACTAACACGAGATTAGCAACAGTAATCGTGATGACGTGGCATCATTACCATAGGGTTACTGTAGCTTGATTATCCGGGCGTCACAATTCTCCTCCACTACAAGAAATCTCGTCCCGAGATTTAAGAGGGGAGTAAGGGAAAGATGTGGCTACGAAATTCTATCGAGTCTTCTTGGACATAGTTGCTCTTCTCGAAGAGGTCGATCCATTACATTGACATCTTTATTTCTCTGCTTCAGGTCATCATGGTGAAGTCGCCCTTTCCTTCGGGAACTCCAACATACTTATGAATAGGTAAGGGGCAGCTCGGCTACGACAGAATGCTTAGGAGGGAAACAATCTGGGGTTAACCCACGAATGAGCATAAGATTATCTCTTGAGTTGAACATATAAAATACATCGGGAGTAAGGTACGTAGGTACAATAAGAGGTTCCGAGCGGATAGATAGTTGCTCGAAGTCTGAACCAGAGTGAGAAAGGGGTTCAGAGCAGCGAGAGTAAGTATTGCGGCTGATACCAGAATAGAGCACTAGGAAGGTGGCCCGTGGATTAAATACGAAGCGAAGCGTGGGGAATAACCATTAGAAATAGGGTTGTACAGGAGAGTCAGGTTTCGATCCTGTGGAACTATGGGTTATGGGCCCACCATGTGGGATAAAAGTAGGAGTGGTGACATCTTGCATGGTCACGATAGCAAGGCATGTCATAGACTAGCCTGTCAATTATGTCGGCAACTACAATGATACCAAGGGCGAGGGACGAAGAGAACCATTTTCCTGCTCGTTGAAAGAGGCGGACCAATAGGCAAAGTTCTCGTCCATCGGTGGTTACCGAGATGCTATCAATAATGGTAACAGGGTCTTACTGACAGAGTTGTACAACGAGGTGCTTACTAAGCAGGGAATTATCACTGCTCAGTTAAGTCAGATTACAAGAAAGCTCAAAACAAGTCAATGGAAAGGAAAATGTGATTATCAGGTTTAAACCGAACAATGGAAATGAAAATGTGTATACACACATATTTCGGGGGTATATCCTTCCCAAGGACAAGCAGAGCATGATATCCATGACAGAATAGAAAGTAGAAAACCATTAAGGTAAGGGGAAGGGATTTCATGATATTACCCATACAACAGTCTTTGGATAATTGAGCAAGAAAACATTTAGCATTGGGCTTCAAATGTTCTTGTTGAAAATCGGAGTACCATAGACATGCTTCAAGATAGCATTGACATGGTCATCAGGTGAAGATCAGACTTTGGAAACACAAAGGATTCATCGGAAACAACTTATAGGATAAGTCTTACAATTTCCTCATGGAAGAACGTATAACCTTGCCGAAAAGGAATCTATAACAATAGGGCCTCCGGCCAGGTGTGCTAGGATGACATCACCTTACCGGGTCATATAACGACCAATGTTAGAACTCTTGGAAATATGCCCCAGCCATCATATCTGAACGAGATTTAGATCTGGTTGGTGTGAGGATATCTCAAACTCATGATGCTCGAGGAGAAAAGGTGTGACACAAATTGACGATATGACGTCGAAGATTCTCGAGAAATGAACTATGGAAGCGAGTTCCGAAACAAGAGTTCATCATTAAATCAAGGAGAGGGTGAGGAGGTAGCTGATGAATTTAGCGACAATTCATCGAGGTTTCCAAAAGATGGATTTCCACAATTATGTGAACAGGGAGATAACATTTGTCAGATCAAATGATATAATGAGGTATGCTCGAGGAAAACATACCGAATTAAACATTGGTTGAAAGGTGCACCCGAAATATGGGCTTAGTTAGCATGACCGATGTAATAATGGTGATTCTATAACCAATGGTCTATGAATGAAATGTCGACCATTAACTTCAAAGCAATATGGTTGCTAGAAGTGCAGAATCCAAGCAGCACCATTCATCTGTTGGTATCCCGGCTAGAATAAACACGGGAACCAAGAAAGAATGGTGATGGCGAGAAGTATCACTATACCAATAATTCTAAAGAGGTGGAGCAGTTCTCACGACCGTCTTGACATATATGATAGTAATACTCCAAGGTGAAGAAGAATAATTGCTGGATAGCAAGGATCTCAAAGTATAACACAAAACACGAATAAGTTTGTGTTGGAGGGAAGTCAATAAAGTGGTCGATGATAACACAGATCATCGAGGGCAAGGATGGCATTTCACATAATGAACTCAATTGACATCCTGGAAGAGCTCAGAATGCCGATGATGACCACGACACAATTGTTGAGAGATTTCATGAAGATGTAATCGGTCGGCGATGACATCAAGCCACAGGAATGATGAAGCGAAAGGTTATTGAACCCAAGGGTATGACACAAACTCAAAACCAAGCTTGTTGTTTAAGGCAAAGTGGTATGATGAGGAAGATCGACGTAAGCTTAGCTCATCATCGAAAGTTGTGCTCCGGGAATAAGGACCAGGTAGCACAGTTAAAATCATCACAGTAATGATATAGCCAAATAGGGTAGGAAGGATGTGATCGGGTACCAACTCGTAAGTAAAGAAGATTACCAAAAGTTGTTGAACCGTAGTGCGGACTCAGTTCAGTTATCGGTTTTTGAGTGTTTAATAACTCAGAGCCCATGAAAATTTTGGAATCAATGAGAATGCAGTACTTGATGAGGAACTCATTAGAGGTTATGTAGTACTTGATATTATCGAGGTACCATGGTGTAATACTCGACGGAAGATCAAAGTAAAGGCTGGACTGGTGTATTGATCCACAGAAGACAAGTGCTTAAACTTGCCCGTGAAATGGGGTCAAAGAAGAACATATGGTCGAAACCATGATTGCAAAAGGCCGGATCCCAGATATAAGAACTTATACCAAGGGAAAAAATTAATTTAAGAGAAGCTTTAATGATAAGATCTACATCGTGTCCATGGGCATGAACACAAAGTTCAAGGTCGACTCCCACTTCTTCAATGCATAACCTTTCATTCGCTGCTCTAGATAAAAATGATTTTAGTGTCAAAACCTACCTGGTGAATTACCAGAGGAGTATGACCCGTGAAAACTTTCGGGTTCACACAGATTAAGAAAGGCATAGGTTCAACCCGTCAGGGTATCGTGGAAACATATACCGCAAGCTTCAATCGTAAATACCACCAGCTCGAAAATAGAGCATGGTTGAGAAAACAGAGGATACAATTTACCAAAAGCATTCTCTATCAGAGGAAAGGCTCACGAGGTTATTGAATAAGGAGGACACTATCAAATAATAATCCAATAAAGGATCTGACAGTCCATAGCGGAGCTGATGTGAGCATCGGCACACAATCAGTTGAAGAAAGGATGCAAGGGCATCAGATTATAGAACACCTGAATGATTCGATGCTTAGATATCAAAGGAATTATGATTTCCAAATAGAAGGATCAGAAGCAGACGCTCTGATCAAGGGTGGATAAGTTCAGTAGACCTAAGGGTACAATTGACGACAAACAGATTGGTCGAGAATAAGCTCATGTTCAAAAATGACGTCTGAGCTAGAAAGATAATTTGAAAGGATCAACTGATGATTGCGTGCATTTGCACTAATGTTGAATCAATAGGATCAAAATGATGGTGTCTAAGGATACTAACGAATATTGCCAGACATATGGAAAGCATCCATAATGCAAGCAGACAAGTATTGCAGAGCAATAAGCTACTAAGGATTTTTGGAGGATCGAATAGTATTTCGAAGACCATTGTGAAACACATGAACAACTGGGGAATGAGCAGATACTCGATAAGTGCGAGAATTATCCATAGGGGTATTCAGGTGACAAAGAACAGCAAGGCAGTAAGCTTAAAGGATTATCGAAACAACGACGAGTATTTCGCGGTATCTTGTAATAACAAGACCAACTGGGGATGAATGTAAGAATAACAACTGCAAGTAGTTATCCATAAGGGTTGACGGTCGAAGGGGAATTGCAAACGCGATGAACACAAGTTCTCGGGTTAACAGCGGAGAGTATCTTCAGGGTCTTCACGTGCAGCAGACGATCATCAGTAATAAGGGGCTCTCCGGGTGAAAGTGATAACGAGATCCTAATGTTAGATTTAGCAATATTCATTTAGCCCGAATAGAAGAGAGATCAGAGTCCCAGAGTATAGACAAGGAGTAAAAGATCCTAATACCACCCAATGGCGACATGGGCCCATGGGCCGCACAGCCAAGTTAGTAAAACAATTTTCATCGACTAGACTCAACTTCGGCCAAGGAGTGTGGAAGGGGGATTCCTACAAGCAGTTGGCTCTGATACCAACTTGTGACGCCCCCGATTTGACCGTACACTAATCATACACGCAAACGTGTACGATCAAGATCACGGACTCACGGGAAGATATCACAACACAACTCTACAAATAAAATAAGTCATACAAGCATCATATTACAAGCCAGGGGCCTCGAGGGCTCGAATACAAGAGCTTGATCATAGACGAGTCAGCGGAAGCAACAATATCTGAGTACAGACATAAGTAAACAAGTTTTCCTTAAGAAGGCTCGCACAAACTGGGATACAGATCGAAAGAGGCGCATGCCTCCTGCCTGGGATCCTCCTAAACTACTACTGGTCGTCGTCAGCGCGCTGCACGTAGTAGTAGGCACCTCTCGAGTAGTAGTAGTCATCGTAGACGGTGGCGTCTGGCTCCTGGGCTCCAACGTCTGGTCGCAACAATCGAGTATAGAAAGGGGGAAAAGACGGAGCAAAGCAACTGTGAGTAGTCATCCAAAGTATTCGCAAGCAAGGAGCTACACTACATATGTATGCATTGGTATCAAATGGAATAAGGGTATCATATGTGGACTGAACTGCAGAATGCCGGAATAAGAGGGGGATAGCTAGTCCTATCGAATACTACGCTTCTGGTAACCTCCATCTTGTAGTAGGAGAAGAGAGTGTATGGTAAGTTCACTAAGTAATATCGCATAGCATAAACCTAACCGGCGATCCTCTCCGCGTCGCCCTGTGAGAGAGCAATCACCGGTTGTATCTGGCACTATAAAGGGTGTGTTTTATTAAGTATCCGATTCTAGTTGTCATAAGGTCAAGGTATAACTCCAAGTCGCCCTGTTATCGAAGATCACGGCTATTCGAATAGATTAACTTCCCTGCAGGGGTGCACCACATTTCCCAACACGCTCGATCCCCATTGTTCGGACACACTTTTCTAGGTCATGCCCGGCCTCGAAAGATCAACACGTCCCAGCCCTACCTAGGCACAACAGAGAGGTCAGCACGCCGGTCTAAATCCTATGGCACAGGGGTCTGGGCCCATTGCCCATTGCACACCTGCACGTTGCGTATGTGGCCGGAAGCAGAACTAGCCCCCTTAATACAAGAGCAGGCTTACGGTCCAATCCGCGTGCACCGCTCAGTCGCTGACGTCACGAAGGCTTCAGTTGATACCACGACGTCGAGTGCCCATAACTGTCCCCGCGTAGATGGTTAGTGCGTATAGGCCAGTGGCCAGACTTAGATCAAATACCAAGATCTCGTTAAGCGTGTTAAGTATCCGCGAAGACCGACTAGGGCTAGGCCCACCTCTCTCCTAGGTGGTCTCAACCTGCTCTGTCGCTCCTCCGCAAAGTAACAGTCGGGGCCGTCAGTAACCCAGGCCCACCTCTACCGGGATGGAGCCACCTGCCCCTTCAGCCCCCATCTCCGAACAGTATCGTAAGTAATGTATCAGTATAAAGTATATAGCATATGCCCGTGATCACCTCCCGAAGTGATCACGGCCCAGTAGTATAGCATGGCAGACGGACAAGAGTGTAGGGCCACTGATGGAACACTAGCATCCTATACTAAGCATTAGGATAGCAGGTAAAGGTAACAACAGTAATAGCAAGGACAGGCTATGCATCAGAATAGGATTAACGGAAAGCAGTAACATGCTACACTACTCTAATGCAAGTAGTAGAGAGAAGAATAGGCGATATCTGGTGATCAAGAGGGGCTTGTCTGGTTGCTCTGGCAAGAGAGAGGGGTCGTCAACTCCGTAGTTGTACTGGGTAGCAGCGGCGTCGGTCTCGGTGTCTAGCGGAAGAAGAGGGGGGAAGAAACAGTGAATACAATGCAAACAAATGCATAACGAAGCATGACAAGGCAAGGCGTGATGCTAGGCGTGCCCTAATGCGGTAAGAGGTGACACCGGTGAAGGGGGGAAACATCCGGGAAAGCATCCCCGGTGTTCCGCGTTTTCGGGCAGAGGAGCCAGAGGGGGAAACTTGCGAGTTTGATAGGTTAGGGATGCGTGGCGGACGAACGGGCTGCGTATTCGGGTTTGTCTCGTCATTCTGAGCAACTTTCATGTACAAAGTTTTTTCATCCGAGCTACGGTTTATTTTATATTGATTTTAAAAGTTTTAAATCATTTTTAGCATTTAATTAATTATTTTAATAGAAAATTATCCAGAACAGTGAAAGGTGATGTCAGCATGACATCACCATGACGTCAGCAGGTCAAACCCAGCTAACCAGAGTCAAACCTGGCATGTGGGTCCAGTGGGACCCACCTGTCATAGACTCAGGCTAACTAAACATGTTTGATTAGTTTAGTTAATTGATTAGGTTAATTAAACAAGATTAATTAAGTTAATTAATCCTTTAATTAATTAATAAATTAATTAATAATTTAATTTATTATTTAATTTTAATTTTTTTATTTATTTTCGTTCTGGGGGTAGGGCCCCACTTGTCATTGGCCCTAGGGGCCTATCGGGCGAAACGGGCAGTGGGCGCCCGGGCGTTTGCGCCCGAAGGGTGGACCCAGGGCGCTGCGGGGTGCTAGTGTGTGGGCGAGGCCGCCGGGCACGACCAGGGCCGCCGGCGCGCGTGCGGGCGCCGGGAACCGGCGACGAGGGGCGGCGTCCAGGTGAAGGCCTCGCCGCAGAGGGGCGGAGGGCGGCGGCTAGCGGTGGGCATAGCGGCGATAGGCAGCGGGCGGCGAAGGCGCGGTGAGGAAGGGGACGACCACGGGCAGCAGCAGCCGGCGGCACGGCACCGGTGGCAAGAGGCAGCAGCAGTAACACAGCAGGGTAGCAGCCGAAGCGGATGCGAACGACGACGGGCGCGGTGCAGGCGCAGTCATGTACGGGCGGCAGTGCGCAGGCTCGTCGTAGGAGGGTGCGGACGGGCCCTGGGCACGGCAGTTGCGGGCTGCGGTGAGCGGGGCGAATAGGGGGCGCAGGCGGAGCACGACTAAGGGGACGGGGATTGATGGATGGATGGATGGGGTGCTCACGGGGGGCTGTAGGGCATGGGGCGGCGGTGCTCGAGGTGGGTGACGAGGACGCGGTCGACGACGAAGAGGAAGGCGAGGCGGCTCCGGCGAGCGGCTTGAGGAGGAGACGAGGAGGCGAGATCCGGCGTCGGGGAGGCGGAACGAGGCGGCGACGGTGAGCGCCAGCGACGGGGTTAGCGCTGGCAGCGGCGCACAGCGACAGAGGCGAAGGGATCGGGGTTCGCTGCCCCGATCCAGAACGTGGAGGGAAGTGGGAAACGAGGAGGGGAGTGGGCGTCGTGGGGTGGTGGCGGGTGACGGAGACGAGGGGAGAGGTGGGGATTGTGCGGGGGAGTGGGGTGGCTGGGCTAGGGTTCGGTCGCCCCAGGGGGTGTTGTAGGCGCCAGCTGGGCCAGCCTGGATGGCTCCGAGGCCATCTGGGCCGTGGCCCAGCAGGGGGGGTGGTTCTCTTTTATGTTTTTATTTGTTGTTTTTTCTAAATCTTTCTATTACTGTTTTAATATTTTTTTGTTTCACTTTATCTTAGTTTTATAAACTATAAAAGTAGTACCTACTTTAGTGTTAACAAATAGGCTACTCCCACATAAGTTGGGCAACTAATTAACATAGTTTAATATTTTATTTATTGTAAAAGGCATTCCACTAATTGTTTTTGCTACTTTTTAAACATTTTGGAGTATTTTACACTTTTATAAAAGTATGGTTTCTCCACCATAAATGATTATGATTTATTTGCTACCATTTTAACATTTTTGATTTGACAATTGAAAACTTTTATTGTTGGACTTTAATTGAAATTTGAATTTGGCTCGGATCTGAACTAACACGAGATTAGCAAGAGTAATCGTGATGACGTGGCATCATTACCAGAGGGTTACTGTAGCTTGATTATCCGGGCGTCACAGCAAGCCACACAAAATCTCTATCGTTTCTTCACAACTCTCAGGTTTTACGTAACCTCCTATGAAACGTATGCTGATGAAATCATAGCATCTTTCAGAATTATTTTCTTCAACAAGATTGTGCTTGTTTCCTTATCAAATCCTGGGTCCTGTGGGTTATGGCCCACTTCAACACTTGTATATCTTTAACTCATCCTTGGAGTTACTATTGTTCCATATTCCAACATTACATCTCCTTTAAATCCAATAGTACTTCATTCCTTCATACTCCTGGGTAACCATCATAACTAAAACCAAACTCCAACTCATTTGTCCAAACTCCACTCTATGGAATACATTTTCCTTTCCACTGGTCTAGTGTCCACACAGACAAGTATCGCAAAAAAATGCACTGGTTCATCCATAATTCTCTTCATATCAAATCCTTTATTACATCCTTAACCACTACTCAAAACTCAAATTTCATAAGTACTCTATTACAAAAGCTGCCATCCACATAGTTTGGTATGGTCAAGCATTACTTCCATCTTTATTCATTTGCCCTTCTTGAAGATACTTTAGTCCCACTAGAATTGTGCGATGTGATCCTTCAAATCATCGATGTTTTGCTTCATCGTGGTGGCCATGAGCTTCATCTCCATCATCTTTGCATGGACCTCTCTCAGGTATTCCTGAGTGTGACAGAGTCTTGCTTCTAGTATTTCTCCAATATGACGTATGGCTACCATAGCAGCTTCACGAACAGAGTCGAAGAATGTTGCTCGTGGTACTCGAGAAATGAAAAAGTATTGTCCCATAGTCTTTGGGCAAACTCCCTTCACACGGTGGAGGTGTACCTCCACATACCAAGTTCAATTCCCTTCTCCATTAAAGGATAACCCTTGTAGACTGCTTCTCCTTCAAGATGAATATGCTTCATCATGTCCTTCAGGATTTTTGAGTAATCCTAATCACTGGTCAGGGTCATGATCGTTTCCGGGCCCTTGAGAAAAGACTCGTAAAGGGTTGTCATCTGCAGGCATAAGATAGAAGGGGTACTCAGGATACTGTATGTATTTCCTTTGGTGAAATGTGGTTGTTTTTCTGGGAAAAGTTTGGGGTCAGCTTGTCCATGGGTTCAAGGTTTAAGTCTAGGTGACATAGTGAGAGAGGCACTCACAATCAACGAGCAACTCATAACATTTCATATGAGATTCCAAACACCTCAACTTTTACTGCTTCACGAACTATTACAATTCCCATTTCATAACTCAACTCAACATCCCCAAAAATAAAACTGTATTCCACATTTATTACATTCTTTATTCCAATATCAAGACCTCAACTACTCAGCTCAAGTTTTCCTCAGATCCGAACATTCTCTGACAAAATGTCCTACTCCTTTGAAGTGTAAACAAATGGCGCCAGACAAATCCAGGGGCTTCTTGGTGATTATCTTGGCTCCTCGGGTCCTTGGCTTCCTTGCTGGGGATTTGCTAGCGTAATGACCTAGATCCTTGAACCTGTAACAAGTGATTTGATTCAGGTCCTTTTCTGTAGAAATTGGGTTGTTCTTGGGACACATGCTCTTTCTCTTCCTCGACTTCTTCATTCTGATCAATTCCTCTATCTCTTGTCGATCAAACTCCACTTATTCCGTCGGGAAGTTTCCCAGATACTCTTGGCTTTCCTTCGTGCAATATTGTGAAAAATGTCCTTCTTCTCCACATGAATAACAAGCATTGGAGTAAAATCTATTTAGGCTTTCTCATTAGGGTCGTCAACATCTTCTTTCATCACCGGTTTTCTTAAACTTTCACTGAGGGCTTCTTTCACTGCTTCCTTTTGCTGCTTGGTAATTTCTTGTACCTTGGGATAAATATGACACTGGGCAGGGTAGTGCGTAGTTCCTTCACACAAGAAACAAGTAACCTTCATGGTTGGACATTCTTCAGCTTGGTGATTTCCTTCACAATGAGGGCATCCATCCTTGTGTTCTTCATGGGTATGTCCTATCTCACCACAAATCTTGCATGCACAAGGTTCCTTCATTTTATTGCCATAGGGTTTCTGAATAAGACGATACCTTAGTAGAGTCATCTTGAATTCCTCCCAAGTTTTTGCTCCGTTACATCCTTGTATGGCCTGATGCATTTTCCACCAGGTTGCAGCACTTTTTGTAAAGTACTGAAGAGCGTATTGAACCTCATACTTCCTTGCAACCAAATTGCTCCTAAAGTGATTCTCCATGTTTTGAATCCATAGCTCTGCCTCCAACTGAGTGATCGGTTCAGAGAATGCAAGTCCATCTTCATTCATCATCTATTGGGTCCAAGGGTTTTGGGATGAGATAAGAGGGATAGAGAGATACACACAATACACACAATATAGTTTTGAAAATAAGTTTTAATTGTGGCTGTCAGGAAAAACATCAAACAATGACAGCTCACAAACATCGCATCTAACATGAGTATACAACAGGGGATTGGTCCTCTAAAGTTCATATAAATCTTGGAATATGTCAGTGTCTTCAAATTCTTCAATTCTTTAGAGGATTCGTCAGTAGTAGCTTTAGTTCTTCTAGTGTATGGTGAAGTCTGATATCTTGTCGTTCTCGGAGTGGCTTCAGTTCATCCTCCGTGTGGTCCAAAGGGAACAGGGTATTGTCTAACTATTTGAGGTAATAGGAAAGATTTGATAAAGCTCAGAAAAGAATAGAGGTAAAAGATCTTTTTTTAAATAAAGTTTTAGAGAATTCCTTTCCTAAGGGTTTTCCAGTTTTTAGGGTCACGTCCTACAGTCAACCTGGCTCTGATACCATCTCTGTAGCGATTCGACCTCAAACGGTCAAGCCTCTGTGTACCCGTGCCATCCCTGGATCGGTATGCTGGCACACAAAGCACATCAATGTATATATCAAAGGGTAATCACATGTATAAATAACGTAAAACTGATATATACCTCATAAGTCTCAGCGGAAACAAACATAAGGGTGTGGAGTCCATCAACACCAACGGCAAGTTGAGTGTAGACCGTAACCCTACAACGTAACTCTTACTCGTCGTAGAAAATTCCTGCAACATAAGACGTCGCAACCCTATAGGTCAGTACATTGAATGTACTGGCAAGTCACATCATAAGAATAATGAACCTATTTGTACATGCAATTTGGCTGTTGGAAAGCTCTAAGTTTAGTTTTTGCATAAAGCTAGCTTTTCCCTAAAATAAAAGATATTATTCTACCACTACAGTATAGCATAGGATGAGTTGGCAAACCCAACTCAATCCATTCCCAAAGTTTCATTTAAAACCCAACTGTTTAATTAAGAGTGATGAGATCTCCCAACATTTCCACTACTAGATGCTCAAGTTGTCCGTAATCGGGGACACGGCTAATCGATTAGATTTTAACACTCTCCAGAGGTTTGCGCACTTTTCCCCACAAGACCCAATCCCCTCCCTTGAAGTTCTCGCACTGCCTGGCGTTTGAGAACAGGATGACCGAGACATAGTCTTTCGAAAATGTTCCCCCTTAACCCACGGATAGGCCGGTACACCTACATCATTCTACATCTGCTAGCCCATCCCGGAAAGGGTCACGCTAACTACTCAACTAAGTCAGAGCCCATATTGGCTTGTGGCTGCACACGTAAGCTTCTAGACATGATAATACGATTGATCTCTTTGAGCCTGGGCGGACGGACCACTAGTGGTGCACCACCATGGATTTCCCATGCATGCTCCCACTGTACTTCGCCACCATTCAAACCAAACCTCCGCCCAGGTAGTTCATTAAGTTATCTTGGTTCTACTTACTAATTTGTCACTCATCTCTCACAATGAACACTTCCCAATCCATGTCTACATTGGCGAGGCAAAATTAAACTTACACGGTGGTGACAAAGGTATATGGTTCAAACCTACCTCAATGAACTACTAGGTAACGGCATAGCCATCTAGCAACAATAAATCCTACCATGCAATCCTACCTCAAAGGACTAAGTGCATAATAAAAACATAGGTAAATGGAAGAATGGTCAAATGTGAATTTGCCTGGTAATAGTTGATGAAGATTATATCGCTCTCAGAAATTTACTTAATAGAACTATTCGTCACTCTCCGATGAAAATCTATAAAGTCAAACATTGCGTCCACATAAGCAATCATTTCGGAGAACCAAATAACATGCAGCATGAAAACATCGGAAAATCCAAATGAACACACAACACACTTAACTATCAAAAGAAAATACTAAGTGCAAAACAACATAGGGCATGGGTGCCAAAAATTGTGACATGGACCACAGTGCATACTAGGCATACAAGTAAAACTACTATAGACAGATCCTAATGTATGAAAAATCTCGTGAGATAGGTCCAAGTGATAGGGTTTGGTAACGGTGACACGGTGCAAAAAGAATCACGTCAATCGGAGCTACGGTTTAGGAGATATGGCCAGTTGAAGTTTGAATTCAAATCTGAATAAAGTTCAAATTTGAATTTGGAAATTTTTTACAAATATGATGCTACTGGATAGATCTAATCATGACGAAGAATTTGCTGCTGGTTTCATCGAATTTGGAGTTACGGTTAAAAAGATACGGCTATCCGAAGTTTAGGGGCTAAACTGAAAACTCAGGGACTAATCGGTAATTAAAACTACAACAACTAGGTCCCTGGCCACGTGGCGGCTCGTGGCTGGCCAAGCAGCGTTCGCTGTGGTGGCTATATGGCGAATGACCACCAAATAGGAAAAACAGCTACCGCGGTTAAATAAAAAGAAAACCGGAGGTCGGTTTAACTAAAACCGCGGTTAACCGAACTAAAACAAAACACTCAACAAAAAAACCTAATCTAAACGAATGAAGTGGGTGGCTCGGCTTACAGCGGCGAGGACGGCGAACAAGCGCGGCGGCGCTAGCGTCCGGCGTCAGGCAGCGGACGGGGCGGCGACTCCGGCGGTCCTTGGCGGCGGGGAAAGAGGCGAACGGGACCGGCGTGGTGTGGGCGACCGGATGGCAATGACGGCGGGCGTCGGCGTGCACCGGACGGGGCGGAGGGAGGCGACGGAGCTCCGGTGAGCTGCATGAACTCCGGCGGCTCGGGGTCGTCGGTTTGGCTGCTCCGGCACGACCTAGGGGAAACCAATATGTCAAAACGATGCGCACAGGCTTGGGGATTAGGTGACGAAGAAAAGAGCGGCTCGGGTGCACTACCGGTGACGTAATCGTCGGCGGAGGGTTTCGGCTTTGGCGAGATCCAACTGACAAAGGCGGTGGCTGTGAGGAGCGAGGGACGATGCGAAGTGGCAGAATGGAAAGAGGGGTCTCCGAGGCTTATATAGGCGCAGAGAGGGGTGCTTGGGGCTGCGGGATAAGCTCTATCCCTAGAGCTTCGGCCAGCGGGTGCGTGCGCGTGCTCATCCAGCGGGAGGAGCGGGAGGTTGGGGGTGACCTGGAGAGCGGGCCCTATGCGTCAGTGGGTGCGGGTGAGGGGGCGAAGGGAGGAGCGGCGGCTCGTGCGTGCGGCGCTGTCCTCCTGGCGCTGGCCTGGCAGGCCACTGGCTGCCCTAGCGCTGCGGCTGGCCCATGGCCTCGCTGGCCTGTGGCTGGGCCGGCTGGCCAGCGCGTGCGTGCGTGTTTTTTTACAAAACAAACTATAATAGAGCAAAAATAAAAATAAAACAAAAAATTACATAGGCATATTATATACCAAAATGCTCAGAAAAAAACAAAGAATAAGATGAACTATTTTCCAAGTTCAACTAAATTCCATAAAAATTCATAAAAGTCAAACAGTGCTATTATTGCATTTAAAATTAATAAAAATCATTTTTAAAATAGCAAAATGATTTCAAATTTATTTTCTCCTAATTTTCCATTGAAGGGAATCATTTTACCCTTATTTCCATTTATTTATTTTTAGGAGAAAAATAACTTGAATAGAAACTCAGATAACTCCCAATTGGATTTGAATTTGGAATTTCAAACAACTTCAAAGTGACTTCAGATTATTCCTTGGAAACTTCCAACTCTCTTTCTTCAAATATGACGAAGTCATTTTATGAACTCATTGAGTTGCTTAAAGTTTCTAAATTTGAAATATTTCAAAAAGGAATTCAAATCATTTTCAAACCCCTTTTCATTTCTTTAAATGGAAGAAGTCATATTATCTTCACTCTAGGGTTTTGTAATGAAATGAAGTTGAACTCAGGGAGATCAAAATGCAAGATGAAAGTTTTGGGAAAGTCCTTTTATTCCCTCTCATTCAACTTTCAAAAAGTTTCAATTTCCACTCAGTTTCACATAATCAATCACACAAAAATCAAACAAACAATCACAATTTTTTATTTAATATAACATTCCAAAATTTAGAATTTTGGGATGTTACAAGAAGCTACGCTTCGAGAAGCTAAATTTAGAGCTAGAGCATGGGTTCCTAAAAGCTATCAATGATGATCTTCTAAAGAAGAGTTTTTCTTACATTACCAAGCGTTTACTCTTGTATACTTATATGCCACAAGTAAAATCTAGCAACAAGAGCAAGAAAGATTCTTCGAGTAGTAACAATAACAATGTTAAATCCAATATGTTGCTTCTAGCAGTTCTCTTGATTCCACAAATGATTCTCTTAGCCAAGTTAAACTTGGGCAAGAAAATAGCTTATTGAAGGGAATTGTACGTAAGCAAGGAATGCACCGGAAGAATCAAGGTGTTGGTTTTGAACGAAAGTTCAATACCAATGGAGTTGAGTGGGAAGAAGATCAATACCCCAAGACGAAGTTTGTTCCTCAATGATACGTCTCCAACGTATCTATAATTTTTGATTGTTCCATGCTATTATATTATCAATCTTGGATGTTTTATAACCATTTCATTTCATTTTATATCATTTTTTGGTACTAACCTATTGACATAGTGCCAAGTGCCAGTTGCTGTTTTTCCATGTTTTTTACATTGCAGATAATCAATACCAAACAGAGTCCAAACGCAACGAAACTTTACAGAGATTTTTTTGGACCAGAAGGAACATACTGGGCCCTGGCTGCGCCTGGGGGGTACTCCGAGGAGAGCACAACCCACCAGGGCGCGCCAAGAGGCCCAGGCGCGCCCCTGGTGGGTGGTGCCCACCTCGGGTGCCCCCCGGACTACCTCTTTGTTCTATAAATATCCCAATATTCCCAAAACCCTAGGGGAGTCGATGAAATATTGATGCAGCCGCCGCAGAGTCCAGAACCACCAGATCCAATCTAGACACCATCTCGGATGGGGTTCACCACCTCCATTGGTGCCTCTCCGATGATGCGTGAGTAGTTCTTTATAGACCTTTGGGTCCGTAGTTAGTAGCTAGATGGCTTCATCTCTCTCTGAATTCTCAATACAATGGTCTCTTGGAGATCCATATGATGTAACTCGTTTGAAGTGTGTTTGTTGGGATCGATGAACTTTGAGTTTATGATGAGATCTATCTTTTTATATCCATGAAAGTGTTTGAGTTTCTTTGCTCTCTTTTATGCATGATTGCTTATAGCCTCGTATTTCTTCTCCGATATTTGGGTTTTGTTTGGCCAACTTGATCTATTTATCTTGCAATGGGAAGAGGTGCTTTGTAGTGGGTTCGATCTTACGGTGCTTGATCCCAGTGACAGAAGGGGAACTGACACATATGTATCGTTGCTACTAAGGATAAAACATGGGGTCTATCTCTACATAGATAGATCTTGTCTACATCATGTCATCGTTCTTATTGCATTACTCCGTTTCTCCATGAACTTAATACACTAGATGCATGCTGGATAGCGGTCGATGTGTGGAGTAATAGTAGTAGATGCAGGCAGGAGTCGGTCTACTAATCTTGGACATGATGCCTATGTAATGATCATTTCCTGGATATCGTCATGAGTATTTGGAGTTCTATCAATTGCCCAACAGTAATTTGTTCACCCACCGTTTGCTACTTTTCTCGAGAGAAGCCACTAGTGAAACCTACGACCCCCGGGTCACTTTCTCATATTATTTGCCTTTGTGATCTCCTTTTTCCTTGCATTTATTTTTAGATCTACTAAACCAAAAATACAAAATACCTTGCTGCAATTTATTCTTATTTATTTTATTTGGTGTTCGATCTATCAATCTACTATAATTTACTTCATGTCCGTTTGCCTATCTTGAGGCGCCGTACCCCAGAAGGGATTGACAACCCCTTTAACACGTCGGGTTGCGAGAAGTTGTTATTTGTGTGCAGGTGCTGTTTACATTGTGTTGCTTGGTTATCGTACTGGTTTGATAACCTTGGTTTCACATCTGAGGAAAATACCTACCGCCGCTGTGCTGCATCATCCCTTCCTCTTTGGGGAAATACCGACGTAGCTTCAAGCGACATCAAAAGGAATTTCTAGCGCCGTTGCCGAGGATGATCTTGAACATATACCAGGTTCCTAATCACAAATCTCATCTCCTCCCAATTTACATTATTTTCCATTTCCCTCTCGTTTTCCTCTCCCCCACTTCACAAAAATTTGCCGTTTTATTCGCCTCTCTTTTTCGTTCGCCGTTTTCTTACCGGATCTATTTTTGAGTGCAATCTTGTTGTGTGGTCATCATGACTCAAGAGAACACCAAGTTATGTGATTTCTCAAATACCAGCAACAATGATTTTATTGGCACTCCGATTGTTGCTCGCGCTACTAGTGCGGAGTCTTGTGATATTAATATTGCTTTGTTGAATCTTGTTATGAAAGATCAATTTTCCGGTACTCCTAATGAGGATGCCGTGTCCCATCTTAATACCTTCATGGAATTATGTGATATGCAAAAGAAAAAAGATATGGACAATGATGTGGTGAAGACAAAATTATTTCCATTTTCTTTGCATGATTCTGCAAAAATTTGTTTCTCTTCTTTGCTTCGCAATAGTATCGATTCTTGGAATAAGTGCAAAGATGCTTTTATCACTAAGTATTTTTCGCCCGCAAAAAATAATTCCCTTAGAACCCAGATCATGAATTTCAAGCAACTTGAACATGAGCATGTTGCACAATCTTGGGAAAGGATGAAAATGATGCTAAGGAATTGCCCAACCCATGGGCTAAATCTTTGGATGATCATACAATTTTTTTATGCGGGGATGAATTTTGTTTCTCGTAATCTTTTAGATTCCGCCGCGGGTGGTACTTTTATGGAAATTACTTTGGGTGAAGCCACCAAATTTCTTGATAATATTATGGCAAATTATTTGCAATGACATACCGAAAGAGCTCCTACTAGTAAAAAAGTTAATTCGGCTGCAGAAATTTCTTCTTTGAGTGAAAAGGTTGATGCTCTTATGAAATTGGTTGCTAGTAGAAGTGCTCCTGTCGATTTTAGTGATATGCCTCTGTCTACTTTGATTGAGCAAAATAGTGATGCCATAGTTGTGAATTTTATTTCTTGAAATAATTTCAACAACAATGCTTATAGAGGTAATTTTAATCCTAGGCCTTTTCCTAGTAATTCCTCTAATAATTATGGTAATTCCTATGGAAATCAATCTTATAATAATAATAATAGGAACATCTCTGATCTTGAGAACAATATTAAAGAATTTATCAATACGCAAAAAGTTTTCAACACTTCCATAGAAGAAAAGTTGAGTAAGATTGATGATTTGTCTAGAAGTGTTGATAGAATTGCTCATGATGTGGAAAATCTCAATATTAAAATTTTTGTGCCTAAAGTAGATGAATCAATTAAAGCTCTTTATGTTTCTATGGATGAAAGTAAGAAAAGAACCGCTATGCTTAGGGCTAAAAGAGAATTTTTAGAAAAAGCGTTTTCTAGTGATTTCTTTCGCAAAAGTGATGAAGATCTTAAAATGATTGGTGTTTCTTCTATTGATTCCTTGTTTATCAAAGTTAAGATTGATGATAAAGGGATCGGAGAAGAGTCAACTTTAGTTAGAAGGTGTCCCAATGATTCGTAGGGTGAAAATTTTGTTGAGAAAATTGATAAAAGTGGGTTTGGAGAGGTCAAAACTTTAGCAAGTGATGTGCCCACTCTTTTGGATTACAAAGACTTTAATTATGATAGTTGCTCTTTGATTGATTGTATTTCTTTGTTGCAATCCATGATAAATTCACCCCATGCTTATGAAGAAAATAAAGCTTTTACTAAACATATTGTTGATGCCATGATGAAAGCTTTTGAAGTAAAATTGGAATTAGAGGTATCAATTCCTAGAAAATTGCATGATGAGAGAGAACCTACTATCGAAGTCAAGATTAAAAATTATGAGTGTTTTGCTTTGTGTGACTTGGGTGCTAGTGTTTCTACAATTCCGAAATCTTTATGTGATGTGCTTGGTCTTACCGATCTTGAAGAATGTTCTTTACATTTGCACTTGCTGGATTCCACTATTAAAAAGCCTATGGGAATAATTAATGATGTTCTTATTCTTGCAAATAGGAATTATGTGCCCATAGATTTTATTGTTCTTGATAGTGATTGCAATCCATCTTGTCTAATTATTCTTGGTAGACTGTTTTTACGCACTATTGGTGTCGTGATTGATATGAAAGAAGGCAATATTAAGTTCCAATTTCCTTTGAGGAAGGGTATGAAACACTTTCCTAGAACAAGAATTAGGCCACCATATGAATTAATCATGAGGGCATCTTATGGATCTCGAACCAAAGATGACAAAACTTAGATCCTGGCTTTATGCCTAGCTAAGGGCATAAAACAATAGCGCTTGTTGGGAGGGAACCCAATGAATAAAATTTATTTTTGCTTTCTGCTTCTTGTTCTTGAGTGTTAGCACAATTATGATATTGTTATGATGTATTTATGTTTTAGTTAGTGTTTGTGCCAAGTAAAGCCTTTAGGATCTTCTTGGGTGATAGTTGTTTGATCTTGCTAAAAAAACAGAAATTTTTTCACTCACGAAAATAATTATCATTTCTAACCAGAGAGCGATAAAATACCCATTCCTTTTGCAGTAGATTAAAATACAATTTTTTCAGTTCGTCCTATTTTTTTTAGAATTTTTGGAGTAACATAAGTATTCTAAATACCCATATTACTACAGATTGTTCTGTTTTTGACAGATTCTGTTTTCTTTGCGTTGTGTGCTTGTTTTGATGGCTCTATGGTTTTCTTTGATGAGTTTTTGCCATAGAAAAGTTGGAATACAATAGATATAATGAAATAGCAAAATATGAATTGGTTTGACACAACACTTATAGTAGTGATTTATTTTCTTATACTAACGGATCTCACGAAGGTTTTGTTGAGTTTTGTGTGATTGAAGTTTTCAAGTTTTGGGTTATCTCGTGATGGATGAAGGAATAAGGAGTAATAAGAGCCTAAGCTTGGGGATGCCCCTGCATCCCAAGCTATTATCCAAAATAGAGCAAGCAACTAAGCTTTGGGATGCCCCCGAGTGGCATCCCCTCTTTCTTCTAACGACTATCGGTATTTTACTCGAAACTATATTTTTATTCGTCACATACTATGTGTTTTGCTTGGAGCATCTTGTATGATATGAGTCTTTGCTTGTCTTATTTTGTGTTTTAAGTCTTGATCCCTTGCTGGACACACCTATTTGAGAGAGCCAAAAATTATGTCATGACTTGTTAGAATTGCTCTCTATGCTTCACTTAAATTTTTTAGAGCTATGGACTTGCTCTAGTGCTTCACTTATATCTTTTTGAGCACGGTGTGCTTTAGTATTTTTGAAGAAATTCTCTCTTGCTTCACTTAGATTTATTTGAGAGTTAGTAAAATTTTCCAAGAAATTCTCTCTTGCTTCACTTAAATTGTTTTGGGAGAAAGAAAAATTATGCTCATGATCATCACTTATATTTGTTTGAGCTTATGAAAATCAACACATGAAAATTAGTCCCAAAGTGATAGATATCCAAGAAGGATATAATAAAAACTTTCATGATGATCATTGGACAAAATAAACTTGATTCTTAGTAATAGTTTTGAGATATGATGATGTGATATGTGGGTTATGTTGAAGAGTAATTATTCTTTAGTAAGAATATTGGTGTTAAGGTTTGTGATTCCCTATGCAAGCACGAAAATCAATAGTCATGCAATGAAATTATATCCTACTTATGGTGCATTATTCGGTGTTAATTATGCTTAATGCTTGCTTATGAGATTATCTGTTTCTTGGTTGGTCGCTTCTCAATCTTTAGCTAGCCTTCATTTTGCCCTAACTATGATCTCTACTTGTGGATCCAAAATCCTTTATACCAGTTTTGCCATATGAGTCCTCTATATCTACCTATATGCGGTATTCTTTTGCCTTTCTAAGCAAATTTGCATGTGCCATCTCTAATTTTCAAAATAAACTTCTCTTTTGTGTGTTTTTCGCTCGTGGAGCGGTGAGGGGTGGCTAATATTTTCCATGCTAGACGTGTTATTCTCACAATGAGTGTTTATTCACTTGTCATTGCACGAGAGTAAGGAAAAGGTATTAGGGATGCCCAGTCCCGAAATGAAAAAATGAATTTACTTTATTTTGTCAAATAATAAATTCCTTGGATAGTGTTGGTATGGAGGGCAACCATGGTTATGGCTAGCCATGGAAAGTGAAAGTATGGTTGAAAAAGGAATAAATTTTATTTTCTGTTTGGGAACCGCCTATGATATATCTAGCATGGAAAGTGTTGGGAACTCTAAGTCATTTTCGTTGGGGGGATGGATACACCTCCCAAAATGTTTTTATCTCTATGGTTTTCGCTTTGAGTTCTGGCACCTCTACAAATCCCTACTTCCCTCTGCGAGGGGCCTTTCTTTTACTTTATGCAATTTTTTTTTGAATTTGAGTCTCCATCTTCTCTTATATAAGCACCAACTAGGAGGTAATATGATCGTACTTGAGTACTGGGTGTAGCTAATATGCGAGTGTGTTTCATGAATGGATCAATAGTTGAGCATGATGGGCTAGGGATAACTTATTTTACCGTTGATATTTTGAAAGACATGGTTGCTTGTTGATATGCTTGAGTATTTAAATTATCATGTCAAAACTAGACTATTGCTTTGAACAACATAAAAGTCCAAATGTCCATGTTATAAAGAAAAGAATATGATATGACATGCTAGGCATTATCCCACATCAAAAATTCTATTTTTATCACTTCCCTACTCGAGGACAAGTAGGAGTTAAGCTTGGGGATGATGATACGTCTCCAATGTATCTATAATTTTTTATTGTCCCATGCTGTTATATTATCAATCTTGGATGTTTTATAATCATTTTATAGTCATTTTATATCATTTTTGGTACTAACCTATTGACATAGTGCCAAGTGCCAGTTGCTGTTTTTTCCATGTTTTTTACATCGCAGAAAATCAATACCAAACGGAGTCTAAACGCAATGAAACTTTATGGGGATTTTTTGGACCAAAAGGAACATAATGGGCCCTGGCTGCGCCTGGGGGTGCTCTGAGGAGAGCACAACCCACCAGGGCGCACCAGGAGGCCCAGGCATGCCCTGGTGGGTTGTGTGCACCTCGGGTGCCCCTGGACCGCCTCTTTGCTCTATAAATACCCCAATATTACCAAAACCCTAGGGGAGTCGATGAAATTTTGATCCAGCCGCTGTCGAGTCTAGAACCACCAGATCCAATCTAGACACCATCTCGAATGGTGTTCACCACCTCCATTGGTGCCTCTCCGATGATGTGTGAGTAGTTCTTTGTAGACCTTCGGGTTCGTAGTTAGTAGCTAGATGGCTTCATCTCTCTCTCTGAATTCTCAATACAATGGTCTCTTGGAGATCCATATGATGTAACTCTTTTGCAGTGTGTTTGTTGGGATCAATGAACTTTGAGTTTATGATGAGATCTATCTTTTTATAAGCATTTGAGTTTCTTTGCTCTCTTTTATGCATGATTTCTTATAGCCTCGTATTTCTTCTCCGATATTTGGGTTTTGTTTGGCCAACTTGATCTATTTATCTTGCAATGGGAAGATGTGCTTTGTAGTGGGTTCGATCTTACAGTGCTTGATCCCAGTGACAGAAGGGGAACCGACACATATGTATCGTTGCTACTAAGGATAAAACGATGGGGTCTATCTCTACATAGATAGATCTTGTCTACATCATGTCATCGTTCTTATTGCATTACTCCATTTCTCCATGAACTTAATACACTAGATGCATGCTGGATAGAGGTCGATGTGTGGAGTAATAGTAGTAGATGCAGGAAGGAGTCGGTCTACTAATCTTGGACATGATGCCTATGTAATGATCATTTCCTGGATATCGTCATGAGTATTTGAAGTTCTATCAATTGCCCAACAGTAATTTGTTCACCCACCATTTGCTATTTATCTCGAGAGAAGCCACTAGTGAAACCTATGGCCCCCGGGTCTCTTTCTCATATTATTTGCCTTTGCGATCTACTTTTTCCTTGCATTTATTTTCAGATCTACTAAACCAAAAATACAAAAATACCTTGCTGCAATTTATTCTTATTTATTTTATTTGGCGATTGATCTATCAATCTACTACAATTTACCTCACGTCTGTTTGCCTATCTTGAGGCGCCGTACCCCGGAAGGGATTGACAACCCCTTTAACACGTCAGGTTGCGAGAAGTTGTTATTTGTGTGCAGGTGTTGTTTACGTTGTGTTGCTTGGTTCTCCTACTGGTTCGATAACCTTGGTTTCACATCTGAGGGAAATACTTACTCCGCTGTGCTGCATCATCCCTTCCTCTTTGGGGAAATAACGACGTAGCTTCAAGCGATATCACTCAACAAGATAAGTATGATCCCACTTCTTTCAAAGGAACACAAGCTCAAGATGATCTTCCACCACAAGACCACAATCTAAAAGGAAAGGACAAGATTCAAGAAGATATTTATTCATTTGAAGAAGCTCCAAAGGCCATGGTCAAGTGGGTTCCCAAGACTACATCAAGTTCCACTTCAGAAAGTTCGACTACAACTCCAAGGATTCCCATCAAGTTTCTGTGGATCCCAAAGAAGAAGAACTAGAGAATTCTTAAGGGTGACTCCACCAACATACTTTACTCGTATTCATTTTGGCAAGAGCATGTGAAATCAACTTTCATATCTTGCACAAGGGACAAGGTAACCTAATGTTTTCATGGACATCATCATATGTGTGTTTCACTCTATGTTTATGGATATCCTTGCATGTTCCTTGTGGGACTAACCATGTCAGTATTGAAAGTGCAACATACTCAAATGGATTGCTCCAAATGATCTACATCAACATTGAGCATCCACATCTTCACTATCTACATGAAGTTATCATCGACAAAACCCAAGGTTGTTTCATCCCTCTTAGGGGTGATATCACATCTAGGGGGAGCTTTACTCCAACAAATTGAGCTAAAGTAACTCTAATGGTGTGAACACAACAATGCTTTATGTAAAATTGGTAACCCCACTTGTGCTTAAATGATGAGTATGAACTATGACCAAATGTTCCCATTTGACTCATAAGTCAATATACTCATATATATATATAGATGACCTAGTCACTGCCAATTGCTTGATATATGCTGGAGTGTTTGTGCATGCTTTGTCACATGTTTCAATTGCTATCTTATTGTGTGAGCATGTTGGATGCATAATTTTCTCCATTCGAGGACATCCATTTGTAGTTTTGATTGTCTGGTTTTTATTGGCCAAATGGATGGACAAGAATGCCTAAGTACTCCCTCTAGCTATGAATGTTCTTATTATCTCAAATTCTATTCATGCTACATCACAAAATTTGAACAAGTTCTTTTTTGGACCCTCGGGGTGAGGAGCACTTGGAGCCACCGATCCATCAAGAGCTGACCTCCAAAACCTCTTAGTGAATTTCGGTCAGACCAACACTTTCACATTTGGTCCCACCGAAACCACTAGGTTGATATAGGTTTTCACCTTGGTTCCACCGATTAAAACAATTTGGTCTCACTGGGTTGTAGCAACTGCCATCAGTTTTGCATCTCGGTGCGACCGAACCGTTCCATTCCGCGCCACCGATAGCAACAGGGTATATATACTATGGCCCGACGCCTTCAAACACTCGTGCCCGCGCCCCCTCCGCTAGTGCTACCGCTATTGGTCTCCGGATCGTCGCCATCTCCACCTGCGCGTCGTCGTTGCAGGTCTCCACCGCCGTCAATGGACATCGCCTCTACCGTTGCCGCCGTAGCGAACCACCACCAAGTTAGGGTATGGTTCGACTCCTTTGTGCTAATTCCTTTCTCCAATTCAATGCACAAAGTTAATGCCTGTCTTCTTGACACGATTTAAAGCTTCCTATCCACTCAAAAATTCATCTAGATTAGTTTTGGTGCAAAATCTTAGGGTTAGGTTTCCGCCGAACTCATCTCGGACCGATCGAATTGAAGTTTTCGGTCCCATAGATTGGCTTAGGCCATTGCACTAGTACAAATCAGTCTGACCGAAACGTACTAATCGATGAGATCGAAAGCAATTTCTCAGTGAAACCCTAGCATCTCGGAGTCAGTGAACTGTTATTCCATCTGACAGAAACTGCATGTTTAGACTCTATAAGTGCTTCAGTTTCACCGAGAATGTCCAATCAGTAGCTCCGAAATGCTTTCCGCAGAAAACTGAAGTTAAGATTTTGAATCAGTTTTTTGCAAAAACCAAATCTATTTTGTGATGCTCATCCACTCTACCTACATCCATCTATTCATAGGGTCAGAGGCCAGTGATAGTCAGAACAGGTCTGAGGAAGATGTAAACCTCAGTGAGGGCACTAGTCCTTCTGGTAGCTATGATGAGGGTAGAAGGATCACCCCAAGCAATCTGCCAAAGGCTGCTACCAAAACAAAGAAGAAGAAAAATGTCGGATTCAGGGCTCTACAAACCCAAGAAAGGTTTGAACTCTGGGGCGTGTGTGAAGAACTCAACCACTCCAGCCAACCAACTCGTCGCTCTCACGGCATATCTCGATGATCAAGAAAGGAAAGATACGTGGTAGTTTACCCAAGTTAGGGACACCTTGCGGTGTAAAATGCTACTCCTGCTTTGTGGTGGATTAGCCTCGCGAGGGGCTGAGGATGAACTAGTATTGGGGGAAGAACGACCTCAGAAGGTATGTTCTTATGTGGGTGTGAGCTTGTGAGGGTTTGGGTTGGATCCCCTCCTATGGTGGTGGCTTTATAGTGGCCTTGGTCCTCTTCCACTGAACAAAGGCGGGAAGGGATCCCACAGTGGCCAATTTTGAAGGGGGACAAGTAGTACATCTTATCCTGACGAAAGGTAGTCTTCACCTGCAAAGCGTCTAGTCGTGATGCCATGGTGGGCTCGGCGATGACATCCGTCCTGTCGTCCTGGCGGTCTTGGGCATGTTGCATGGGGATGCAAACCTTTGGCTAATTCCTCAAGACTCCGCGTCTGTGCTTGCCTCCTTAGCACCAAAGAGGAAACCTGCTGCCTTGCGCCCGCTGGCGCCCGCCTGGCCTTGGTCATCATGGCTTGCGTCACCTGAACCTCATGAGATGGGTGCTTGCATAGAAATCTCCGCTCCTTAGGAGCCAGCCTGAGGAGGCCGCTCCCTTCGGAGGTCTTGGCATTGTCCGCCTTGCTGGCGCCCACCTGGCCTTGGTCGTCATGGCTTGCATCACCCGAACCTCATGACATGGGCGCTTGAATAGAAATCTGCTACCTCTTGAGCACTGCGTTGGTTTTCCCTTGAAGAGGAAAGGGTGATGCAGTAGAGCAGCATAAGTATTTCCCTCAGTTTTTGAGAACCAAGGTATCAATCCAGTAGTAGGCCACGCACGAGTCCCTCGCACCTACACAAATAAATAAACTCCTCACAACCAACACGATAAAGGGGTTGTAAATCCCTTCAAGGTCACCTATGAGAGTGAGATCTGATAGATATTATAAGATAATATTTTTGGTATTTTTATGATAAAGAGAAATAAAGATGCAAGTAAAATAAATGGCAAAGGAAATAACTAAGTATTGGAAGATTAATATGATGGAAAATAGACCCGGGGGGCATAGGTTTCACTAGTGGCTTCTCTCGAGAGCATAAATATTACGATGGGTGAACAAATTGTCGTTGAGCAATTGACATAATTGAGCATAGTTATGAGAATATCTAGGTGACGGTGTCCTGGACTAGGGGGTACTCACCACGTCATCTCCCGATCTGTTAGATTGGGCCGAGGACCCCCATGGCCGTATACTCATGGGCCAGTTCGGACAGCTTTCGCGTACAAGGAAGATTCCACAAGACTTGGTGATCAAGATAAGGACTCCTCCCCACCGGCATATTCGGCTAGGACTCTTGTATCCTAGGCCTCTGGTGCATTATATAAACCGAGGCCAGGCTAGTCCATAGATCATCAACAATCATACCATAGGCTAACATCTAGGGTTTATCCTCTATGATCTCGTGGTAGATCAACTCTTGTAATACTCATATCATCAAGATCAATCAAGCAGGGCGTAGGGTATTACCTCCATCAAGAGGACCCGAACCTGGGTAAACATCGTGTCCCTCGTCTCCTGTTACCATCGATCCTAGACGCACAGTTCGGGACCCCCTGCCCGAGATCCGCCGGTTTTGACACTGACATTGGTGCTTTCATTGAGAGTTCGACTATGTGATTGGCAAAAGGATCAATGGCTCGCCCGCAGGTCAACTGCGACGCCGGCTTCTTCGTCACCGGCTCGGCCGGTCACCTTGGCTGGACCGAGGACTGTGCCCTACCTCTGATCGTCATGTTCGGATGAGGTCCTTCATCAACATCAACTCCGATCTCTATCAAGAACATGGAGGAATCATCCAGGGAGCCCGGGGGCTCAACGTCAACATTGCCCTCGGGCGTCCGTGTTGTTTTTCCGGACAGCGAACTTGTATCCGCCGCCACCGCCTCCTCAAGTGTCGTTTAAAGGATTGCTTAAGTGGAATTGTGCGGAATTGAGTCTACAACAATCCTGGAAAAATTCGTCGAGTTCCGATGGAGGAATCTCTGGCAATCCGCGATATACCGGAGCCGTGTCAAATGTGGACGGGAATCTGTTTGAGTTTAGAGTGTGGTGTCCAGCTTCTAGCTCGGATGTCCGTTGGAAGATCCAACCGTTGATCGGCTGCGGAATTCCTATATCTACCACCCCTCAAAATTTCAGCTCGATCCGACCGTCCAAACTCCGGTAACCTTCCAATTAGTGCATCACTTTTCGGATCTGTTTTCTGTGCGAAATCGAATCCGACCCGAGTTCGTCCTTTTTATGAACGGGATTTCAGACATCCTTTTTGAAGGAAGTTTTGTATGGGGTATTGTGTTTTGTTACCGAACACATCCCACTAACTTTAAATCTTTTGAACATGATCTTCATCATCATGCTGGTGTTAAACCAGTCTGGCAATATTGCTCCACAGCTGCCAACCTGCGCTAGACTTGTCGTCACTTTGTTGAGCCGAGCTCAACTTCTCCGGATCATCATCTCGGCGAGCCGAATAGGAGTTCTGCATCACAAAGGATAAATCATCACCAACATCGCTGCCCCACGGATTACACGGAGCAGGCACACCAGCATCGCCGCACGGTCACTTCATCAAACCGGCATCGACCACGTCACGACCTGCATCGGCAGGGCCGCACTGTTGCTCCTTCAAGCCGATGTCCATCACGTCGACCTACTTCGACTCATCGACTGACATCGGGGCTTCGACATCTCGGCTGGACCGGGGGCTTCGCCATCTCTTCATCAACCTACTCCGGAGACTTCAGCGTCACTAGCTGACCAGCTCCGTCATGTTAGCTGGACCGAGGGCATTGCCTCGGCAAGCCAACCTTTGCCAGCATCGCCATGCCGTCGCTTTATCGCCCATCAGGCAATGGGGTTGCGGATCGAGTCCCAATTTTGGGAATCACCTTTCTTCGAATTGATACAACAAATAAACCAGATGTTATTAATCCTAGTATTTTTTTGCTTGTTTGGATTCATTTTTCCCAAGGAATTATTACTCTGGTTTGTCCATCATATGTACACAGGCCTATCAAATGGTGGCCGCATTAACGACGGCCGTGTGGTGGTTCGGTTAGTTTCCGTATATAGTCCGGCAAACGCCGCATCCGGAACTCGGACCAACCTATGAATTCAGGCTTTGCCATGCCTTTACCGCATCACGCCGACGCCCGGCATCGACATTGACTTCGGCGCCAGGCCATATTTCTTTTATTGCTCACTTTGCATAAATTCTTTATTATGCAATGATTTTTTTACTATTATATCCGGTTTGCACCATTTTTGTGCACAGGAAAATGATCCGGGTTGGGCAGTATTGTTAACTCGGCGTACTGACATACCACGCCACCTTGGCTAGACGGGGGGCTTCGTCAACACTTCATTACCCCATGCCGGGGACTTCGACATCACTCTGCCGGCTTGCATTGACCGTGCTATGTCACCACTTCGGAGTGCCGAGCTCTTTGCTCTGCCACCTTGGGACCGGCTTGGGGGATGGAACCTTGTCCCGCATCAAGCTCGGACCGTGTCATCAATACCAAACACATTAACCAACTAAGTTGCCTTCATGCTCAAAGTTTTAAATTTTTAACTTGTGTTCGATTCGACCAAGCATTATACCTTTTTGGAAAAAGTGGCTTGTAAAAAATCTCCTTGTCAAAACTTTGTTTGTGACACACAAATTCAAATACCCCGTTTACTTGGGGGCTTCCTTTATGAAGCTTTTCCTCTTGGATATGATTACACTTGTACGGCTTCGTTCCTTGTTTGTGTACTACACCACAATATGCACCATATTGACCTAAGTGTTCTGCAAGATGGGTTGCCTGGCTCCTGTGCTTACCCCTGCGTTCCCGATTGTTCGGCTAGGGAGTAAAGGGAGCACCTCTGTGATTGTCACGACCGGGTCATCCGAGCTCTGACCTCAGACTGGGTGAAGCCGAAAGCTAGCGCTCTTATTGTTTCAATCATGGTCGGCACACAACGGAACTCATGAGTACAAACAATCTATTGCACAAGTCTCATAGTAATAATGAGCACCGAAGAAAGGTATCGGTGGGGGTACTATTTTCTTTGAAGATGCTTCTTACACTTCGTCTGTAATATAGCATAAGTTCCCTGAGCGCGCTTTGTCTGTTACAGCCTTATGGCCTGATTGCCTGGTCATCGAAAACATCGTCGATACTCTCGACAGGTGGAGTACATGACACTTTTCGGCCCTTGGTCGAAGAGGGAGAAGCCGATGGTCGGTTAAGACGCATTTAAAGTTCGGGTGAACACAGATATGACATAGTACTTCGGTACATACAATCATTATACATAAAATTCTTTTACCCAAGTCACTTGGGGGCTCTTAAAATTTATATGAGCTGTTTTATAGTAAATGTGTTTTCTTCTTGGTCGTTGCAAAGTCTTTCTCTACCGCTCCTTTTTCGACTCGATTTTATGGTCAATAGCCGGATAACATGTCTTCTCTCTAAAAGCCGCTTGAGTTTAGTTTGCTAAACTGACCTCGGAGAAGTACTCCTCCTTTGGGATAAGGATCTTGAAGCCGTAGGCTGACCCGCGTGAAGTCTTGAGATCGGATGTGTCATGTTAAAGCACGTCAGAAGCACAATTTTTTTTTCCAATTTTCGGATTGGCACCGAACACTTGATCTTGTTCGGACGTCAAGTTTTTACTGACTTTTTTGGTTTTCCAAAGCTTATGGCACTTTTAAACTATTTGTGTGTTTTTAGCACAAGTCTCGCAGTGCAACGCCGGACACCTTTAGAGATTCGGCAAAAATATTCTTCGATATTGCTATATATGCATCGGTTTCGAATTATGTCTTCGGTCAATAGTTGGGTTGCCCGGCTCCTGCGCTTGCCTCCTACGTTCCACTTCGTTCGGCTAGGTGTGCAAAGGCACCTCAGTGGAGAAAGCTGAAAACTGACTGTCACAATAAGCGTAAACTGGTCAGCGATCCGATGACTGTGTTAAATGACGGGCCATTCATAACATTGGCCAAAGAGTTTATGGCTTGACCTCGACTATTGCTGAACACTATCGGGGGCTTGTAACTGGCCTCCCAAACTAAATCCTCAACATTTTACTCTTGCATTAGAGCTGAGGTTTCATGATCATGCTTAGCATGACAACCCAAAGAAAGGAACCAATAGCGGGACTATTTTCTTCGGAAGACATTTCTTATGTTAAACAATAATATAACATATCTCTCTGCGTACCTTTGTTTATAAAACCGTATGGCCAGATTGCCTTGTTTGTCATAAATCTTTGCCCTCATAAAGGCTTTATAAAGTAGGACAAACACTCCTCGACTACTGGCCGAGGAGGTAGAAGTCGATGGTTGGTCAACAAAGGTTTGTACAATGCGGATCCGAGCATTAATGACGTAAAGTACTTGGATATATAGAGTCATTACACATAATTTGTGATTTTACTATGGATATTGATCCTTAATTTGGCCACCCGTGCCCGCATTAAGGCTCGGGGGCTACTGGGCTTCGGGCTTATCATTTACTAATATTAAAGGGGCACATCGATCCCCTGATCTGGTGTTGCCACTCGACCAGTGTCTCGGGGGCTACTGCATTGGCAATCCAGTGCGGAAAATTTAAGTGCAATATAGTTTTCGAGGAGATCATGATCCTCAGGATGGTCGGCCGCACCCAACCTGAGTCTCGAGGAATTTGCACACCGCTTTTTGTGTCCAGAAATATTCTCCCGAACTAGGAGTTGATCCTCAGGCCGATTTTGTGAATCAACCTGAGTCTTAGGGGTACTGGGATCAGCGGTCTTAGGTCATCCTTCAGGTGCATGTCGGGTTTTAGACCGATACACACCTTGAGGGCTACTGGCTATATATATCTCGGCAGAGAATAAATTGCACCAATCAAAAATATTGACAAAAAATCGGCCCGCAGTCGGGGTGGTGCACCACCTCGGAAGTAGTCTGACATAAAGCCCGGGCGCTAGTGGCTGGCTCCATAGAGGGCATTTCCGGCATTAAGCTCGGCTAAACTCCTTCAACTTTTTTGAACCAAGGTGATTTATGACACCTCAGATATAGTCCGGCATTGGAGCTCGGATACAGTCTGGCGTTGGAGCTTGGACATAGTATGGCATTGGAGCTCGGATACATTCCGGCGTTGGAGCTCGGATACAGTCCGACGTTGGAGCTTGGACATAGTCTGGCGTTGGAGCTCGGATACATTCCAGCATCGCAGCTCGGAAGCAGTCCGGCGTTGGCGCTCGTCCGCAAAAGAGACCTCGAATATAGTCCGGTGTTGGAGCTTGGACGCAAGAGGACGCTGCCGCCCGGGAACAACTTCTAACCCGAGGTGTGGCCTAAAAATAACAAGGCATTGATAAAGGCCGAAGACTTAAAGGGCTCCTCGGATACCCGAGGTGTAAACTCTTTGGATTCACTTTGGCGATCCTCAAGATCGAAGATGAGAAGATTTGTTGAACCAGTTTTCAAGACCGACGACCGAAGATGAAGAACAGATTGCAAGAATCGAGGAGCGTCCCTAACTTGAAGACTGATCCAGGGGGCTACTGAGGTGTCCTGGACTAGGGGGTACTCACCACATCATCTCCTGATCTGTTAGATTGTTCCAAGGACCCCCATGGCCGTATACTCATGGGCCAGTTCGGACAACTGCCGCGTACAAGGAAGATTCCACAAGACTTGGTGATCAAGGAAAGGACTCCTCCCCACCGGCATATTCGGCTAGGACTCTTGTTATCCTAGGCCTCTGGTGCATTATATAAACCGAGGCCAGGCTAGTCGATAGATCATCAACAATCATACCATAGGCTAGCTTCTAGGGTTTAGCCTCTACGATCTCGTGGTAGATCAACTCTTGTAATACTCATATCATCAAGATCAATCAAGCAGGACGTAGGGTATTACCTCCATCAAGAGGGCCTGAACCTGGGTAAACATCGTGTCCCCCATCTCCTGTTACCATCGATCCTAGACGCACAGTTCGGGACCCCCTACCCGAGATCCGCCGGTTTTGACACTGACACTAGGTAAGATCATGTATATAGGCATCATGTCCAAGACAAGTAGACCGACTCCTGCCTGCATCTACTACTATTACTCCATACATCGACCGCTATCCAGCATGCATCTAGAGTATTAAGTTCAAGAGAGCAGAGTAACGCTTTAAGCAAGATGACATGATGTAGAGGGATAAACTCATGCAATATGATATAAACCCCATCTTGTTATCCTTGAAGGCAACAATACAATACGTGCCTTGCTGTCCCTACTATCACTGGCAAAGGACACCAGAAGATTGAACCCAAAGCTAAGCACTTCTCCCATTGCAAGAAAGATCAATCTAGTAGGCCAAACCAAACTGATAATTCGAAGAGACTTGCAAAGATAAGCAATCATACATAAAAGAATTCAAAGAAGATTCAAATATTGTTCATAGATAAACTTGATCATAAACCCACAATTCATCGATCTCAACAAACACACCGCAAATTACATCAAATAGATCTCCACAAGAGAGGGGGAGAACTTCGTATTGAGATCCAAAAAGAAAGAAGAATCCATATAGCTAATAACTATGGACCCATAGGTCTGAAGTAAACTACTCACACTTCATCGGAGAGGCTATGGTGTTGATGTAGAAGCCCTCCTTGATCAATACCCCCTCCGGTAGAGCTCCGGAAAAGGCCCCAAGATGGGATCTCGTGGATACAGAAAGTTACGGCGGTGGAATTTAGGGTTTTGGCTTCGTATCTGGTAGTTTGGGGGTACGTAGGCATATATAGGAGGAAGCAGTACGTCGGTGGAGCAACATGGGCCCCGCGAGGGTGGAGGGCGTGCCCCCCTACCTCGTGCCTTCCTCGTTGATTGCTTGACGTAGGGTCCAAGTCCTTTGGGTCATGTTCGTTCCAAAAATCACGTTCCCGAAGGTTTCATTGCGTTTGGACTCCGTTTGATATTCTTTTTCTGCGAAACCCTAAAATAGGCAAAAACACAGCAATTTTGGGCTGGGCCTCCGGTTAATAGGTTAGTCCCAAAAATAATATAAAAGTGTATAATAAAGCCCAATAATGTCCAAAACATGATATAATATATCATGGAACAATCAAAAATTGTAGATACGTTGGAGACGTATCAAAATCTCCGCTCCTCAGGAGCTAGCCTGAGGAGGCCGCTCCCTCCTGAGGTCTTGGTGTCGTTCGCCTCGCGAGGCTTGTCCCCTCGCGAGGGTCTTGTCTTGAGAGTGCTGAAGATGGGCCGCACCAGGCTGCTGATGGAGCCATGCCGTGGGCCGCAGGCAGGCAAGTTTGGATATCCCGATTCCCAGAACGCTGATAGTAGTCCCCGGGCCCAAGGCGCGCTCGGACTTGGCTTCGAGGCGAAGCCAAGGGGCAAGGTTGAAGCACCACGGGCCCCAATCGCCTGCGGCCAAAGTCGACGCGTGGCGCTTGATGGGACGTGGGCGTCTCCATTTCCCCATGCTGCCTCGGCAAACAGTCTGACTTGACAAAAATACATGCGCCTGCCGGCAAGCCTTCATTGCTTTCTCTCTTGCTCCAGATCCCCTTTCTCCCTACCAAGAGCACCTCCAGATCCACCAAATTTCTTCCTCAAGCTCTTCGTCGATGACGTTCAAGAAAGTGAAGCCAGCCGCTTCGTCCAAACACTCTCCTCTGTACCCACGCCAGCCCTCAGTATGTCCTCCATCGCCGAGGTGGGGCACCTTGCCGCCGTGCTCCCGCTGACGGCAAGCAACGACAACAAGGGGAGGGAGACGGCATTTCGGGCCAGCTCCACTAAGCGGGGGGCCTTGGTAGGGACATTCTATCCTTTCTTCCTCCACAGAATATTCGCGGGGCTCGTCCCGCCCTTCTCCAAGTTCTTCCTCGCCGTCCTCGACCATTACTAGAATCACACTCTACACCTCCAGTCCAACTCCATCCTTCTCCTATCGATCTTCTCCTTCTAGTGTGAGGCATTCGTGGGTGTGATGCCCTCCGTTGCGCTGATCTACCACTTCTTCTCCCTCCGATACACGACTCAACCTAGCGCTCTGGATGCGTCTCCTTTGTCGCGCCCCACGGCGGCAATGCGCTCATGAGGGCCGGGAAGAAGGTGGAGGACTTGCAGCGTAAATGGATTTATATGGGCGCCAAGGGCCTCCATGCTCGGCTGGAGCTGCTGAACAAGATGCTGGAGAAGCTAGACCAGTGGGCCCATGAGAAGCTCACCGACCCCCGGGCGGTGCCGGTCCTAAGGATGATGCAAGAAGACCTAGAGTGGGGGGCGCTGACGGGGGCCATGATTGTCAGGGAGTTCTTGACGCTGCGCCTGGCCCCGCTCCACGCGCACTCACGCCCCATGTGGGATTTCAAGGGCGCAGAGGACGACCTTCAGCTGCGCCGAGGGAGCCTAACAAGCGATGAGCTAGGCAAGGCCGTGCGTACTTTGCTTGAGAAGGATCCAGGCAGCCTCTCGGCAACCTACCTCCTGTTGTACCGCCATGGCGACGGGGCGAAGCTAGCCGCCGCCATGCCCGTCTTCAATGAGTTGGGGCTCATGCCGCCCAAGCTCCCCAACTCCCCGGTGCCAGTGTCCTCTTGCGAGGGCTCTGAGGGGGACGGGGAGGAGGACTCGGAGGCGACCGCGGACAACGTGGAGTAGACTTCTCCTCCATCGTAAAGCGATCTCCTCCGCGATATCTCCAATGACGACGACGCCGCCAAGTACTTGGTCGAGGGATCCCCACGCTCCACCGGGGTCGCCACGAGGTCCGAGAGCACCCCCTCTCGGAGGCTGAGTCGAGTGACTTCAAAGAAGGGCGAGGCGGTGTCGCTTCCTTGGGGCGAAGCCCCCGCCTTGTCGCCCATCGCTACTGCTTCGGAGCTAGCTGCCGTACGCCCAGTTGATCCTCATGGCGCGACGAAGCCTGTGCTCAGGAAGATCGGGGGTGGCGCGGTCCTGGCAAAAAAAGGGCGTACATTGCCACCGACGAGTCAGTATTTTACCTTGTTTTTGTTTGCCATTCGTGACGCCATGCCCACAACGCTTCCCTCCTGATGGCCAGGCTGAAGCCCGTGGTGAAGAAGAGGAAGGAGGAAGTCGGGGCCTCCGAGGCCACGCGACCTGCCATGGCCGCGGCGACGCTGACGCAGGTTGAGGAGGCCGGCTCATGTTCCCCCGTGGTACAACAGGCCCCTCGGAGCTTGGTGGCAAAGCCTCAGGAGTAGACCACTTCTATGGCCCAGCAAACTCCGGGGGCACCCGTGTCCGCCGCACCCACAAGGGGTTTGAGGGCTCTAGAGCCTCCCGCTGCCCTTGCTTCTGTGGCAGCGCCAGTCCAGGCACCAGTGCCGCCTCCTCCCCAAGTCCTCACGTTGGCGGACCATGGCTCCTCTGCCAGGCCCGGCGGTTTGGAGGAGGCCTGCGACGTGCTGGACTAGCTCCAGACCGATCTTTAGGGCGTCGATAGGTGCGTGGTGATGGGGTGTCTAGGGCTGATCTCGGGGTGGCTCCAGGCCGACGCGTCCATCAGGAAGGCTTGGGGCCAAGCCGAGGCTGCCGCGCGGAGGGATGGAAGGAGGCCGGCGAGGCCATGACGGCTCGCGACACGGCGCTGGTCGATGCAGCATCCGCCAAGGAACGTTGCAACACAGTGGAAGCCGAGCCGGAGGCCCTGCCGCCCACACCCGTCGGCTTCAGAGGCAGGAGGATGAGCTCAAGGTCCGGGAGACTACGCTCGCCGACCGCGACGCCGAGCTGGGGCAGGCAGCCCAGGAGCAGGTTGCGGAGCGGAGCCGCCTGTGTAAGCTGAAGAAGGAGGCAGGCATGGCCCATGCATCCCACAACAAGCTCTTTGTTGAGGAGACCGCCCGGCTGGAGGCCAGGGAGAAGGCCCTTGCTGCGAGCGAGAAGGCGGCGGCGGAACGCGATGCCTTCCTCTTCCTCGAGATAAGGTCCCACACGACGCTGAAATCCCTCTACAGAGAAGGGTACGAAAATCCGCTGTGGACTCCAGAGGATGGCCTTGCCAGTCTTCTTGCCAAGCTCGCTGAGGAAATCGAGGGCATCACCACTGGAGTGGGCTCCATGGTAGAAGGGGAGTGTAGCGCGCTCTTCACTACGGCTGTGACGCGTGTCTTCAACCACCTCCATCTCCAGGATCCAAGCTTTGACCTTGGTGCTCTGATCGAGCCGGTGGCTCCTGAGTCCCATGACGCCGCTGCCGAGGCCGTGAAGAAGCAGGTGGAGTCCCTACTGAAAAAGTTCCTCTACGTCGACCCCGCAGTCGCGACGGCCGGGGCCTGTGGCAAAGATAACGGCGGTGTTGTCGATGACGAGCTTCCTAAAGCGGACGGCGGTAGCAACCAAGGTTGAAGACGACGCTTGCTCCTAGTTTGGTCCTACGACATTTACCATGCCTCGTGGAGGCATTTACGCTTGAATTTGTGAGACATTATGTTTTGTAATAACTTGCTAGGACTCCGCGGTATCCCTTCCATGCTCGATTCCCATCCTATTTACTTATAGTTCCATGTCGGTAGGGCCCAGCTGCGCGCATACCTCGACCGCCGTTGGGGCGTCCGGATCACCAGCACGTGTCCAAGGGGTGAGGGGCTATGTGACCAGCGAGGCCCCTGATACGTCTCCGTCGTATCTATAATTTTTGATTGTTTATGCCAATATTATGAAGGAAATATGCCATAGAGGCAATAATAAAGTTATTATTTATTTCCTTATTTCATGATAAATGTTTATTATTCATGCTAGAATTGTATTAACCAGAAACTCAGTACATGTGTGAATACATAGACAAACAGAGTGTCCCTAGTATGCCTCTACTTGACTAGCTCGTTAATCAAAGATGGTTAAGTTTCCTAGCCATAGACATGTGTTGTCATTTGATGAACGGGATCACATCATTAGAGAATGATGTGATGGACAAGACCCATTCGTTAGCTTAGCACTATGATCGTTTAGTTTATTGCTATTGCTTTCTTCATGACTTATACATGTTCCTATGACTATGATATTATGCAACTCCCGAATACTGGAGGAACACTTAGTGTGCTATCAAATGTCACAACGTAACTGGGTGATTATAAAGTTGCTCTACAGGTGTCTCGGATGGTGTTTGTTGAGTTGGCATAGATCGAGAATAGGATTTGTCACTCCGAGTTTCGGAGAGGTATCTCTCGGCCCTCTTGGTAATGCACATCACTATAAGCCTTGCAAACAATGTGACTAATGAGTTAGTTGCGGGATGATGCATTATGGAACAAGTAAAGAGACTTGCCGATGACAAGATTGAACTAGGTATTGAGATACCGACGATCGAATCTCGGGGAAGTAACATACCGATGACAAAGGGAACAACGTATGTTGGTATGCGGTTTGATCGATAAAGATCTTTGTAGAATATGTAGGAACCAATATGAACATCCAGGTACCGCTATTGGTTATTGACCGGAGATGTGTCTGGGTCATGTCTACATAATTCTCAATCCCGTAGGGTCCGCACGCTTAACGTTCGGTGACGATCGGTATTATGAGTTTATGTGTTTTGATGTACCGAAGGTAGTTCGGAGTCCTGGATATGATCATGGACATGACGAGGAGTCTAGGAATGGTCGAGATATAAAGATCGATATATTAGAAGCCTATATTTGGGCATCAGAATTGTTCCGGATGAGTTCGGGCATATACCAGAGTACCGGGAGGTTACCGGAACCCCCCGGGAAGTATATGGGCCTTATTGGGCCATAGTGGGAGAGAGGATAAGGAAGCCTAGGAGGGGGCGCCCCCCATGCCCAATCCAAATTGGGTGGGGGGCTGGCCCCCCTTTCCTTCCTGCTTCCTTCCCTTTCCTTCCTCTCCTAGTCCAACTAGAGAAGGGGGAATCCTACTCCGAGTGGGAGTAGGACTCCTCTAGGCCGCGCCATAGAGGGCCGACCCGCCCCCCCTCCACTCATTTATATACGGGGAAGGGAGGCACCCTATAGACACACAAGTTGACATTGTTTAGCCGTGTGCGGTGCCCCCCTCCACAGATTTCCACCTCGGTCATATCGTTGGAGTGCTTGGGCGAAACCCTGCGCAGGTAGCTTCATCATCACCATCACCACACCGTCGTGTTGACGAAACTCTCCCTCAACCTCAGCTGTATTTAGAATTCATGGGACGTCACCGAGCTGAACGTGTGCAGATCGCGGAGGTGACGTACCTTCGGTGCTAGGATCGGTTGGATCATGAAGACGTACGACTACATCAACCATGTTGTCATAATGCTTCCGCTTACGGTCTACGAGGGTACGTGGACAACACTCTTCCCCTCTCGTTGCTACGCATCACCTAGATGGATCTTGCGTGTGCGTAGAATTTTTTTTGAAATTACTGTGTTCCCCAACAGTGGCATCCAAGCCAGGTTTATGCGTAGATGTTATATGCACGAGTAGAACACAAAGGAGTTGTGGGCGTGGGTATATACACATTGCTTGCCGTCACTAGTTGATTCTTGATTCAGCGGTATCAGGTATTACTGGATGAAGCGGCTTAGACCGACATTACGAGTACACTTACACGAGACTGGTTCTACCGACGTGCTTCGCACACAGGTGGCTAGTGGGTGTCAGTTTCTCCAACTTTAGTTGAATCGGATTCAATGAACAGGGTTCTTTCTGAAGATCGAAAAGCAATCACTATACCGCGTTGTGGTTTTTGATGCATAGGTAAGAATGGTTCTTGCTCAGCCCGTAGCAGCCATGTAAAACTTGCAGCAACAAAGTAGAGGACGTCTAACTTGTTTTTGCAGGGCATGTTGTGATGTGATATGGTCAAGACATGATGCTACATTTTATTGTATGAGATGATCATTTTTTGTAACAGAGTTATCGGCAACTGGCAGGAGCCATATGGTTGTCGCTTTATTGTATGAAATGCAATTGCCATGTAATTGCTTTACTTTATCACTAACTGGTAGCGATAGTCGTAGAAGCAATAGTTGGCGAGACGACAATGATGCTTCGATGGAGATCAAGGTGTCAAGCCGATGACGATGGTGATCATGATGGTGCTTTGGAGATGGAGATCAAAAGTACAATATGATGATGGCCATATCATATCACTTATATTGATTGCATGTGATGTTTATCCTTTATGCATCTTATTTTTCTTAGTACAACGGTAGCATTATGAGATGATCCCTTACTAAAATTTCAAGGTATAAGTGTTCTCCCTGAGTATGCACCGTTGCGACCGTTCTTCGTGTTGAGACACCACGTGATGATCGGGTGTGATAAGCTCTACGTTCACATACAACGGGTGCAAGCCAGTTTTGCACATGTAGAATACTCGAGTTAAACTTGACGCGCCTAGCATATGCAGATATTGCCTCGGAACATTGAGGCCGAAAGGTCGAGCGTGAATCATATAGTAGATATGATCAACATAGTGATGTTCACCATTGAAAGCTACTCCATCTAACGTGTTGATCGAACATGGTTTAGTTGATTTGGATCACGTGATCATTTAGATGACTAGCGGGATGTCTATCTAAGTGTGAGTTCTTTAGTAGTATGATTAATTGAACTTAAATTTATCATGAACTTAGTACTGATAGTATTTGCATATCTATGTTATAGATCAATTGGTCGCGTATAGATTCCCCATTTTATTCTTGATATGTTCCTAGAGAAAACTAAGTTGAAAGATGATAGTAGCAATGATGTGGACTAGGTCCATGATCTGAGGGTTATCCTCATTACTGCACAGAAGAATTATGTCCTTGATGCACCGCTAGGTAACAGAACTATTGCAGGAGCAGATGCAGACGTTATGAACGTTTGACAAGATCGGTATGATGACTACTTGATAGTTTAGTGCACCAAGCTTTACAACTTAAAACCGGGACTTCAAAAATGTTTTGAAACGTCATGGAGCATATGAGATGTTCCAAGAGTTGAAACTGGTATTTCGGACTCATGCCCGAGTCGAGAGGTATGAGACCTCTGGCAAGCATTTTGCCTACAAGATGGAGGAGAATAGCTCAACCAGTGAGCATGTGCTCAGAATGTCTTAGTACTACAATCGCTTGAATCAAGTGGGAGTTAATCTTCCAGATAAGATAGTGATTGACAGAGTTCTCTAGTCACTATCATCAAGTTACTGCAACGTCGTGATGAACTATACTATGCAAGGGATGACGAAAACGATTCCCCGAGCTCTTCGCGATGCTGAAATCAGCAAAGGTAGAAATCAAGAAAAGCATCAAGTGTTGATGGTTGACAAGACCACTAGTTTCAAATAAAAGGGCAAGGGAAAGAAAGGGAACTTCAAGAAGAATGACAAGAAAGTTGCCACTCCCATGAAGAAGCCTAAAGCTAGACCCAAGCCTGAAACTGAGTGCTTTTACTTCAAAGGAAATGGTCACTGGAAGCGAAACTGCCCCAAATACTCGGCGGATAAGATGGATGGCAAAGTGAAAAAAAGTATATACGATATACATGTTATTGATGTGTACTTTACTAGTATTCATAGTAGCCCCTGGGTATTTGATACTAGTTCAGTTTCTATGTTTAGTAACTTGAAATAGGAGTTACAAAATGAACAGAGACTAGTTAAGGGCGAGGTGACGATGTATGTTGGAAGTGATTCCAAGGTTGATAAGATCACCATCACATACCTCCTGCCTTCAGGATTAGTATTGGACCTAAATAAATGTTATTTGGTGTTTTCATTGAGCATGAGTATGATTGGATCATGTTTATTGTGATACGGTTATTCATTTAAGTCGGAGAATAATTTTTTTCTGTTTACATGAATAAAACCTGCTATGGTCTTACACCCAATGTAAATGGTTTGAATCTCGATTGTAGTGATACACATATTGATAATATTGATGCCAAAAGATGCAAAGTTATTAATGATAGTGCAACATGTTTGTGGCACTACCATTTAGGTCATATTGGTGTGAAGCGCATAAAGAAAATCCATACTGATGGGCTTTTGGAATCACTTGATTATGAATCACTAGATGCTTGTGAACCATGCCTCATGGGCAAGATGACTAAGACTCTGTTTTCCGGAACAATGGAGCGAGCCACTGACTTATTGGAAATAATACATACTGATGTATGCAGTCCAATGAGTGTTGAGGCTCGCGGCGGGTATCATTATTTTCTGATCTTCACAGATGATTTGAGCAGATATGCACATATCTTCTTGATGAAACATAAGTCTGAAACATTTAAAAAGTTCAAAGAATTTCAGAGTGAAGTCGAAAATCATCATAACAAGAAAATAAAGTTTTTATGATCTGATCGTGGAGGTGAATATTTGAGTTACGAGTGTGGTCTTCATTTGAAACAATGTGGAATAGTTTCGCAACTCACGCCACCTGGAACACCATAGCATAATGGTGTGTCCGAACGTTGTAATCGTACTTTATTGGATATGCTGCGATCTATGATGTCTCTTACAGGTTTACCACTATCGTTTTGGGGTTATGCATTAGAGACAGCTGCATTCACGTTAAATAGGGCACCATCTAAATCCGTTGAGATGACACCGTATGAACCGTGGTTTGGCAAGAAACCAAAGTTGTCATTTCTTAAAGTTTGGGGTTGCAATGCTTATGTGAAAAGGTTTCAAACTGATAAGCTCGAACCCAAATCGGAGAAGTGCGTCTTCATAGGATCCTTTCTAGAGAAGGAATTTCTCTCGAAAGAAGTGAGTGGGAGGAAAGTAGAACTTGATGAGGTAATTGTACCTGCTCCTGAATTGGAAAGAAGTTCATCACAGAAATCAGTTCTAGTGATGCCTACACCAATTAGTGAGGAGGTTAATGATGATGATCATGAAACTTCAGATCAAGTTACTACTGAACCTCATAGGTCAACCAGAGTAATATCCGCACCAGAGTGGTACAGTAATCCTGTTCTATAGGTCATGTTACTTGACCATGACGAACCTACGAACTATGGGGAAGCAATGATGAGCCCAGATTCCGCGAAATGGCTAGAGGCCATGAAATATGAGATAGAATCCATGTATGAGAATAAAGTGTGGACTTTGGTGGACTTGCCCAATGATCGGCAAGCCATTGAGAATAAATGGATCTTCAAGAGGAAGACGGACGCTGATAGTAGTGTTACTATCTACAAAGCTCGAATTGTCGCAAAAAGTTTTCGACAAGTTCAAGGTGTTGACTATGATAAGATTTTCTCACTCGCAGCGATGCTTAAGTCTGTCCGAATCATGTTACCAATTGCCACATTTTATGAAATCTGGCAAATGGATGTCAAAACTACATTCCTTAATGGATTTCCTAAAGAACAGTTGTATATGATGCAACAAGAAGGTATTGTCAATCCTAAAGGTTCTAGCAAAGTGTGCAAGCTCCAGAGATCCATCTATGGACTGGTGCAAGCATCTCGGAGTTGGAATATACGCTTTGATAAGTTGATCAAAGCATATAGTTTTATACAGACTTGCGGTGAAGCCTGTATTTACAAGAAAGTGAGTGGGAGCTCTGTAGCATTTCTGATATTATATGTGGATGACATATTATTGATTAGAAATGATACTGAATTTCTGGATAACATAAAAGGATACTTGAATAAGAATTTTTCAATGAAAGACCTCGGTGAAGCTGCTTACATATTGGGCATCAAGATCTACAGAGATAGATCTAGTCGCTTGATAAATTTTTCAATGAGTACATACCTTGACAAGTTTTTTAAGTAGTTCAAAATGGAACAGTCAAAGAAGGAGTTCTTGCCTGTGTTGCAAGGTGTGAAGTTGAGTAAGACTCAAAACCCAACCACGGCAGGAAATAGAAAGAGAATGAAAGTCATTCCCTCTGCCTCAGCCATAGGTTCTATAAAGTATGCTATGCTGTGTACCAAACCTATTGTATACCTTGCCATGAGTTTTGGCAAGGGGGTACGATATTGATCCAGGAGTGGATCACTTGACAGCGGTCAAAATTATCCTTAGAAGACTAAGGAGATATTTCTCGGTTATGGAGGTGATAAAGAGTTCGTCGTAAAGAGTTACACCGACGCAAGGTTTTACACCGATCCGGATGACTCTGAGTCTCAATCTGGATACATATTGAAGGTGGGAGCCATTAGCTAGAGTAGCTCCATGCAGAGCATTGTAGAAATAGAAAATTTACAAAATACATATGACTCTGAATGTGGCAGACACGTTGACTAAATTTCTCTCACAAGAAAAACATGATCACTCTTTGGGTGCTAATCACATAGCGATGTGAACTAGATTATTAACTCTAGTAAACCCTTTGGGTATTATTCACATGGAGATGTGAACTAATCACATAAAGATGTGAACTATTGGTGTGATATCACATGACAATGTGAACTAGATTATTGACTCTAGTGAAAGTGGGAGACTGAAAGGAAATGTGCCCTAGAGGCAATAATAAAGTTATTATTTATTTCCTTATTTCATGATAAATGTTTATTATTCATGCTAGAATTGTATTAACCGGAAACTTAGTACATGTGTGAATACATAGACAAACAGAGTGTCCCTAGTATGCCTCTACTTGACTAGCTCGTTAATCAAAGATTGTTAAGTTTCCTAGCCATAGACATGTGTTGTCATTTGATGAACGGGATCACATCATTAGAGAATGATGTGATGGACAAGACCCATTCGTTAGCTTAGCACTATGATCGTTTTATTGCTATTGCTTTCTTCATGACTTATACATGTTCCTATGACTATGAGATTATGCAACTCCCGAATACCAGAGGAACACTTAGTGTGCTATCAAGCGTCACAACGTAATTGGGTGATTATAAAGATGCTCTACGGGTGTCTCCGATGGTGTTTGTTGAGTTGGCACAGATCCAGATTAGGATTTGTCACTTCGAGTTTCGGAGAGGTATCTCCGGGCCCTCTCGGTAATGCACATGGCTATAAGCCTTGCAAGCAATGTGACTAATCAGTTAGTTGCGGGATGATGCATTATAGAATGACTAAAGAGACTTGCCGATGACGAGATTGAACTAGGTATTGAGATAGCGACGATCGAATCTCGGGCAAGTAACATACCGATGACAAAGGGAACAACGTATGTTGTTATGCGGTTTGGCCGATAAAGATCTTCGTAGAATATGTAGTAACCAATATGAACATCCAGGTTCCGCTATTGGTTATTGACCAGAGATGAGTCTCGGTCATGTCTACATAGTTCTCGAACCCGTAGGATCCGCACGCTTAACGTTCGGTGACGATCGGTATTATGAGTTTATGTGTTTTGATGCACCGAAGGTAGTTGGGAGTCCCGGATATGATCATGGACATGACAAGGTGTCTCGGAATGGTTGAGACATAAAGATCGATATATTGGAAGCCTATATTTGGGCATCAGAATGGTTCCGGGTGAGTTCGGGCACATACCGGAGTACCGGGAGGTTACTGGAACCCCCGGGAAGTATATGGGCCTTATTGGGCCATACTTGGAGAGATGAGAAGGAAGCCTAGGAGGGGGCGCCCCCCTAAGCCCAATTCGAATTGGGTGGGGGCCGGCCCCCCTTTCCTTCCTCCTTCCTTCCCCTTGCTTCCTCTCCTAGTCCAACTCGGGAAGGGGGGATCCTACTTCCGGTGGGAGTAGGACTCCTCTAGGGTGCGCCATAGAGGGCCGGCCCTCCCCCTCCACTCCTTTACATACGGGGGAGTGGGGCACCTGATAGACACACAAGTTAACATTGTTTAGCCGTGTGCGGTGCCCCCCTCCACAGATTTCCACCTCGGTCATATCGTTGCAGTGCTTAGGCGAAACCCTGCACCGGTAGCTTCATCATCACCATCACCATGCCGTCGTGCTGACGGAACTCTCCCTCGACCTCAGCTGGATCTAGAGTTCGCGGGACATCACCGAGCTGAAGTGTGCAGATCGCGGAGGTGCCGTACCTTCGGTGCTAGGATCGGCTGGATCATGAAGACGTACGACTACATCAACCGCGTTGTCATAACACTTCCGCTTACGGTCTACGAGGGTACGTGGACAACTCTCTTCCCTTCTCATTGTTATGCGTCACCTAGATGGATCTTGCGTGTGCATAGGAATTTTGTTTGAAATTACTGCGTTCCCCAACATATTATACAACTTTTATACACTTTTGGCAGCAATTTATATGATTTATTGGACTAACCTATTGATCCAGTGCCCAGTGCAAGTTCCTGTTTGTTGCATGTATTTTGTTTCGCAGAAAATCCATATCAAACAAAGTCCAAATGCGATAAAAATTTGTGAAGAATTATTTTGGAATATATGTGATTTTCAGAAGGTGGAATCAACGCAAACAGGGGCCCATAGTGACCACAACCCAGCAGGGCGCGCGGGCACCCCCTGGCGCGCCCAGATATTTTGTTCCCTCCTCGAAGGTCGGTTGGGGCCCTTCTTCGGGCACAAGAATGATAATTTAAGGAAAAAATCGTGTTAAAATTTTAGCGTAATCGGAGTTATGGATCTCCGGGAACTTAAGAAACCGTGAAGGGCCAGATCTGAGGAGATCGAAACAGAAGAGAACATAGAGGGAGATCCAATCTCGGAGGGGCTCCCGCCCCTCCGCCGCCATGGAGGACATGGACCAGAGGGGGAACTCTCCTCCCATCTAGGGGGGAGGCCAAGGAAGAATAATAAGGAAGGGGGCTCTCTCTCCCTCACTCCTGGAGGCACCGGAGTGCCGCTGGGGCTAGGATCATGACGACGATCTACATCAACAGTCTTGCTACCTTCAACACCAACTCTCTCCCCCTCTATGCAACGGTGTAACACCCCTTATCCCTGCTGTAATCTCTACTTAAATATGGTGCTCAACTCCATATATTATTTCCCAATGATATTTGGCTATCCTATGATGGTTGAGTAGATCTGTTTTGTCCTGTGGGTTAATCGTGATCTTGGTTGGTAAGGTTGTATAGTTTACTTAGGGTGCTTTCCTATGGTGCCCTCCGTCTCACGCAAACGTGAGGGATCCCCATTGTAGGGTGTTGCAATATGTTCATGATTCTCTTATGGTGGGTTGTGAGAGTGACAGAAGCTTAAACCCGAGTAGGTGGGTTGTTGTGTATGGGATTACATGGACTTGATACTTAATGCTATGGTTGGGTTTCATGACCTTAATGATCTTTAGTAGTTGTGTATGCTTGCTAGGGGTCCGATCATAAGTGCATATGATCCAAGTAGAGAAAGTATGTTAGCTCATGCCTCTCCCTCATATAAAATTGCAAGAATGATTACCGGTACTTGTTATCAATTGCCTAGGGACAAATGACTTTCTTATTGACAAAAGCTATCCGCTTTTATTACCTTGCAATTTACTCATAGTTTTATTCTCGCAAAGTACTCGTAGTTTTATTCTTGCAAAATAGCTTCATACTTGTTCTAGGTAAAGCAAACGTTAAGCGTGCGTAGAGTTCGGTGGTCGATAGAACTTGAGGGAATATTTGTTCTACCTTTAGCTCCTCGTTGGGTTCGGCACTCTTATTATCAAAGAAGGCTACAAACGATCCCCTATACTTGTGGGTTATCAAGACCTTTTTCTGGCGCCGTTGCCGGAGAGCAATAGCGTGGGGGTGAATATTCTCGTGTGTGCTTGTTTGCTTTATCAATAAGTAATTTTTATTTTGTTCTCTTGTTTTCTATCTCTAGTTATGGTTAGGGAAACACAAAATACCAAAAAAATTAGTTGTACCTACTAAACCAATGGTTGAAGAACCACCTAGAATCTATCATACTACTGAAGCTTTCTATTTGGATCTTCTTCGATCCATTTGTGCTCGTGCTGAAAACCCAACTAGCTTAGTTGAGGGAAAATCATTAAATGAGCATGCTTATTTTGTGCGACACCGCTTATCTCAAAATGGAAACTTTTGTGGCATCATATTAATAGTTTGTATTGCTATGCTTTGAATTTATGTGAAATACATGAATTTACTTCTTGTTCCGAAGACCCTAAGAAACACCTTTTCTTCCAATGTGAGTTCAAGGATAATGGAATCTTATCTTCTTATGCCAAGGGTGTTCATAATTACTTTATATTGAACAAATTGAAGAATTTGTTGCTTTCAAGGGTGCCTATGAAGTTGCTTCTTTGATTGAAAAGTATGATGCTACCCTTTACAAATCTGAAAAATTTGCCATAAATATTGCTATTAACATTATTCTTCTAATGCTTATATTAAACCATATATTGAGGACTTCTCCGCTGTCTAAGAAGAAACTAACATTTTGCAGGAGTCTATGGAAGAAGAAATTGATGAAACTGTAAGCTCATTGGATGAAAAAGATGATGAGGAGAGCGAAGAATAAAAGGAGCAAGAGCGGACTAGCTACCCATGCCCACCTTCTAATGAGAGTAACTCTTCAACTCATACATTGTTTAATTTCCCTTCGTTCTTATCGAAGGATGAATGCTATGATAATTACTATGATTCCGTTGATTCTTTTGAAATATCACTTTTTGATGAACTTGATGCTTGTGGCCATGATGCCAATATGAATTATTCTTATGGATATGAACTTGCTATGGTTCCTTATATTAAGAATGAAATTGTTGCTATTGCACCCACACATGAGAGTCCTATTATCTTTTTGAATTCTCCCAATTACACTATATCGGAGAAGTTCGCACTTATTAAGGATTATATTGATGGGTTGCCTTTTACTATTGCACATGATAATTTTGATGAATATAATATGCATGTGCTTGCTGCTCCTACTTGCAATTATTATGAGAGAGTAACTACATCTCCACCTCTTTATGTTTCCAACACGATAAAATTGCAAGAAACTGCTTATGCTATGTATTGGCCTTTACTTGATGTGCATGAATTGTTCTTGTATGACATGCCGATGCATAGGAAAAGAGTTAGACTTCATCATTACTTGATATATGTTGCTTTGTGCTCACTACTACATGCCAAATCATTGCTAATTAAAATTGGCTTTGGTATACCTTGGTATCCGGGTGGATTCATTACTTGAGCACTTTATGCCTAGCTTAATGGCTTTAAAGAAAGCGCTGCCGGGTAGACAACACGGAAGTTTTTGAGAGTCATTTTATTCTGTTGAGTGCTTTTATAAAGTTTAGAAACAGAAAAAATAGAGGGGAACCTAGAACTTTACAAAAAGGAAAGTGAAAGTGAGAGAGACGAGCATTGTTGAAGTGGGGGAGCTACTTGAACTTTGTTCATGCCCATGGAAAATTGGTGAATCTTAACTACATAAAATTTTCAACAAAAATAAATATACCCTTGTACAAATCCTTTGTAATGTAAAATTATTTTGCCAAGGTTTGCCTTTAGGATGATTAGATTGCTTGTTGCTATGTGCGGTGCAGAAATAGAAACTTTGGCTGTAGTGCGTGAATTTTTTTTACTGGAGCGTCAAAAGGTTCTGAAACTTTTTGCACACTATTTATATACAGATTGTTTATTTCTTCCCAATTGTTCGGAATTTTTGGAGTACCAAAAGTATGGTAGATGTTCAGAGTGCTACAGACTGTCCTGTTTAAGACAGATTCTATTTTTGATGCATTGATTTGCTTTTTTTGATGAAACTATTGATTCTATCGGTGGTATAAGCCATGGAAAAGTTATATTACAGTTGCTAAAATTCAAAAACAAAATATGAATTGGTTTTCAATAGTACTTAGAATAGTGATTTTCTTTATTATACTAACGGATCTTACGGAGCTTTCTGTTGAGTTTTGTGTGGATGAACTGATCAAAGATTGAGGAGGTCTCGATATGAGGAGAAGGAGGAGAGGCAAGAGCTCAATCTTGGGGATGCGCAATGCACCCCAAGTAAATATTCAAGGAGACTCAAGCGTCTAAACTTGGGGATGCCCCGGAAGGCATCCCATCTTTCTTCAACAAGTATCGATATGTTTTCGTCTTCATTTCGTTCATGTGATATGTGCAAATCTTGGAGCGTCTTTTGTGTTTGATTTTTTCTTTTATTTTATGCACTATAATGGTATGAGATAGTCCATGGTTGATTTGTAGAATGCTCATTGCACTTCAGTTATATCTTTTGAGTATGGCTTTTTATAGAATTCTTCATGTGCTTCACTTATATCATTTGAAGTTTGGATTGCCTGTTTCTCTTCACTTAGAAAATCGTTATTTGTAGAATGCTCTTTTGCTTCACTTATATTTGTTAGAGCATGGTCTTTTGTAGAAAGAATTAAACTCTCATGCTTCACGTATATCCATATGGAAAGTCAACAAGAATTGGTCATTTGCATAATTAGCCATGAAATCCTGCATAAAACTTATGGATCACTCAATATGATATGTTTGATTCCTTGCAATAGTTTTGCGATATAGAGATGATAATATGTGGGAGGTACTAGTAAACGGTTGTGGTTAGTAGGAATATTGGTGTTAAGGTTTGTGATTCCCGAAGCATGCACATATAGTCTCTCGTTATGCTATGAAGTTGGAGCATGATTTATTATTGATTGTCTTCCTTATGAGTGGCGGTCGGGGACGAGCGATGGTCTTTTCCTACCAATCTATTCCCCTAGGGGCATGCATAGTAGTACTTTGCTTTGAGGGCTAATAAACTTTTGCAATAAGTATATGAGTTCTTTATGACTAATGTGAGTCCATGGATTATACGCACTCTTACCTTTCCGCAATTTGCTAGCCTCTATGGTACCGTGCATCGCCCTTTCTCACCTCAAGACATGGTGCAAACTTCGCTGGTGGATCCAAACCTTGTGATATGATACACTCTATCACACAAAAGCCTTATTATATATTCCTCAAAACAACCACCATACCTACCTATTATGGTCTTTCCATAGCCATTCGAGATATATTGCCATGCAACTTCCACTGCTTCCATTTTGATGACTTGAGCATTCATTGTCATATTGCTTTGCATGATCATATAGTTGACATAGTAGTTGTGGCTCAGCCACCGTGCATCATTTTCTATACATGTTACGCTAGATCATTGCACATCCTGGTACACTGCAGAGGCATTCATATAGTCATATTTTGTTCTAGGTATCAAGTTGTAATTTTTATTTCTTTTGAGTTATAAGTAAATAGAAGTGTGATGATCATCATTATTCATTATTAGAGCATGTCCCAGTGAGGAAAGGATAATGGAGACTATGATACCCCAAAAAGTCAGGATGAGACTCAGGACAATGAGAGAAAAAAAGAAAAAGAAAAGAAAGAAAAAGAAAAGTAAGAAAAAAAGAGAGAAGGGGCATGCTAGTTCCACACTTGTGCTTCAGTGTAGCACCATGTTTTTCATATGGAGAGTCTCCTATGTTGTCACTTTCATATACTAGTAAGAAATTTCCATTATAATATTAGTTTCACACCCACTTAGTTTTCATATTGAGCTTTCATACACTTATAGGTCTTAGTGCATTTGTTGCATGGTAATCCCTACTCCTCGCATTAATATCAATTGATGGGCATCTCCAAAGCTCATTGATTAGCCGTGTTGATGTGAGACTTTCTTACCTTTTTGTCTTCTCTGTATTTACCCCTATCATCATACTCTATTCCACCCGTAGTGCTATATCCGTGGCTTGCACTCATGTATTGCGTGAGGGTTGAAAAAGCTGAAGCGCGTTAAAAAGTATGAACCAATTTCTCGGCTTGTCATCGCGGTGGTGCATGATAAATACTTTATGTTAAGAAGACAAAGCATGACAAGACTATATGATTTTGTAGGGATAGCTTTCTTTAGCATTGATATTATGAAAGACATGATTGTTTGTTGGGATGCCTGAGTATTGGTGTCTTTATGTAAAATTATAGACCATTGCTTTGAATCACTCGTGTATTTATATTCATGCCATGACTAGATATATGATCAGTTTTTCCTAGGTAGCATTCCACTTTTTTTACCATTTACCTGCTCGAGGACGAGCAGGAATTAAGCTTGGGGATGCTAATATGTCTCCATCGTATCTATAATTTTGATTGTTTCATGCCAATATTATACAACTTTTATACACTTTTGGCAACAATTTTGATGATTTATTGGACTAACCTATTGATAGTGCCCAGTGCCAGTTCTTGTTTGTTGCATGTTTTTGTTTCACATAAAATCTATATCAAACAAAGTCCAAACGCGATAAAACTTTACAGAGAATTATTTTGGAATATATATGATTTTTGGGAGGTGGAATCAACGCAAACGGGGGGCCAGAGTGACCACAACCCACCAGGGCGCGTCAGGCACCCCCTGGCGCGCAAGGTATCTTGTGCCCTCCTCGAAGGTCAGTTGGGGCCCTTCATTCTGGCGCAAGAAAGATAATTTATGGAAAAAATCGTGTAAAAATTTCAGCACAATCGGAGTTACAGATCTCCGGAATTTAAGAAACCGTGAAGGGCCAGATCTGAGGAGAGGGGAACGGAAGAGAACATAGAGGGAGATCCAATCTCGGAGGGGCTCCCGCCCCTCCGTCACCATGGAGGCCATGGACTAGAGGGGGAACTCTCCTCCCATCTAGGGGGGAGGCCAAGGAAGAAGAACAAGGAGGGGGGCTCTCTCTCCCTCTCTCCCGGTGGCACCGGAGTGCCGCCGGGGCTAGGATCGTGACGGCGATCTACATTAACAATCTTGCTACTGTCAACACCAACTCTCTCCCCCTCTATGCAGGGGTGTAACACCCCTTCTCCCCGCTGTAGTTTCTACTTAAACATGGTGCTCAACTCCATATATTATTTCCCAATGATATTTGGCTATCCTATGATGTTTGAGTAGATCCGTTTTGTCCGGTGGGTTAATCGTGATCTTGGTTGGTATGATTGTATATTTTATTTATGGTTTTGTCCTACGGTGCCCTCCATCTCGTGCAAACGTGAGGGATCCCCACTGTAGGGTTTTGCAATATGTTCATGATTCGCTTATGGTGGGTTGCGAGAGTGAGAGAAGCTTAAACCCGAGTAGGTGGGTTGTTGCGTATGGGATTAAGAGGACTTGATACTTAATGTTGTGGTTGGGTTTCACAACCTTAATGATCTTTAGTAGTTGAGGATGCTTGCTAGGGGTCCAATCATAAGTGCATATGATCCAAGTAGAGAAGGTATGTTAGCTCATGCCTCTCCCTCATATAAAATTGCAAGAATGATTACCGGTACTTGTTATCGATTGCCTAGGGACAAATGACTTTCTTGTTGACAAAAGCTATCCACTTTTATTACGTTGCAATTTACTCGTAGTTTTATTCTCGCAAAGTACTCGTAGTTTTATTCTTGCAAAATAGTCTCATCTTGTTCTAGGTAAAGCAAACCATAAGCATGCGTAGAGTTGTATCAGTGGTCGATAGAACTTGAGTGAATATTTGTTCTACCTTTAGCTCCTCGTTGGGTTCGACACTCTTATTTAGTGAAGAAGGCCACAAATGATCCCCTATACTTGTGGGTTATCAGCCCCTGAGTCGCGATGCTCAGGAGTCCCCCTTGATGTATGAACAACCCTCATTAGGGAAATGTGAGTGTTCTGCGTTGGCAGGGGCCGGCCCTGCGCATACCTCAACCACCGTTGGGGCGTCCGGATCACCAGGATGAGACCAAGGGGCTAGGGGCTACGTGACCAGTGAGGCCCCTGAGTCACGATGCTCAGGGCCCCCCCTTGACGTACGAACAACCCTCATGATGGAAATGCAAGCATCGTCTGGGTTAATCCGGAGCCTTCATACCTGTGCTCCCCGGCTTTTGCCTGGGAGGGTTGCAAGAAGACTAGGTACGAGAGACCCGGTGAGGTGGCGTGCGCCAGGCGTGACATGGGCGTAGCCCCCGTGCCCAGCCCCCTCGCGTGGCCCTCCCGTACGAAAAATGCGCGATGGGGCTAGAGAGCGAGCCTTGCGGCTCTCCTGAGGTTAGTCCAGCCGCTATGACATCCTCAGTTGTTTATTCACCAGCGCAAAGCATGGTGCTTACACTCTTGCGTGGGCATAGCCGCTCCTCGACTATGTCGTCCGCCAGCGCGGAGTATGGGGCTTCCATTGGTGCGTGGGTGGGAGCTCCCTTTGAGGGGAGACTCCGGGGCGTGTACAGCTCCGTCCTGACATGTGGCTTGCACGACAAGACTAGAGGAGGTGTATATGGGCACCTGTGAGCCAGCGCGGGACTCACGAGACCCTACCTCAAGGCGGGTTTTGCGCCTGAATTTTAGTTCGAAACATTTGTAAGGGTGCTATGAGATGGTCATGTGGCCTGCATCGAGTGAATCTCCAGACGACATCGCATGAGAAGGCCAAACACCAACGACCCCAGGAGGTGACGTGAACGGGGCCGGCCCGCCAGACAGAGCTCAGCTGCTAGTTTTATCGATGCTGCAAGGACGGACCTGAGCACAGACGTCGTGCCTAGTCTTCTCATGCAACAATGCTAAAGAAAGACAACCGACACGCGGCTCCCACGGCGGCGAGGCACTGGGTCATGTGCCCTAACTCATCCACTCTCGATTAGCTCATGCGAGAACAAGGCACCAAGGTCCATGGGGGGTGTCGTACACGGCAGCTGTCCCACGAGACAGAGCTCAGCCACTTGGGTTTAGCGATGCTGCAGGGACGGACCCGAGCACAGATGTCGTGCCAGTCCTTAATCATGACGAGGTCACGGGCGGGTTTGTGAGGGCGCATGACATTCATGGTGGCGAAGCACCGGCCATGCAGGTGATAATATAAAGCAATTCATGAAAGGGTAGGACCAGTTCTGATATATGCGCAAAATGATACATGCCGCAGGGACGGACCCATACAGCTTGGCGATAATGCAGCCCCAAGGGTGCCCCCAATTGAACAAACCAAAAAGTCACCTGGCACAGTCACTAAAGAAGTGTTGGGGTAGTTGAAGATGCGCGCCGCTGAAGTCGCTCCTAACGAGTCATCCAGCTCCTGAGCCTCGTGAGGCTCCGAAGGTCTGGGGGCTCGCGAGGGTCCAACACCTCCTCCGTCAAGATCGCCTGGCGCCTGGCCTCGAGAGCCACCAGAATGCTCCTCATGTGGTGCTGTGAGGCAGCTACGTTCGACAAGTCAAAGGGCATGTGGACGTAGCTGTGAGGGTGGCCTCCACACCAGCCGATGCGAGACAGCCAGAAGTGCTCCTGAGAAGCAGCCCTGTTGAGTCCTAGGATGTTGACGCAGACGCGCAGCTCAGTACCCATGTCAGGGGTGGCAGCTGCACTGGGTGATGTAGGGCGACACTCCCCATGCATGGCTCGCGCCTCCTGAAGCTCCTTGCTCGCCTTGGTGATGAACTCCTGAGCGTATGGCGCCTCATGCCCTGCACCTTGTTCGCGGAAGCACGCGTTGAAGCACACCTCCACATGGTGCCCGAACGCCTCCCTCGTGACGCTGGCCAAGTCAAAGGCCCTCCAAAGGAGAGCCCTCGAGCCCAACCTAAGAGGGGCGTCGGGCGCGCCTTCCTATGCAAGAGAGGAAGGCGCCCCAGAAGCGAGCACAGGTCCTAAGGCACGATCATCAGATACCCCACCCTCTTGAGATCCTCTATGGAGTAGCTACTTCTTCTTCTTGGGGATGACCTCAGGGGGGTGGATGGTGCCCTCGTCATCTGAGTTCTTGACCGCTGCGGCCTGGTAGGTGCGCTCGAGGGAGCACACCGCATCCTTCTCATCACAGGCGACCGTGATGATGCCGCTGCTTCCTGGCATCTTGAGGACATTGTAGCCATGGTGAGTCACCTCCATGAACTTGGCAAGGGATAGATACCTGAGGATGGCGTTGTATGGGAGACAAATGTGGGCGACGTCGAAGTCGATGAGCTCGGTGTGGTAGTTGTCGCACATGCCGAAGGTGACAGGGAGACGACGGATCTACCCTATGGGGACGGTGGAGCCATCGGTCACCCCTGAGAAAGGCTTGGTGGGCAGAAGCTGGTCGTATGGCACCTGGGGCGTGTCAAACGTCTCGACGAGGAGGAAGTTGAGCCCCGCGCCACCATCGATGAGTGTCTTGGTGACGAGGACGCTGCTGATGGTAGGTGAGCAGAGCATCGGGAGCGTGCCAGCGGTGGCTGCGCACTTGAGATGATCCATAGAGTCGAAGGTGATAGCGTACTTGGACTACCTGAGGGGACGCGACGCCTCGAGCTTGGGGAGGGCATGTTCACCTCGCGAGCAAACTACGTGAAGACGCGATGGGAGGCAGGGGCCTGAGCGCCACCCAGAATGCAGGCAATGGCACGAGGCTCTTGGAAGCCCCCGGCCTCATCATCTTGGCGGTGGTCATCATTCCTCCTTGGCGGCGGCGGCAACGGAGGAAGACCGGCGTTACCCTGAGGGTGGTCCTCACGACGCTGATCCCTCCAGGGCCGTCATGAGGCTAGCCCTGCTAGCCATCCTCACAAGAGTGATCACACCAGTCCTGACGGGGGTCGCGGTTGTCCCAGCGGCCTCCACCACGGCCTCCTCCGCGGCCATAGCCACGGTCGTCGCGCTCGGGGCGGTGGCCAAGGCGCCCGTCTCAGATGGCCTTGAGCTCTTGGCGGTCATTGGTGTTGTGGCTATGGACGTTGTGGAAGATGCAGAATGGGAGGCTGCCCTTGGAGGACACGGGGTGGTCGCAACCGCGCTTCATCCCGGGCTTGGCCGCGAGCACGGCCGGGCCCTTACACTTCACGTCCTTGGCCTTGGCCTTCTGTCTTTAGGATCAGCCTCCGGGAGCTCAAGGAGGGAGAGGCGACCTTCCTCTGCCCTCGCACACCTGGTTGCCATGTTGAACATATCCAGAGCCGAGTACAGGTCCTTGTGTATGGAAAGTTCTTCCTTCAGCTTGACATCCCGGATGCCATCAGTGAATGCTGAAATGATGGCCTCGTCCAACACCTTAGGGATCTTGAGGCAGACATTGGTGAAGCGCTAGATGTATTTTTGCAAGGTATCCCCTGGCTAATGCTTGATGTGACGCAGGTCGCCTACAGCAGGGGTGCAGTCGCGAGTGCCCTGGAAGTTGGCGATGCAGAGCTCACGCAGCTCATCCCAAGAGGAGAATGATCCCACTGGGAGGTTCAGGAGCCACGAGCGCGTGCCATCCTTGCGGGCCATGGGAAACCAGTTCGCGATGACCTTCTCGTCACCATTTGCCGCCTCGATGCTCAGCTCGTAGAGCTGGAGGAACTCAGCAGGGTCAGGGGTGCCGTCGTAGCGTGGAGGCAGATCCGGCTTGAACTTGTCGGACAGACGACGCGGCGCAGCTCCGGAGTGATAGCTCGGCAGCCCGTCACGGAGGGGGAGCTTGGTCTTGGCGCCCGCATGCCGCCACCTCAGGTGGCACACAGTCTTCATGTGGCGGTGCTGGGAGCGCACACGCCTCTCCTTGAGGCCATTGCACCACCTGGCAGCTTTCTTCATCACACGTTGGCGCCCTGCGCGGCGGGGCATGCTAGGGCGCTTCACGCCGGGGCTCTGGGGCGACATCATGCCGGAGAGGAGGAGGAGGTGCGCCATGGGCCACGTCCCCGTCTGAGGTGGCGGGGGAGGCAGCGAGGGAGATGGCACAGGAGCCTCTCCAGCAACGCTGACGAGCTCAGCGATGCGGTCCAGCGAGTCCTCATAGAAGTCATCGGCCTAGCGATAGCGCAGAAGCTCGCACGCCATGAGCAACGCAGCCTGCGCGTTCCCCGGGCTGCGACGAGCATGGGAAGACGAAGCAGCGACCGGAGTCACCGAGGGAGTGGCGGTGCGACCATCACGCCGCACGGAAGGCGGCAGCGATGAGTCCTGCTACTCGTGAGCCGCGGGTCCGGTGGCGGTGAGGGAGTCCTGGATTAGATGGTCTCCTGACAGCCGGACTATATCATTTGGCCGGACTATTGGACTATGAAGATACAAGATTTAAGACTTCGTCCCGTGTCCGGATGGGACTTTCCTTGGCGTGGAAGGCAAGCTTGGCAATATGGATATGTAGATCTCCTCCTTGTAATCGACTCTGTGTAACCCTAGCCCCCTCCGGTGTCTATATAAACCGGAGGGTTTAGTCCATAGGACAACAGACAATCATACCATAGGCTAGCTTATAGGGTCTAGCCTCTACGATCTCATGGTAGATCAACTCTTGTAATACTCATATCATCAAGAACAATCAAGCAGGAGGTAGGGTATTACCTCCTTCAAGAGGGCCCGAACCTAGGTAAACATCGTGTCACTTGCCTCCTGTTACCATCCGCCTTAGACGCACAGTTCGGGACCCCCTACTCGAGATCCGCCAGTTTTGACACCGACAGGCGGCGTTTGCCACGGGGGAAGGGGACACAATCTCTGCTTTAACAAGACGTGTCAAGAAAACCGCCCCGCGATGTGTGTGGTGCTGGTTGAGAAAAACGGTTCAGATAATGACCGGGCCACGACATGATGTCGTGCTGTCAGAACACCTCAGCAGATTACATTTGTGGAAATATTATTCTCTCTACGGTAGTATGTGGAACTTGTTTTGCAGAGCCGGACACTATCCGTGTGTTCAAAATCTTCGATGGAGTATTCGGAGGAGGAACCTGCCTTGCAATGCCGAATACAATACTGCATGTCGGACTCATCGTCGTTGAATCCTGGTTCAGGGGCTACTGAGGGAGTCATGGATTAGGGGGTCTCCGGACAGCCGGACTATATCCTTTGGCCGGACTGTTGGACTATGAAGATACAAGATTGAAGACTTCGTCCCGTGTCCGGATGGGACTTTCCTTGGCGTGGAAGGAAAGCTTGGCAATACGGATATGTAGATCTCCTCCCTTGTAACCAACTCTGTGTAACCCTAGCACCCTCTGGTGTCTATATAAACCGGAGGGTTTAGTCCATAGGACAACAGACAATCATACCATAGGCTAGCTTCTAGGGTTTAGCCTCTACGATCTCGTGGTAGATCAACTCTTGTAATACTCATATCATCAAGAACAATCAAGAAGGACGTAGGGTATTACCTCCTTCAAGAGGGCCCGAACCTGGGTAAACATCGTGTCCCTTGCCTCCTGTTACCATCCGCCTTAGATGCACAGTTCAGGACCCCCTACCCGAGATCCGCCGGTTTTGACACCGACATTGGTGCTTTCATTGAGAGTTCCACTCTACCGTCACCATAAGGCTCGATGGCCCCTTCGATCATCGGTAATGATGCGGTCCAGGGTGAGGTTTTCCTCCCCGGACAGATCTTCGTATTTGGCGGCTTCGCACTGCGGGCCAATTCGCTTGGCCATCTGGAGCAGATCGAGAACTACGCCCCTAGCCATCAGGTCAGGTTCGGAAACCTAAACTACATTGCCGACATCCGCGGAGACTTGATCTTCGAAGGATTCAAGCCCATGTCAGGTGCGCCCCACAGTCACGACGAGCATGACGTAACTCTGTCGTCGGACAGTATTCGGGAGATCGCATTGCAATTACTCCGGCCGTCAATCTGGAGCAAATCGTGCCATCCGAGAGCGGAGGGATAGACCCCGCCATGGAGGCCGCACTCTCAGTGGCGATAGAGCCGGATACTGACTTAACCCCTTACGAGAGCTGTGTCGTCGAACCACTGGATTCATCTCCGGCCACGGACTCCGAGCCGCTTGCATCCGTGCCCATCGAATCCGACTGGGCGCCGATCATGGAGTTCACCTCCGCGGATATCTTCCAGTACTCGCCTATCGGCGATGTGCTAAATTCATTAAGGTCTCTCTCCTTGTCAGGAGAACCTTGGACGAACTATGTCCGGCTAGAATGGGATGTGGACGACGAAGAAATTCGCTGCCCACCCACCACCCACTTAGTAGCCACTATCGACGATTTAACCGACATGCTCGACTTTGACTCCGAAGACATCGACGGTATGGACGACGATGCAGGAGACGAACAGGACCACCACCCATAGGGCGCTGGACCGCCACTTCATCAGATAACATATACATGGTGGATACACCCAAAGAAAGCAATGGCGAAGAAACGGCGGAGGATGGCCCCTCCAAGAAGCAACCCAAGCGCCGACGTCAGCGGCGCCGCTCCAAGTCCCACCGTAGCAAAAGCAGCGATAATAGGGCAAGAGAAAATAACACTCCCGTCAACTCCAGAGGAAACGATGACCACACCTTAGCGGCAGAGCACAATGAAGCTGCAAATAGCGAACATAATACGGATCCGACGTCCGAACACGACGACGCCGAGGATAAACCTCATCAAACCCCGTATGAGGAGGAAAATAGTCCAGACGAAGATGCACACATCATCCCGGAAACACACTTAGAGCAAGAGAACCTCCGTAGAAGGCTTATTGCCACAGCGAGGAGTCTGAAGAAGCAGAAGCAAAGGCTTAAGGTCGCACAAAATATGCTCAACAGCAGGTGGAACAAAGTGCTCGACAACGAAGAAAAGTATGGTGGAAGTTACCACACAAAGAGCTATCCCAAGCGCAAACTACTACTTGAATTCGACGATGAGACCTTAGAGACCACACATCCGAAAAATGAAACGGCTAACCGGCCGGATCAACCACCTTGTGACCACGATAGAGCGGCTAACAAGGTCGCGCATAAGTCAGCACAATATCTACGTGAGGACTTGCGCCAAAAATCCGGTGCGACCAGATCCATCTATGGATCTAGGAAGCGCGCTCCGACACAAAATCAAAACCGAATACTAGAACCGTCCGAACGCCATGGTACATCCAAATACAGGGGTGCCGCACACCCCCTATGTTTCACCAATTAGGTGCTGGATCACGAATTCCCAGAAGGATTCAAGCCAGTGAACATAGAGGCATACGATGGGACCACAGACCCTGGGGTCTGGATTGAGTACTTTATCCTCGATATCCATATGGCTCGCGGAGACGATCTCCATGCCATCAAATACTTACCCCTCAAGCTTAAAGGACTAGCCCGACACTGGCTAAAAGGCCTCCCCGAAAACTCAATTGGAAGTTGGGAGGAGCTCGAGGACGCTTTTCGGGCTAATTTTCAAGGGACCTATGTCCGACCTCCGGAATGCAGATGATTTAAGTCATATAATTCAACAGCCCGGAGAGTCAGCCCGAAAGCTTTGGAACAGGTTTCTCACTAAGAAGAACCAAATCGTCGACTGTCCGGATGCCGAAGCCTTAGCAGCTTTCAAACACAGTGTCCGAGAGGAATGGCTCGCCAGACACCTCGGCCAAGAAAAACTGAGAACAATGGCAGCCCTGACAAGCCTCATGACCCGCTTTTGCGCGGGCGAAGATAGCTGGTTAGCCCGCAGTAGCACCAGCGACCCAAGCACATCTGAAGTCAGGGATGGCAATGGAAAACCACGACGCAATAAAAACAAGCGTTGAAATAAAGAAGATAGCCCAGATAATATGGCGGTAAACACCAGATTCAGGGGCTCTCGACCTGGTCAGCGGAAAAAGCCTTACAAAGCCAGCAGAGAGGGACCGTCTGGCCTAAACAGGATTCTTGACAAACTATGTCAGATTCATGGCACCCCCGATAAATGTGCGAATCACACCCACAGAGAATGCTGGGTCTTCAAGTAGGCCGATAAGCTAAACATCAAACACAAGGGGGGAGAGACACCAGGCGTAGACGAGGGTGAACCTCGCCAGCAAAGCACTGGAGGACAGAAAAAATTCCCACCAGAGGTTAAAACAGTAAACATGATCCATGTGACGAAGAGGAGAAGCAAACATGCACTCCGAGAGACACGGGCCATAGAGCCTGTCACCCCTAGGTCCAACCCCTGGTTGGCCTACCTGATCACTTTTGATCGCAGGGATCACGCGACAAGCATCTGGCACAAAGGATTGGCTGCCTTGGTGTTATACCCAATAATACATGGATACCATCTCACACGAGTCCTTATGGATGGCGGCAGTAGTCTAAATCTGATATATCAGGACACAGTCCGCAAAATGGGGATAGACCCGACATAAATAAGCCATAGTAATACTGCCTTCAAGGGAGTAATACCAGGCCCAGAGGCCCGCTGTACGGGCTCTCTATTACTAGAGGTAGTATTCGGCTCTCCCGACAACTTCCGAAGCGAAAGGCTAACTTTCTACATCGCTCCATTCCGAAGTGGCTATCAAGCACTACTCGGGAGAGCGGCTTTCGCTCGTTTTAATGCAATACCGCATTACGCTTCTCTCAAGCTCAAGATGCCCGGTCCACGTGGCACCATCACAATTAGTGGAAACACTGAGTGTTCTCTACACGCGGAAGAATGTGCGGTGGCTTTAACAACCGAACACTAGACGGCCTCACCAACTAGAAAAAATGACAGGTCGTCAAGACCACGGACATGGTTAGATGAGTCCGGTGCATCACCACATACACATGAGATTGGTTTGATGGTCAAATCCTCATAGATGGTACCAGGGGCTTCTCGCGTGTAATCAGGGAAAATCCGGCTCAAACTTGATTGTCTTAAAATTTTAATAGTTTATTGATAGTAACCAATTTTCTGACACATCAACTTTCACCTAAGTTCTTCTCTTTTATAGATGACAATCGTGCTACACCCGTCCAGGACACGGCACAACAGAGACACAGGCGTAGACGTGCAGTAGGGACCCGCTCAAAGGTTTCTTTTCAGATTAAGACCCTGCGTAAACCTTTTTTACTGTCTCTTGTTGTTCCCATCCACCGGATACTCATCACAACCGAGAAGGATGCTGACGTTATTGGCATGTGGCCACGTCAGTATATTGCACGTACCTGGACACACGGGGTTTATTATTAAGGGCATTATGCAGCCCGGCATATGTTATAAAGACCGAATACCTTAGGGAGTGTTCGGCGTCGCGAGTTTGGCCCTATATGCATCAGCTCCAAATCATGTCTTTGGTCAAATGTTGGGTTTGCCCGGCTCCCATGTTTTCGTACCTTACGTTCCGCTATATCGGCTAAGGTAGAACTGGGAGAACTACTGCGATTGTGCCCTGGTTCATCTGGATGAGCACCTCAGTAGAGAAAGCCGAAAACTGACTGTCATGATAAAGCGCGAGACTGGTCAACCACTCGATGACTTAGTGGAATCTTCGGGATTCCTCTGCATTAACGAAGGGTCGTTTCCCAGTCATGTACATACGTGCCCCGTATTCGGACGAGCGCAGAAGTACCAGGGGCTATATAGTAGTCCCACCGCCAAACTCCCATGGCTAAGTGAAAGTGTTAAAGCAATATAGTCCGATTGCCTCGTTCGCTGCGCTACCACCTCCTTCATGGACCAAAACGTTGGATCAAGTGTGAATACACGTTTTTTGCGAACACCCCCGCATTATATGCGTGGGGGCGGAAGCCGACGGCTGCAAACTTTCAGGTTATATACATATATACATAAACGGCCGCACTAGAGGCATCATAATACTTTCAGGCAAAAGTATAAACACAGCCCTTATAATTCAATAAAACATTGCTTTTACAATGGGAATACATGTCAGTAGAACATAATATTTTTTGAGCACTGAGCCTCTATCGAACGAGCGCCTTCAAGGACCTCTTCAAAGTAGTGCTTGGCAGCCACTCGGCCCACGGCCGAACCCTGTGTTGCAATAGTGGTGGCCTCCATCTCTGCCCAGTATGTTTTGACATGGGCAAATGCCATCCGCGCACCCTCTATACACGCCGACCTCTTCATAGCATCGATGTGCGGCACAACACTAATGAATTGTTGCACTAAACTAAAGTAGCTATTTGGCCTTGGCCCTCCCGGCCACAAATGATCCACAACAGACCTCATGGCAAGTCCGGACAACCTATGGAGCTCGGCCCACTCGGCCATTCGCTCATTCAACAGCAGCGGATGCACTAGAGCATGGAATTGTGACCAGAACATCTTTTCCACTTCACGATCTTTTTGATCCTTGAAGTACTCGGCCGCATCAGCAGCACTTGCTGCCAAATCCACGTATGCATCCGCAGAACTCCATAGTTGATCAAGAGGAGCATACTTTGGATCCCCGAACTTAGTCCGCAACAAGAAGGGCTTCCCAGCCACGATATCCGCAGCTTGACGCAGCTCCTCCTTCGCCGCTCTGATTTTGGAGCAGGCTTCCTTGGCTGCTACCATGGCCTTCTCCAAGCCCGTCGCCTTCGCTCGGCTTTCTTTTTCAAGAAGCTGGTAACGGTCAGCGGCATCCTTCAACTCAACGGCCATCTTGGCTATTCTTTCCTTGCTTTGGCAATGTGCGGCCTGTTCGGCCCTCAGCTCTTCGACCGCCTTTAGGGCGGCCGCATCGCTATTCCTTGCTTGCTCCTTGGCTCAGGCAAGCTCCGCCCGAAGGGACTCCATGGTGGCAGCTCCACCTGCAGTCACAACATATTAAAGATACTGGCATCCTGCTCCTCTTACTATGTGTTGATCACCGGAGAAATCACTTACCCTGTGTCTTGTCAAGCCGCTTGTTGACAAGCACGATGTCGGCATCTGCCGCATCAAGTTGTCACTTTAGCTCGGCAAACCCATCAGTCCGGCTAGCCATCGAAGCTTCAGCCACCTGCACATAAAGGCGGTCTGGTTATTACCTGGGACTATGATCCTCTGTTTGCCGCCGTTTTCGATGAAAACCAGAGTCTCAGGGGCTACTATCTTCATAGGGCACACCTAACGTGTGCGGTACCATAAAAACATACACTATTTTGCGTACCTCAAAGCCTTTCAGCAGACTCATAAAAGCTTCATGCAATCTGCTTTCAGCGGATGAAATCCTTTCAATTAACGTACCCATTAGTGTACGATGCGCTTCTGAGATGGCCGCTTGCTCCAGAAGATCCTTCAGTGCATCCGACCGCTTACTGTATGGTTCCGGACTCTTTCTGTTGCTCTCTTTAGGAGCCGAATACTGAGGACTCTGGGTGGCCAAGGGATAACCCTCTGGCCTTGACGGATTAGGAGAAACCCTCCGTGATGACACTTCAGGGTCGCCCGCCTCATAAGGCGGGGTGGCGGGGGGAGGTGTTTTGCTCTCCATCATCTCCGGAAGAAGATCCCCCGAAGACGAACTCTGTCGAGAAGGGCTACGTTCCGAACTATAAGATATAAAGCTTCGGTTATTGTCTTCAGAAGTAAGGTAGGATATTTTCACTACTAAGTACTTTTTGATTACTTACAGCTCGGTAGAGGGATGATTCCCTTGCAGACACTGTGCGGCAAGAGTACCTCCCAAGGCAGGACCCTCTGGCGAAGATTTCTTCCCCCGTTTGGAAACCTTTGTTTCCAGATCTTCAGAGGTGGTCCTCTTCCTTCCTCGGGGAGAGGGAATGTCAGAGTCTTCTCCCTAGTTATCCTCCTTCGCGGAGGCGCTCACTCCCCTGGTGGGGACGAGTAGCGAGTGAGGCTCGCTTTCGGCATCTTTATTACCCCCTTTATCTTCCTTCGAGGGCACTTGATAAGGCACCGGCTCCAGCATTCTTTCTAGTACTGGATTGGCCAAGCCCTCGGGAAGGGGGGCCGACCACCTGATCATCTTTGCCTTTGTTATCCAGTCCTGGTCAAAGAGCGACTTTTCAGAATAATGTTATGATAAATAAGAGAAACAGTGTGTTCGGCCATGGGATTACTTACTTGGGTATCCGGGCGATTACAGCTCAGACCCGCATCCTCGGTGGTGTCCGGACACTTTATTCGTGGTCCGAAGAACAACTTGTACATCTCCTCGAGCGTCATGCCGAGGAAGTGCTGAATGATTCGAGGTCCCTCCGGGTTGAACTCCCACATACGGAGAGGTCTACGTTTGCAAGGCGGGACCTGGCGAACTAGCATCACCTGCATCACCGTGACCAGGTTGACGTCTCTCTCGAGGAGATCTCTGATGCGACTCTGCAATATCAGCACATCATTTGCTGGCCCCCAGTTCAGCCCCTTGGTGACCCATGACGTCAGTTGTGGTGGGGGGGCCCGCGCGAAAGGCAGGGGCGGCTACCCACTTGGTACTTCTGGGAGCGGTGATATAGAACCACTCCCGCTGCCATAAATTGGACACCTCTCGAAAGGAACCCTCTGGCCATGGAACATCAGTGTTCCTTCTTATTATAGTGCCTCCGCACTCTGCGTGTCGCCCCTCGATCATCTTCGGCTGTACATTGAAGGTCTTGAGCCACAGGCCGAAGTGTGGGGTAATGCGGACGAATGCCTCACATACGACAATGAATGAAGAGATGTGAATGAGGGCATCCGGGGCCAGATCATGGAAATCCAGCCCATAATAGAACATGAGCCCCCTAACAAAGGGGTCCAAAGCGAGGCCTAGTGTCGGTGTCAAAACCGGCGGATCTCGGGTAGGGGGTCCCGAACTGTGCGTCTAGGCCGGATGGTAACAGGAGGCAGGGAACACTTTGTTTTACCCAGGTTCGGGCCCTCTCGATGGAGGTAATACCCTACTCCTGCTTGATTAATATTGATGATATGGGTAGTACAAGAGTGGATCTACCACGAGATCAAGGAGGCTAAACCCTAGAGGCTAGCCTATGGTATGATTGTTGATGTGTATGTTGTTATTGTATATCTATCGACTAGCCTGGCCTCGGTTTATATAATGCACCGGAGGCCTAGGATAACAAGAGTCCTAGCCGAATACGCCGGTGGGGAGAAGTCCTTGTCTTGATCACCAAGTCTTGTGGAATCTTCCTTGTATGCGGTAGCCGTCCGAACTGGCCCATGAGTATACGGCCACGGGGGTCCTCGGCCCAATCTAATAGATCGGGAGACGACGTGGTGAGTCCCCCCTAGTCCAGGACACCGTCAGTAGCCCCCTGAACCGGTCTTCAAGTTAGGGACGCTCCTCGATTCTTCCGAACTGTTCTTCATCTTCAGTTGCCGGTCTTGAAAACTGGTTCAACAAATCTTCTTTATCTTCGATCTTGAGGATCGCCGAAATGCATTCGACGAGTTTACACGTCGGGTATCCGAGGAGCCCCTTTAAGTTTCTGGCCTTTATCAATGCCTTGTTTATTTTTATGCCACACCTTGGGTTTGAAGTTGTTCCCGGGAGGCGGGGTCCTCTTGCGTCCGAGCTCCAACGCCGGACTGCATTCGAGGTATCTTTTGCAGCCGAGCACCAACGCCGGACCGCTTCCCAGCTCTAGCGCCGGAATGTATCCGAGCTCCAACGCCGGACTATGTATCCGAGCTCCAACGCCAGACTGTATATCCGAGCTCCAACGCCGAAATATATCCGAGCTCCAACGCTGGACTGTGTCCAGGCTCCAATGCCGGACTATATCCGAGGTGTCATATCACCTTGGTTCAAAAAAGTTGAAGGAGTTTAGCCGAGCATAATGCCGGAAATGCCCTTTATGGAGCCAGCCACTAGCGCCTGAGATTTATACCGGACTGCTTCCGAGGTGGTGCACCACCCCGACTATGGGCCAATTTTTTGTCAATATTTTTTATTGGTGCAATTTATTCTCTTCCGAGATATATAGCCAGTAGCCCTCATGGTGTGTATCTGTCTAAAACCCGAGATGCACATGAAGGATGACATAAGACCACTGATCCCAGTAGCCGTTGAGACTCAGGTTGATTTGCAAAATCGGCCTGAGGATCAAGTCCTAGCTCGGCAGAATACTTCGGGACACAAAAGCGGCGTGCTCAGTCCTCAAGACTCAGGTTGGGTGCGGCCGACCAACCTGAGGATCAATATCTCCTCGGAAACTATATTGCACATAAAATTTTCTGCATTGGACAAGCAATGCAGTAGCCCCCGAGACACTGGTTGGGTGGCAACACCAGATCAGGGGATCGATGTGCCCCTTTAATATTTGTAAATAATAAGCCCGAAGCCCAGTAGCCCCCGAGCCTTAATGCGGGCACGGGTGGCCGAATTAAGGATCAATATCCATAGTAAAATCACAAATTATGTGTAATGACTCTATGTATCCAAGTACTTTACGTCATTAATGCTCGGATCCGCATTGTACAAAACTTTGTTGACCGACCATCGGCTTCCTCCTCCTTGGCCAGTAGCCAATGAGTGTTTGTCCTACTTTATAAAGCCTTTATGAGGGCAAAGATTTACGACAAACAAGGCAGCTGGCCACACGGTTTTATAAACAAAGGTACGCAGAGAGATATGTTATATTACTGTTTAACAGAAGAAATGTATTCCAAAGAAAATAGTCCCGCTATCGGTTCCTTTCTTTGGGTTGTCATGCTAAGCATGATCATGAAACCTCAGCTCGAATGTAAGAGCAAAATATCGAGGATTTAGTTTGGGAGGCCAGTTAATAGCCCCCGGTAGTGTTCGGCGACAGTCGAGGTCAAGCCGTAAACACTTCGGCCAATGTTATGAATGGCCCGTCATAGTCATCGGATCACTGACCAGTTTACGCTTATTGTGACAGTCAGTTTTCGGCTTTCTCCACTAAGGTGCTTAACCATGTGAGCTGGAAGCACAATCGCAGTGGTTCTCCCTTTGCATGCCTAGCCGAACAAAACGGAACGTAGTAAGCAAGTGCAGGAGCCGGGCAGCCCAAATTGACCGAAGACACAATTCGAAACCGATGCATACATAGCAATATCCGAGAATGTTTTTGCCGAATCCCTAAAGATGTCCGGCGTTGCACTGCGAGACTAATGCTGGAAATGCACAAATAGTTTAAAAGTGCCAAAAAGCTTGGAAAACCAAGAAACGTCGGTAAAAACAGGACGTCCGAACAAGATCAAGTGTTCGGTGCCAATCCAAAAATTGGTCTTAGAAAAAATAAGTGCTTCTGTCATGCTTTAACATGATACGTCCTATCTCAAGACTTCGAGCGGGTCAGCCTACGGCTTCAACCTCCTATCCCGAGGGCGGAGTACTTCTCATCAGGCCAGTTTAGCAAACTAAACTCTAGCGGCTTTGAGAGAGAAATTAGGCTCCCCGGCTAGTGACCGCACACTCGTGTCGAAAAAAGGAGTGATAAATAATAATAAAACTTTGCAACGACTAAGAAGGAGAACACTTATTATAAAACGGCTCAAATAAACTTAAGATCCCCCAAGTGACTTGGGTAGAAGAATGATTGCATGTACCGAAGTACTTATATCATATCTATGTTCAACCGAACTTTAAACGCGTCTTAACCGACCGTCAGCTTCTCCCTCTTCGGTCAAGGACCGAAAAGTGTTATGTACTCCATCGGTCGAGAATATCCACGGTGTTTCCAATAACCAGGGAATCAGGCCATAAAGCTGTAACAGACAAAGCGCGCTCAGGGAACTTATGCTATATTACCATGAAGTGTAAGAAGCATCTTCGAAGAAAATAGTACCCCCACCGATACCTTTCTTCCGTGCTCATTGTTAATATGAGACTTGTGCAATAGATTTTTTGTACTCATGAGTTCCGTTGTGTGCCGACCATCATTGAATAACTATAAGAGCGCTAGCTTTCGGCTTCACCCAGTCTCAGGTCCGGCTCGGGTGACCCGATTGTGACAATCGCAGAGGTGCTCCCTTTACTCCCTAGCCGAACAATCGGGAACGTAGGGGTAAACACAGGAGCGAGGCAACCCAGCTTGCAAATCGCTTAAGTCAATATGGTGCATATTGTGGCATAATACACGAACAAGGAACGAAGCCGTACAAGTATAATCATATGCAAGAGGAAAATCTTCATAAATGAAGCCCCCAAGTGAATTGGGTCCTTGAATTTGTGTGTCACAAACAAAGTTTGGACAAGGAAATTTTTTACAAGCAACTTTTTTCCAAAAAAGTATAATGCTTGGTCGAACCGAACACAAGTTAGAAATTAAAGCTTTGAGCATGAAAGCGACTTAGCTGGTTAATGTGTTCGGTATTGATGACGCGGTCCGAGCTTGGTGCGGGGCAAGGTTCCATCCCCCAAGCTGGTCCTGAGGTGGCGGAGCGGAGAGCTCGACACGCCGAAGTGGTGACATAGCACGGTCAATGCAGACCGGCAGATTGACACCGAAGTCCCCGGATCATTTTCCTGTGCACAAAAAATAGTGCAAACCGGAGATAATAGTAATAATGATAATTAAAAAAATCGTTGCATAATAAATAATTTATGCAAAGTGAGTAATAAAAGAAATATGGCCTGGCGCCGAAGTCAATGTCGATGCAGGGCGTCGTCGCGATGCGGTAAAGGCGTGGCAAAGCCTGAATTCGCAGGTCGGTCCGAGCTCCAAGTGCGGCGTTCGCCGGACTATGTACGGAAACTGACCGAACCACCATGCGACTGTCGTTAATGCGGCCACCATTTGATAGACCTGTGTACATATGACGGACAAACCAGAGTAATAATTCCTTGGGAAAAATGAACCCAAACAAGCAAAAAATACTAGGATTAATAGCACCTGGTTTATTTGTTGTAGCAATCCGAAGGAAGGTGATTCCTAAAATTCGGACCCGCTCCACACACCCATTTCCTGATGGGCGATAAAACGACGGCATGGCAATGCTGGTAAAGGTTGACTCGCCGAGGCAAAGCCCTTGGCCCAGCTAACGTGACGGAGCTGGTCGGCTAGTGACGCCGAAGTGTCCGGAGTAGGTTGATGAAGAGATGGCGAAGCCCCCGGTCCAGCCGAGATGTCGAAGCCTCGATGTCAGCCGATGAGTCGAAGTAGGTCGGCGTGATGGACACCAGCTTGAAGAAGCAATAGTGCGGCCCTGTCGATGCAGGTCGTGACGTGGTCGATGCCGGCTTGATGAAGCGACCGTGCGGCGATGCCGGTATGCCCGCTCCGTGTAATCCATGGGGCGGTGATGTTGGTGATGATTTATCCTTCGCGATGCCGGGCTCTTTGTTCGGCTTGCCGAGATGATGATCCGAAGAAGTTGAGCTCGGCTCAACAAAGTGACGCCGTGTCTAGTGCAGGTCGGCAGCCATGGAGTAATATTGCCGGACTGGTTTGACACCAGCATGATGTTGAAGATCATGTTCAAAAGATCTTACAGTTACTGGGATGTGTTCGGGAACAAAACACAATACCCCATACAAAACTTCCTTCAAAAGGGATGTCCGAAATCCTGTTCATAAAAAAGATGAACTCGGGTCGGATTCGTTTTCGCGCAGAAAACAGATCCGAAAAGTGATGCACTAATCGGAAGGTTCCCGGAGTTTGGACGGTCAGATCGAGCCGAAATTTTGAGAGGTGGTAGATATAGGAATTCCGCAGCCGATCTACGGTTGGACCTTCCAAAGGACGTCCGAGCTAGAAGCTGGACACCACGCCCAAAACTCATCCAAATTCCCGTCCAAATTTGACAGGGCTCCGGTATATCGTGGATTGCCAGAGATTCCTCCATCGGAACTCGACGAAATTTTCCAGGGTTGTTGTAGACACAATTCCGCACAATTCCACCAAAGGGATCGTCAAAGCGATACTCCAGGAGGTGGTGGCGGCAGATACGAGTTTGTTGTCCAGAAAAACAGCACGGTCGCTTGAGGGCAATGTTGACGTTGAGCCCCCGTGCTCCATAGATGATTCCTCCGTGATCTTGATAGAGATCGGAGTTGATGTTTGATGAAGGCCCTCGTCCGAACATGGTGATCCAAACACGAGGCGTAATTCTTGGTCGAACCAAGGTGACCAGTCGAGCTGGTGGCGAAGATGCCGAAGTCGCAGTTGATCTGCAGGCGAGCCATCGATCCTTTTGTCGATCACACAGCGGAAGGTTCAATGAAAGCACCAATGTTGGTGTCAAAACTGGCGGATCTCGGGTAGGGGGTCCCGAACTGTGCGTCTAGGCCGGATGGTAACAGGAGGCAGGGAACACTTTGTTTTACCCAGGTTCGGGCCCTCTCGATGGAGGTAATACCCTACTCCTGCTTGATTAATATTGATGATATGGGTAGTACAAGAGTAGATCTACCACGAGATCAAGGAGGCTAAACCCTAGAGGCTAGCCTATGGTATGATTGTTGATGTGTATGTTGTATATATTGTATATCTATCGACTAGTCTGGCCTCGGTTTATATAATGCACCGGAGGCCTAGGATAACAAGAGTCCTAGCCGAATACGCCGGTGGGGAGAAGTCCTTGTCTTGATCGCCAAGTCTTGTGGAATCTTCCTTGTATGCGGTAGCTGTCCGAACTGGCCCATGAGTATACGGCCACGGGGGTCCTCGGCCCAATCTAATAGATCGGGAGACAACATGGTGAGTACCCCCTAGTCCAGGACACCGTCACCTAGCCCTCGGAGGGAGTGAGAGACGAACACAACACTCTCCTTGGATTCGAGAGTGGGGATGACCTACCCTTGCGCGGGAAGCCTGTGCGAGATTTCGGCGGTCAGACACCTGGCCTCTCTCAGCTTCTTTATGTCCTCCTCTGTGACAGAGGAAGGCATCCACCGACCTTGGATGTTGGATCTGGACATGGTGGAAGGTCCAAAGCGCCTGACCTAAGCCTTGTGTGTTGGAACTCGAGGCGGGGGAAGGATTCGATTGAGCACGAGAGGAAAAAAGGACAGGCCTTGGCCTCTTTATAAAGAGGGTGAATATCAAGCGTCCTCCTTGCGGCCGTTTTGGACTTGCCTAAAATCGAGGAGTCATACCAATGGGCACGATTGGGTTACGCACGTCCGTATTGATGAGAATCCCGTAATAAGGGGGACACGATCTCTGCTTTGACAAGACGTGTCAAGAAAACCGCCCCACGATGTGTGTGGTGCTGGTTGAGAAAAACTGTTCAGATAATGACCGGGCCACAACATGATGTCGTGCTGTCAGAACACGTCAGCAGATTACATTTGTGGAAATATTATTCTCTCTATGGTAGTATGTGGAACTTGTTTTGCAGAGCCGGACACTATCCTTGTGTTCAAAATCTTCTATGGAGTATTCGGAGGAGGAACCTGCCTTCCAATGCCGAATACAATGCTGCGTGTCGGACTCATCGTCATTGAAGCCTGGTTCAGGGGCTACTGAGGGAGTCCTGGATTAGGGGGTCTCCGGACAGCCGGACTATATCCTTTGGCCGGACTGTTAGACTATGAAGATACAAGATTGAAGACTTCGTCCCGTGTCCGGATGGGACTTTCCTTGGCGCGGAAGGCAAGCTTGGCAATATGGATATGTAGATCTCCTCCCTTGTAACCGACTCTATGTAACCCTAGCCCCCTCCGGTGTCTATATAAACCGAAGGGTTTAGTCCGTAGGACAACAGACAATCATACCATAGGCTAGCTTCTAGGGTTTAGCCTCTATGATCTCGTGGTAGATCAACTCTTGTAATACTCATATCATCAAGAACAATCAAGCAGGACGTAGGGTATTACCTCCTTCAAGAGGGCCCGAACCTGGGTAAACATCATGTCCCTTGCCTCCTGTTACCATCCGCCTTAGACGCACAGTTCGGGACCCCCTACCCAAGATCCGCCGGTTTTGACCCCGACAGGCGGCGTTTCCCGCAGGGGAAGGGGAGCGACGAGGGGCGTCGTCGCCCGTAGGTGATGTCTGAGCAACGCGGGTGGCGAGGGCCGCCCAGCGCTCAGCACAAACTCGACGAGGGTCGGCCATGAGAATGGTGGAACGGCGGCTAAACGACCGACGGGAGAGAGGCTTCAACATGCCCCTACGTGGCACGCCAAATGTCGGATTCAGGGCTCCGTAGAACCAAGAAATGTTCGAACTCTAGGGCGTGTGCGAAGAACTCAAACTCTCCAGCCAACCAACTTGTCGCTCTCACGGCCTAGCTCGATGAACAGGAAAGGAAAGAGACACGACACTTTACCCAGGTTCGGGCCACCTTGCGGTGTAAAATCCTACTCCTTCTTTGTGGTGGATTAGCCTCGCAAGGAGCTGAGGATGAACTAGTACAGGGGGAGAACAACCTCTGGAGGTCTGTTCTTGTGTGGGTGTGAGCTTGTGAGGGTTTGGGTTGGATCCCCGATCTTCGATCCCCTCCTATGGTGGTGGCTAACCTATATTTATAGTGGCCTCAGTCCTCTTCCACCGAACGAAGGCAGGAAGGGATCCCACAGTGGCAAATTTTGAAGGGGGACAATCAGTACATCTTAACCTGACAAAAGGTAGTATTCGCCTGCAAAGCTTCTGGTCGTAACGTCGTGGTGGGCTCGGTGATGACATCCGTCCTGGCGGTCTTGGTCTTGTTGCACGGGAATGGAAACCTTTGGTTGATTCCTCAGGACTCCGCACCTGCGCTTGCCTCCTTAGCACCAAAGAGGAAACCTGCTGCCCTGCGCCCGCTGGCGCCCGCCTGGCCTTGGTCATCATGGCTTGCATCACCCGAACCTCATGAGATGGGCGCTTGCATAGAAATCTCCGCTCCTCATGAGCAAGCCTGAGGAGGACGCTTGAGGGAGACCTGGATTCGGGGGTCCTTAGGTGTCCGGCCTATTCAAGCATGGGTCGGGTTGATGAGCCGTGAAGATAGAATGGAAGATTGTTCCCCGTGTTCGGACAGGACTCCTAGATACGTGGAGGGAAAGATTGGAGACCGAATGTATTGTTTCCTTCCCTTGTAAACAGCCTCTGTACCCCTCTGGTGTATATATAAACCGGAGGGTTTAGTCCATAATAATCATCCGCATTCATATAGGGTAGACATCTAGGGTTTAGCCATTATGATCTCGATGTAGACCGACTCTTGTAACCCCTATACTCATCAAATACAATCAAGCAGGATGTAGGGTTTTACCTCCATTAAGAGGGCCCGAACCTGGGTAAACATCGTGTTCCCTATGTCCCTAGTTACTTTTGATCCTCAGACGCACTGTTCGGGACCCCCTACCCGTGATCGGCCGGTTTTGACACCGACATTGGTGCTTTCATTGAGAGTTCCTTTGTGTTGTCGACAAAAGGATCGATGGATCATCTTGTCTTTAATGACGATATTACTTCTTGAGGGGACTTAACTCTAGGACAGGTCCTCCAGCTCAGCGGTTTTACCATGGGCACTCGCTCGGACGTCAAGCCAACGGCGGACCCCACAATTGCCAATCATCATCCCCATGTCATCCTCGAATACTCTGAAAAGATGGATCCAACATATGTCTCATCCTTGAACGAGCTACTATATCACATCGCCTCCCTAGGGGTCATGAAAGACTATGACGTATTGGGCTTAAACCCGATCAGAGGGAAATCAAGTCCCCACTTGTCACCCACCTGGTAGCAGTCGTTAAGGAACGAGCCGAGAACGCCTCTCCCCCTAAATTAAGCACCAGCTATGTTCGGATTTCTGAGCCTTGTGAGCCGGATACCCATCCTCGAGAAGAGACCTCATGTCCTCCGAACACATGATCGGGCATTATGTCTGGAAGTCTTGAGGACCCTACTGATCCTAAACTGGTGACCTCGGAGATTCTTCAAACTCCGGATCCAATAGTGGGTTAGGGTTCGGATTTCAGCCCGCCCACCCATCGCAAGCAATATTCCCCAAGCAATTCAGGTCCTCCAGATGTATGTGACCTAATGTATGTACAACAGCAACCTTAGGAAACGTTCCATCACTTCTGGTCCAGGTTCCTCCTTGTTGAAAACAAGATTAAAGATTGTTGTGATGATGACATAGTTTCAGTTTTTTGCGCAACTGTATGGACGAGGGAATCCTCAATGCCCTCAACCGCCGCCGCATACTACACTTTGCAGATTTTGCACACATAGTACAAAAGTACTGCGCAATGGAAAGCGCCTGGAAATCCCAGACTGCCCAGTGGGAACCTCCTGCCTTTAAGCAGCCCATCGGACGGGCAAAAAGGATGCACCCTTACGGGGCACCGGATCATCAGCCTATTGACAAGAAAGTCAAGGCCTTCATGGGACATAGAACTGTCCTCGACGAATTGGTCAACAAGCCCTGTCAGATACACACGATGCCGAATATCGAACCAACACATAGTCTTCGGGCATGTTGGGTACTCCGGCAGGTGGCTAAGAGCGGCGAGGCCATCCTCACCAACACTATCCTAGAGAAGCACTCTTCAGATGATGACGATCTCAATGTATTTACGGTCTTCGAGACCTTTTATTCAAATAATCGGCGTAAAAGGGTGCTCCGCGACCTCGTCGAAGTTAACCAAGTAGCCGCAATAAATCCTTGGAAAGATACGCCAATAACTTTTATCGCCGACGACGAACCAAGGGCCCGATCAGTCCGAGCACCGGCCGCCTTGGTCTTAAACCCAACTGTGGACGGCTTTCGACTCACCAAAGTGCTCATGGACGGCGGCAGCGGACTGAACCTCATCTACGAAGACACCCTCAATAAAATGCAAATGGACAAGAGTCGCATCGAGCAAAGCAGCACCACCTTTCGAGGCATTATCCCTAGATGAGGAGCACGATGCTCGGGGAAAATTAAACTTAATGTAGTATTCGCCACACCGGAGAACTACAGGTCTGAAGAGTCGCTCTTCCATGTGGCACCTTTCTAGAGCGTATATCACGCCCTGTTGAGGCGAGCTTCACACGCTTTCAAGCCATACCCCATTGCGGGTACATGAAGCTCAAAATGCCAGGGCCCAACAGAGTTATCACTATCACCGGTGATCCGGATATAGCACTCCGCGCCAAAAACAAAATCGCATCCTTGGCCCTCAAGGCACTATCCAAGGCCCTCGCAGCCGAAGAGCTAACCACTCTGCGTTCCACAGTGGACAAAGATGATGTAATCCTTGACAAGAGGCCCAAGTCCACTTCTTTCAAGCCAGCAGATGAAATAGTCAAATTTCAAGTGCACCCGATAGATCCTAATAAAACAGCCTCCATTGGAGCACAGCTGGATCCAACGGTTGACGTCGCCTTACGAGCATTCCTGCGCGAAAATTGGGACATCTTTGCCTGGCATCCTTTGGATATACCAGGAATCCCACGCAGACTGGCCGAGCATAGCCTCAACATAATAAAGGGGTTCAAACCAGTCAAGCAAATGTTGCAGCGATTTTTCGAACCCAAACGACAAGCTATGGGGAGGAGCTAGCCAAACTACTTGAAGTCGAGTTCATCAGAGAGATCAAACATCCAGAATGGCTAGCGAACCTGGTCATGGTGCCAAAGAAGGATAAATCCTAGCGCCGTTGTGTCAATTTTAAGGACCTCAATAAGGCTTGCCCTAAGGACCCCTTCCCGCTGCCCCGCATTGACCAAATCATTGACGCGACCGATGGACACGACTCACTGTGTTTCCTCGACGCATACTCCGGATACCATCAAATTAAGATGAAGGAATCCGACCAGGTCGCAATGACATTCATTACCCCGTATGGGCCTTTCTGCTTCAACACTATGCCTTTCGGACTCAAAAACGCTGGCGCCACTTACCAACGCATGATTCAAACATGTCTGGAAAAGCAAATTCGCAAGACAGTGGAGTCATACGTAGATGATGTGGTCATCAAGACTAAACATGTCGAATCATTGGTGGACAATCTACACCTCACATTCGACAACCTCCGAACATATGACATACGGCTCAATCCAGAAAAATGTGTTTTCGGCATTCCAGTTGGAAAACTATTCGGGTTCATTGTTTCCAATAGAGGAATCGAAGCGAACCCAGCCAAAATCTGAGCCTTGTCACAACTAGCAACGCCAACATGCTTAAAGCAGGTCCAAAAATTAGCTGGGTGCGTGGCACCTTGAGCCGCTTTATCTCCAGATTAGGAGAAAAGGCACTGCCCCTTTATAGACTGCTCTAACGCACCGACCACTTTGAATGAACGGATGCGGCTATAGCCGGATTGGAAGAAATAAGAACTTTGTTAGCAAGCAACCCAATCCTTGGCGCACCAAGTGTTGGCGAACCTATGTTGCTCTACATATCTGCGACTCACCAGGTGGTGAGCGCCATACTCGTCGTCCAACAAGAGGAAGAGGGACACAAATTCCCACTCCAGAAACCAGTGTACTATGTATCGGCGGTCCTTACACCATGCAAATCTCGATACCCACACTATCAAAAGATAGCATATGCAGTCTTCATGGCATCCCGCAAGCTGTAGCACTACTTTCAAGAGTGTTCGATCATGGTGGCATCCGACGTACCACTCAATGACATCATAAATAATCAGGACGCCACCGTCCACAAAGACAAATGGGCCATCAAGCTCCTACCATTTGAAATAACATATAAGCCATGCCGAGCTATTAAATCTCAAGTGTTGGACGACTTTGTCGCCGAATGGACGGAATTTGAACTCCCTAATGAGTACATCACATACTCCAACTGGGTAATGTACTTCGACTGGGGACTGGTGTCATCTTAACGTCCCCTACAGGGACACAATCCACTACGTATTACAAATCATGTATACAGACTCCAACAACGCGGCCGAATACGAGGCACTACTGTATGGTCTCCGAATGGCTGTTTCTATGGGCATACAACGCCTAGACGTGCGTGGGGATTCGAAAATTGCAATATCCCAAATAAATGGAGAATTTCATGCAAAAGATCCTAAGATGTCGGCATACTGAAACGCCGTACTCAAAATATAAGCTCGGTTTGAGGGGCTCGAGTTCCATCATGTTGCTTGAGACAGTAATCAGGCAGCGGACATCCTTGCTCGAATGGGCGCTAAACGCGACTCCATCCCGCCTAACACCTTTGTGGACAAGCTTTTCAAGCCATCCGTGATATGGCAGGACGAGAGCAGAAATACAAGTCCAAAGCCGATCATACCCCCAGATGCCGAACACGATTCTGCTATCATCAGGGGCTCGGGCACCGAAATGACACCTTCCACCCATGTAATCATGGTTGTAATTGCCCCATGGACCGAACCTTTCCTGGCCTACCTTAATAGGCAGGAGCTCCCTAATGACCAGAATGAGGCCCGTCACATAGTTCGACGCTCTAAAGCCTACAAAGTTCATGAAAGCGAACTCTACAAGAAAAGTACTACCAGAGTTCTTCAAAGATGTATCTCCAAAGAGGAGGGATGGTAGCTCTTGGCCGAAATACATGCTGGTCTCGGTGGCCATCATGCCGCAGCTCGGGCCCTCGTGAGCAAGGCCTTCCGTACAGGTTTCTTTTGGCCAACGGCACGAGCAGATGCACATGCCTTTGTACAACACTGTGTAGGATGTCAGCTTTTCACCAATCAAAGTCACATGCTACCCACTGCCCTAAGAACAAACCGCATTACTTGGCCTTTTGCGGTCTGGGGGCTAGATATGGTCGGACCCCTTAAAGGGGGCAGTCAAAAGAAGAAATATTTGTTGGTTATGGTGGATAAATTCACTAAATGGATAGAAAGCAAACGAGTAAACACGGCTGAAGCTGGGCCAGTGATCGACTTTATATCTGGCATTGTACACCATTATGGTGTCCCGCACAGCATCATTACTGACAATGGCTCTAACTTCACATCCGATGAGGTGAAAAATTGGTGTGCTAACCTGGGCATTAAGCTCAATTATGCCTCTGTATAGCACCCTCGAACAAACAGTCAGGTCGAACGGGCTAATGGCTTGATAATGAGCGGCATCAAACCCAGACTAGTGCGATCCCTACGGGAGTCAGATAAACACTAGGTCGAGGTACTAGATTCCGTACTGTGTGGAGTGCAGACCACGCCCAATCGCACGACCAGACACACCACATTTTTCATGGTGTATGGCGCAGAGGCTGTCTTGCCCTGTGACATTATTCATGACTCACCTTGAGTGTGCATGTATGAAGAGAGAGAAGCTGAGCTAGATCGGCAGGACGACCTAGATGGCCTAGAGGAGGAGCATGATATCGCAAAAACCCATTCCACATTCTATCAACAACAAGCTCAGACATACCAAAGCAGAGAAGTGTGGGCCAAGACTTATAATGTTGGTGAACTTGTTTTACGCCTCCCAGAGAAGAAGAAGGACAAGCTCAAACCAAAATGGGAGGGCCCCTTCATTACAGATGAAGTTCTCACAGGAGGAGCCTATCGCATTCGTAACGTATCGGATAATCGCCTAGAGCCGAATACATGGAACGCTGCTCGGCTCTGAAGATTCTATGCATAAGTTCGGCCATACTTCTTTTTCTGGTAACTCTTTAAACATACAGGACAACTTTTTCCGTATTACGGACCAAAGCCATGGCGCGCATTAATTCAGCATGCCAACCCAAGGAAAGGAACCCTTAAAGGAACTATTCTCCTTGGAAGATGTTCCTTACATATGCAATATAACATACATCCTAAACTAAAATTTTTGTCTGTTCGAGCACAATGACTAGGTTGCCTGGTTTCTGGACATAGTGAATGCTTCTTTTCATTCCAAATCGTATCCGGAAATGATACGTCTCCAATGTATCTATAATTTTTGATTGCTCCATGCTATATTACCTACCGTTTTGGACATTATTGGGCTTTATTATCCACTTTTATATTATTTTTGGGACTAACCTATTAACTAGAGGCCCAGACCAGAATTGCTGTCTTTTGCCAGTTTTAGGGTTTTGAAGAAAAGGAATATCAAACGGAGTCCAAACGGAATGAAACCTCCGGGAATGTGATTTTCTCTTCGAATACAACTCAGGAGACTTGGACCCTACGTCAAGGCACGTAACAGGAGGCCAGGAGGTAGGGGGCGCGCCCTACCCTACCAGGCACGCCCCCACCCTCGTGGGCCCATGTTGCTCCACCAACGTACTTCTTCCTCCTATATATATATCCATGTACCCCCAAACGATCATATACGGAGCCAAAACCCTAATTCCATCGCCGTAACTTTTTGTATCCATGAGATCCCATCCTGGGGCCTATTCCGGAGCTCCGCCGGAGGGGGCATCGATCACGGAGGGCTTCTACATCAACACCATAGCCTCTCCGATGAAGTGTGAGTAGTTTACTTCAGACCTACGGGTCCATAGTTAGTAGCTAGATTGCTTCTTCTCTCTTTTTGGATCTCAATACAATGTTCTCCCCCTCTCTTGTGGAGATCTATTCGATGTAATCTTCTTTTTGCGGTGTGTTTGTTAAGACCGATGAATTGTGGGTTTATGATCAAGTCTATCTATGACTAATATTTTAATCTTCTCTGAATTCTTTTATGTATGATTGGTTATCTTTGCAAGTCTCTTCGAATTATCAGTTTGGTTTGGCCTACTAGATTGATCTTTATTGCAATAGGAGAAGTGCTTAGCTTTGGGTTCAATCTTGTGGTGTCCTTTCCCAGTGACAGTAAGGGCAGCAAGGCACGTATTGTATTGTTTCCATCGAGGATAACAAGATGGGGTTTTCTTCATATTGCATGAGTCTATCCCTCTACATCATGTCATCATGCTTAAGGCGTTACTCTGTTCTTAACTTAATACTCTAGATGCATGCTGGATAGCGGTCGATGAGTGGAGTAATAGTAGTAGATGCAGGCAGGAGTCGGTCTACTTGTCTCGGACATGATGCCTATATACATGATCATACCTAGATATTCTCATAACTATGCTCAATTCTATCAATTGCTCAACAGTAATTTGTTCACCCACCGTGGAATACTTATGCTCTCGAGAGAAGCCACTAGTGAAACCTATGGCCCCCGGGTCTATCATTATCATATCAATCTCCTACTACTTAGTTATTTACTTTGCCTTTATTTTTACTTTGCATATTTATCATAAAAATACCAAAAATATTATCTTATCATATCTATCAGATCTCACTCTCGTAAGTGGCCCTATAGGGATTGACAACCCCTATTTGCGTTGGTTGCGAGGATTTATTTGTTTTGTGCAGGTACGAGGGACTCGCGTGTAGCCTCCAACTAGATTGATACCTTGGTTCTCAAAAACTAAGGGAAATACTTATGCTACTTTGCTGCATCATCCCTTCCTCTTCGGGGAAAACGAACGCAGTGCTAAAAGAGGTAGCAAGAAGGATATCTGGCGCCGTTGCCAGGGAGGTCTACGCAAAAGTCAACATACCAAGTACCCATCACATACCCTTATCTCTCGCATTACATTATTTGCCATTTGCCTCTCGTTTTCCTCTCCCCCCACTTCACCCTTGCCGGATTATTCGCCCTCTCTCTCTATCCTCCCTCTATTTGCCTCTTTTTGTCCGCTTGCTTTTTGCTTGCTTGTGTGTTAGTTTGCTTGCTTGTCACGATGGCTCAAGATAATACTAAATTGTGTGACTTCACCAATACCAACAACAATGATTTTATTAGCACTCCGATTGCTCCTCTTACTGATGCTGAATCTTGTGAAATTAATGCTGCTTTGCTGAATCTTGTTATGAAAGATCCGTTCTCTGGCCTTCCTAGTGAAGATGCCGCTACCCATCTAAATAGCTTTGTTGATTTGTGTGACATGAAAAAGAAGAAAGATGTGGATAATGATATTGTTAAATTGAAGCTATTTCCTTTTTCGCTTAGAGATCGTGCTAAATCTTGGTTTTCGTCTTTGCCTAAAAATAGTATTGATTCATGGAATAAGTGCAAAGATGCTTTTATCTCTAAGTATTTTCCTCCCGCTAAGATCGTCTCTCTTAGAAACGATATTATGAATTTTAAGCAACTTGATCATGAACATTGTGACGCCCCCGATTAGACCGTACACTAATCATGCACGCAAATGTGTACGATCAAGATCAAGGACTCACGGGAAGATATCACAACACAACTCTACAAATAAAATAAGTCATACAAGCATCATATTACAAGACAGGGGCCTCGAGGGCTCGAATACAAGAGCTCGATCATAGACGAGTCAGCGGAAGCAACAATATTTGAGTACATACATAAGTTAAACAAGCTTGCCTTAAGAAGGCTAGCACAAACTGGGATACAGATCGGAAGAGGCGCAAGCCTCCTTCCTGGGATCCTCCTAACAACTCCTGGTCGTCGTCAGCAGGCAGCACGTAGTAGTAGGCACCTCCAGTGTAGTAGGAGTCGTCGTCGACGGTGGCGTCTGGATCCTGGGTTCCAACATCTGGTTGCGACAACCATGTAGAAGGGATAGAAGGAAAAGAAGGAGAAGCAACCGTGAGTACTCATCCAAAGTACTCGCAAGCAAGGAGCTACACTACATATGCATGGGTATATGTGTAAAGGCCATATCGGTGGACTGAACTGCAGAATGCCAGAATAAGAGGGGGATAGCTAATCCTGTCGAAGACTACGCTTCTGGCAGCCTCCGTCTTGCAGCATATAGAAGAGAGTAGACTGAAGTCCTCCAAGTAGCATCGCATAGCATAACCCTAACCGATGATCCTCCCCTCGTCGCCCTGTGAGAGAGCGACCACCGGTTGTATCTGGCACTTGGAAGGGTGTGTTTTATTAAGTATCCAGTTCTAGTTGTCATAAGGTCAAGGTACAACTCCAAGTCGTCCTGTTACCGAAGATCACGACTATTCGAATAGATTAACTTCCCTGCAGGGGTGCACCACATAACCCAACACGCTCGATCCCATTTGGCCGGACACACTTTCCTGGGTCATGCCCGGCCTCGTAAGATCAACACGTCGCAGCCCTACCTAGGCACAACAGAGAGGTCAGCACGCCGGTCTAAATCCTATGGCGCAGGGGTCTGGGCCCATCGCCCTTTGCACACCTGCACGTTGCGAACGCGGTCGGAAGCAGAACTAGCCCCCTTAATACAAGAGCAGGCTTACTGTCCAATCCGGCGCGCGCCACTCAGTCGCTGACGTCACGAAGGTTTCGGCTGATACCATGACGTCGAGTGCCCATAACTGTCCCCGCATAGATGGTTAGTGCGTATAGGCCAGTAGCCAGACTCAGATCAAATACCAAGATCTCATTAAACGTGTTAAGTATCTGCGAACACCGACCAGGGCCAGGCCCACCTCTCTCCTAGGTGGTCTCAACCTGCCCTGTCGCTTCGCCACAAAGATCCACACAGAGGGCTGTTGGGACAAAGGTCCTTTCAGCCCCCAATCCGTGAATCACTCGCGGGTGCTCCACAAGCCGACCCGTCTTTAGTCACCACATGCATCCTGTATAAAGTATATAGTATATACCCGTGATCACCTCCCGAGTGATCACGGCCCGATAATATAGCATGGCAGACAGACAAGAATGTATGGCCACTGATGATAAACTAGCATCCTATACTAAGCATTAGGATTGCAGGTAAAGGTATCAACAGTAGTGGCAAGGACAGGCTATGCATCAGAATAGGATTAACGGAAAGCAGTAACATGTTACACTACTCTAATGCAAGCAGTAGGGAGAAGAGTAGGCGATATCTGGTGATCAAAGGGGGGGCTTGCCTGGTTGCTCTGGCAAGAGAGAGGGGTCGTCAACACCGTAGTCGTACTGGGTAGCAGCGGCGTCGATCTCGATGTCTAGCGAGAGAAGAGGGGGAAGAAACAATAAATATAATGCAAACAAATGCATGACGATGCATGACATGACAAAGCGCGATGCTAGGTGTGCCCTAACGGGGGTACGAGGTGGTACCGGTGAAGGGGGAAAACATCCGGGAAATTATCCCCGGTGTTTCGCGTTTTCGGACTGATGAACCGGAGGGGAAAAGTTGCGTGTTCGCTATGCTAGGGATGCGTGGCGGACGAACGGGTTGCGTATCCGGATTCGTCTCGTCGTTCTGAGCAACTTTCATGTACAAAGTTTTCCCATCTGAGTTACAATTTATTTTATATGATTTTTTAAAAGTTTTATTGATTTCTGGATTTTCTAGATTAATATTAATTTCGAAATGTAAAAGGAAAAGGGCTACGTGCACTCGGCCCAGTACACACAATAGTGAACCAAAGGCTGACAGTGGTCCCAGTTGACTGCCCACTCAGCAGTCAACTGTGGACGTTGACTAGTCAAACTGACCAGGGGGCCACCTGTCATAGACAGAGCCTGTTTTACCAGAGTTTAACCTTTTAAATTAACTCAAACAAGTGGTGGAGCCCGACTGTCAATGAGAGATAAATTAAAAGAGGTTTATTTAGCCAACTAATTAATTAGCGGGGTGGCCCCATGTGTTAGTGGCTTATCAGGAGGGTTAATAGCGCAATTAGCACTAATGGCCTATTAGGCCGGCGATTAAACGCTGGTGGCCTCGAGCCACGGCGGAGGCACGCCAGATCGCTGCTATGGGCGGCACCTCGAGTCACGGAGGCCACCGGGGGCGAGCGCGTGCTCACGCGCTTCCAAAGGAAGCAGAGGGAGGCCGCGGGGTGAAGGGAGGAGGACCATGGCGGAGCTGGGCGGCGCCGGCATGGCGGATGCGTGCAAGGACGCAAGGGAGGGCGCGGGCGAGCAGAGGCGGGCATGGCGGACAGGGCAACGGCGCAGCAGGTGTGGACGGGAACCGGCAGGTGGGGAAGCGGTTCGAGCTGCGGACGGTGCCGTCGCTGAAGCAACAGCAGGCGCGGGCGGGCGGAGTCGGCAGAGCGGTGTGGTGGTAGGGGCGCGGCGTGGTCGTGGTGAGCACGTTCGAGGCCCGGTCGGCGAGTGTGCAAGGCGACGAAGGGGAAGAGGAGGAGGGAAGGCGGAGGCCGATGGCCTCACCGGCGTTGCAGGGGCACAGGGCGGCGAGGCTTGGTGACGCGAGTCGGGGAGGAAGACGAGGAAGGCGGCGACGAGGTGGAGGCGGTCCAGCGAGGTCCTCGGGCGGCGGAGTCGTTCCGGGCGGCGAGGGCGACCGTGTCGGGGGCGGGGCGTGCGCCTGATCCAAATCGCACGGGGAGGGGAGAAGTGGATCGTGGGGGGTTGACTGGGTAGTGGCTAGGTCACGGGGAGAGGCAGGGGGTTAAGCAAGGGTTAGGTGGGCCGGCCTAGTTGGATGGCCAGCTGGGCCGAGGCCCATTGAGGGGGGGCTTTTAATTTCTTTTGTTTTTTCTGTTTTTATTATTTTTCCCTTTTCTATTTTATTTATTTTAGTTAGCAAAACAACTTTACAAAAATATAACCCCTACTCCTAAATTAGCATAATAACATAGGCCACCTACTCCAAAAAGTTTGGTGATTATATAAACTAGATTAACATTTGTTTAGTATTTAAAAGCATTTAAAATAATTGTTTTGCTGTTGTTTTACCCATCTCATATTATTTAAACATTTTATAAAGGTGTGGTTTCTTCACCAATATTTAATATGGATTATTTGGCTCACTCCGAACATTTTAGTTTTAATATTTGAAAACTTTTATTGTTTGCTTGATTTTGAATTTGAATTAGAATCAGTTTTGAACTAACGTGAGATTAGCAACAGTAATTGAAGTTACTGGCATCATCAGCAGAGAATTACTGTAGCTTAAATATCCGGGCGTCACAAACATGTTGCACAAGCTTGGGAGAGAATGAAATTTATGATACGTAATTGCCCTACTCATGGTTTAAATTTGTGGATGATTATACAAAATTTTTATGCCAGATTGAATTTTGCTTCTAGAAATCTTTTAGATTCGGCCGTAGGAGGCACTTTTATGGAAATCACTTTAGGATAAGCTACTAAACTCCTAGATAATATTATGGTTAATTATTCTCAATGGCATACTGAAAGATCTACTAATAAAAAGGTGCATGTGATAGAAGAAATTAATGTTTTGAGTGGAAAGATGGATGAACTTATGAAATTATTTGCTAATAAGAGTGTTTCTTCTTATCCTAATGATATGCCCTTGTCTACTTTGATTGAGAATAATAATGAATCTATGGATGTGAATTTTGTTGGTAGGAACAATTTTGGTAACAACGCATATAGAGGAAATTTCAATCCTAGGCCTTATCCTAGTAATCCCTCTAATAATTATGGTAATTCCTACAACAATTCTTATGGAAATTATAATAATATGCCCTCTGATTTTGATTCTAATATTAAAGAATTTATTACTTCGCAAAAGAATTTTAATGCTATGATTGAAGAAAAATTGCTTAAGATTGATGATTTGGCTAGGAACGTTGATAGAATTGCTCTTGATGTTGATTCTTTGAAAGTTAGATCTATTCCACCTAAGCATGATATCAATGAGTCTCTCAAAGCCATGAGAATTTCCATTGATGAATGCAAAGAAAGAACCGCTAGGATGCGTGCTAAGAAAGATGCCTTTATAAAAGAATGTTCTTCTAGTTCCTATGAAAATAATGATGAAGATCTAAAAGTTATTGATGTGTCCCCTATTAAATCTTTGTTTTGCAATATGAATCTTGATAATGATGGGACTGAATATGATCCACCTTTACCTAGAAGGCGTTCCAAGAATTCTGAATCTTTTGATCTTGATGCTAAATGTGATAAAAGTGAGATTGAAGAAATTAAAACCCTAGATGTTGGTAAACCCACTATTATGGATTTCAAGGAATTTAACTATGAAAATTGCTCTTTGATTGATTGTATTCCCTTGTTGCAATCCGTGCTAAATTCTCCTCACGCTTATAGTCAAAATAAAGCGTTTACTAAACATATTGTTGATGCCTTGATGCAATCTTATGAAGAAAAACTTGAATTGGAAGTTTCTATCCCTAGAAAACTTTATGATGAGTGGGAACCAACTATTAAAATTAAAATTAAAGATCATGAGTGCTAAATTTTATGTGATTTGGGTGCTAGTGTTTCCATGATTCCAAAGACTTTGTGTGATTTGTTAGGTTTCCGTGATTTTGATGATTGCTCTCTAAACTTGCACCTTGCGGATTCCACTACTAAGAAACCTATGGGAAGAATTAATGATGTTCTTATTGTTGCAAATAGGAATTATGTGCCCGTAGATTTTATTGTTCTTGACATAGATTGCAATCCTTCTTGTCCTATTATTCTTGGTAGACCTTTCCTTAGAACGATTGGTGCAATTATTGATATGAAGGAAGGAAATATTAGATTCCAATTTCCATTAAGGAAAGGCATGGAACACTTTCCTAGAAAGAAAATTAAATTACCTTATGAATCTATTATGAGAGCCACTTATGGATTGCCTACCAAAGATGGCAATACCTAGATCTATTCTTGCTTGTTATGCCTAGCTAGGGGCGTTAAACGATAGCGCTTGTTGGGAGGCAACCTAATTTTATTTTTATTCCTTGCTTTTTGCTCCTGTTTAGTAATAAATAAATAAATTATCTAGCCTCTGTTTTGGTTGTGTTTTTTGTGTTTAATTAGTGTTTGTGCCAAGTAGAACCGTTGGGAAGACTTGGGGAAAGTCTTGTTGAACTTGCTGTAAAAAACAGAAACTTTAGTGCTCACGAGAACTGCTGTCATTTTTATTTGGAAAGTTCTATTTAGTTAATTATTTTTTCAAATGATTAACAGATAAATTCCTCACGTCCAGAAATTTATTTTAGAATTTTTGGGGTTCCAGATCTTGCGCTAGCTACAGATTACTACAGACTGTTCTGTTTTTGACAGATTCTGTATTTCGTGTGTTGTTTGCTTATTTTGATGAATCTATGGCTAATAAAATAGTTTATAAACCATAGAGAAGTTGGAATACAGTAGGTATAACACCCATATAAATAAAGAATGAGTTCATTACAGTACCTTGAAGTGGTCTTTTGTTTTCTTTCGCTAACGGAGCTCACGAGATTTTCTACTTTAAGTTTTGTGTTGTGAAGTTTTCAAGTTTTGGGTAAAGATTTGATGGATTATGGAACAAGGAGTGGCAAGAGCCTAAGCTTGGGGATGCCCATGGCATCCCCAATATAATCTAAGGACACCTAAAAGCCAAAGCTTGGGGATGCCCCGGAAGGCATCCCCTCTTTCGTCTACTTCTATCGGTAACTTTACTTGGAGCTATATTTTTATTTACCACCTGATATTTGTTTTGCTTGGAGCGTCTTGTATGATTTGAGTCTTTGCTTGTTAGTTTAACACAATCATCCTTACTGTACACACCTTTTGAGAGAGCCATACATGATTTGGAATTTGTTAGAATACTGAGTGTGTTGAATATTATGATAAGTTTGATAGTTGATAATTGTTTTGAGATATGGAGATGGTGATATTAAAGTCATGCTAGTTGGGTAGTTGTGAATTTGAGAAATACTTGTGTTGAAACGTGTGATTCCCGTAGCATGCACGTATGGTGAACCATTATGTGATGAAGTCGGAGCATGATTTATTTTTTGATGGTCTTCCTTATGAGTGGCGGTCGGGGACGAGCGATGGTATTTTCCTACCAATCTATCCCCTAGGAGCATGCGCGTAATACTTTGCTTTGATAACTTGTAGATTTTTGCAATAAGTATATGAGTTCTTTATGACTAATGTTGAGTTCATGGATTATACGCACTCTCACCCTTCCACCTTTGCTAGCCTCTCTAATACCGCGCACATTTTGCCGGTATCATACACCCACCATATACCTTCCTCAAAACAGCCACCATACCTACCTATTATGGCATTTCCATAGCCATTCCGAGATATATTGCCATGCAACTTTCCACCGTTCCGTTTATGACACACTCCATCATTGTCATATTGCTTAGCATGATCATGTAGTTGACATAGTATTTGTGGCAAAGCCACCATTCATAATTCTTTCATACATGTCAGTCATGCATAATTGCATATCCTGGCACACCGCCGGAGGCATTCACATAGATTCATATTTCGTTCTAAGTATCGAGTTGTAATTGTTGAGTTGTAAGAAAAATAAAAGTGTGATGCTCATCATTATTAGAGCATTGTCCCAGTGAGGAAAGGATGATGGAGACTATGATTCCCCCACAAGTCGGGATGAGACTCCGGATGAAAAATGAATAAAAGAGGCCAAAGAAGCCCAAATAAAAAAGACAAAAGAAAAGATGCCATAAAAAAGAGAAAAGGCCCAAATAAAAAAATGAGAGAAAAGAGAGAAGGGACAATGTTACTATCCTTTTACCACACTTGTGCTTCAAAGTAGCACCATAATCTTCATAGTAGAGAGTCTCTCATGTTATCACTTTCATATACTAGTGGGAATCTTTCATTATAGAACTTGGCTTGTATATTCCAATGATGGGCTTCCTCAAATTGCCCTAGGTCTTCATGAGCAAGCAAGTTGGATGCACACCCACTTAGTTTCTTTTTGAGTTTTCATATACTTATATCTCTAGTGCATCCGTTGCATGGCAATCCCTAATCACTCACATTGATATCTATTGATGGGCATCTCCATAGCCCGTTGATACGCCTAGTTGATGTGAGACTATCTTCTTCCTTTTTGTATTCTCCACAACCATCACTCTATTCCACCAATAGTGCTATATCCATGACTCACGCTCATGTATTGCGTGAAGATTGAAAAAGTTTTGAGAATATCAAAAGTATGAAAGAATTGCTTGGCTTGTCATCGGGGTTGTGCATGATTTAAATATTTTGTGTGGTGAAGCTAGAGCATAGCCAGACTATATGATTTTGTAGGGATAACTTTCTTTAGCCATGTTATTTTGAGAAGACATAATCGCTTTGTTAGTATGCTTGAAGTATTATTGTTTTTATGTTAATATGAAATTTTGTCTTGAATCTTTAGGATTTGAATATTCATACCACAATTAAGAAGAATTATATTAAAAGTATGCCAAGTAGCACTCCGCATCAAAAATTCTATTTTTATCATTTACCTACTCGAGGACGAGAAGGAATTAAGTTTGGGGATACTTGATACGTCTCCGACGTATCTATAATTTTTGATAGCTCCATGCTATATTATCTACTGTTTTGGACATTATTGGGCTTTATTATCCACTTTTATATTATTTTTGGGACTAACCTATTAACCAGAGGCCCAACCCAGAATTGTTGTTTTTTGCCTGTTTTAGGGTTTCAAAGAAAACGAATATCAAACGGAGTCCAAATGGAACGGAACCTTCGGGAACGTGATTTTCTCATCGAATACAACCCAGGAGACTTGGACCCTACATCAAGGCACGTAACAGGAGGCCACGAGGTAGGGGGGCGCGCCCTACCCTACCAGGCGCGCCCCCACCCTCGTCGGCCCCCTGTTCCTTCACCGACGTACTTCTTCCTCCTATATATATCCACGTACCCCCAAACAATCAGATACGGAGCCAAAACCGTAATTCCACCACCGTAACTTTCTGTATCCACGAGATCCCATCTTGGGGCCTATTCCGGAGCTCCGCCGGAGGGGGCATCCATCACGGAGGGCTTCTACATCAACACCATAGCCTCTCCGATGAAGTGTGAGTAGTTTACTTCAGACCTACGGGTCCGTAGTTAGTAGCTTCATGGATTCTTCTCTCTTTTTGGATCTCAATACAATGTTCTCCCCCTCTCTTGTGGAGATTTATTCGATATAATCTTCTTTTTGCGGTGTGTTTGTTGAGACCGACGAATTGTGGGTTTATGATCAAGTCTATCTATGAATAATATTTGAATCTTCTCTGAATTCTTTTATGTATAATTGGTTATCTTTGCAAGTCTCTTCGAATTATCAGTTTGGTTTGGCCTACTAGATTGATCTTTCTTGCAATGGGAGAAGTGCTTAGCTTTGGGTTCAATCTTGTGGTGTCCTTTCCCGGTGACAGTAAGGGCAGCAAGGCACGTATTGTATTGTTGCCATCGAGGATAACAAGATGGGGTTTTCTTCATATTGCATGAGTCTATCCCTCTACATCATGTCATCTTGCTTAAGGCGTTACTCTGTTCTTATCTTAATACTCTAGATGCATGCTGGATAGCGGTCGATGAGTGGAGTAATAGTAGTAGATGCAGGCAGGAGTCGGTCTACTTGTATTGGACATGATGCCTATATACATGATCATACGTAGATATTCTCATAACTATGCTCAATTCTGTCAATTGCTCAACAGTAATTTGTTCACCCACCGTCGAATACTTATGCTCTCGAGAGAAGCCACTAGTGAAACCTATGGCCCCCGGGTCTATCTTTATCATAGCAATCTCCTACTACTTAGTTATTTACTTTGCCTTTATTTTTTTACTTTGCATCTTTATCATAAAAATACCAAAAATCTTATCTTATCATATCTATCAGATCTCACTCTCGTAAGTGGCCCTATAGGGATTGACAACCCCTATTTGCATTGGTTGCGAGGATTTATTTGTTTTGTGCAGGTACGAGGGACTCGCGTGTAGCCTCCTACTGGATTGATACGTTGGTTCTCAAAAACTGAGGGAAATACTTACGCTACTTTGCTGCATCATCCCTTCCTCTTCGGGGAAAACCAACGCAGTGCTAAAAGAGGTAGCAGGAAACACTCCACCATTTTGGTTCGGAGGTTAAAGCCGAAAGCCTGCGATGACAAACTTTTCACATGTTCGTATAAAGGTACATGTCGATCATATCGTACATTAATACATAAAATCAAATACCTATTCCTTATCTATTCCATCTATAAGACTGTCTAACCTACAGTCTTCATGCGAATATACTCCGAAGCTATCATTACTTGGTCCACTACTGCAGGATGGTCCAAACGCGACACAACGATCAGAGACCCTTCGACGAAACTATGTGCGATGCCATAATCGCAAACGGTAGTGTAAAAGAACCGTAAAAAAGGTGTAAAACATTTGCGATGGTGGAGCTATCAAACACGGTTTAGATTTTAGTTGCGTGTGCGATGCAGGGCATACGGTTCAACTCAATGAACTGTTTGTGATGAGGCAGAACAAAAGAAACGAGTAGCCTAATGAAGGCGTGTGCGATATAGAGCATACCGTTCACTCAGATGAACTGTTTGTGATTAGGCAACACAAAAGAAACAGTCAGCCAGATCAAGGTGCGTGTGATACGCGGCAAACAGGTCCGTAATCAGAAATGTGTGCGAAGACCAATATAATAACACAGACGATTGCTGCTAATAAGTCGTGTGATTTGCTCTGTCTACAGTAGAATAACATGTGTATATATCTCTTCCTAATAATAAAGCACAGATTTAGTCTCCGGGTTCACCGTCACGGCAATTTTGCACAAAAGCCCCTGTGGTTTTTATTATTCAACCCGCAGTCTTAGTTATCAAGTCACGCTGAACGGATACGAGCAGGAAAAACCGCACGACCCACGACCCTGCCCCAATCCCATCTTCCACCTCTAGCGCGCCGCCACCCTCGCCACACCGCCGCGCACCGCCTACCCCACCCATGCGGCCTTCCACTGCGGACGACACTCGACGCTGCGTTCGTTGCCTGCTCCCCCATCCCTGCTACCACGGCGCCGCTTGGACTCCATCCCACTGCTTCCACCTCGGCAATGGTTCCCCCAACCCCGCCGGCTTCGCCATCCCGACGCACTCCACCACCCGTTAGACCAGTCCGCCTGGCTCCCGTGGCGACGGCGCACTCCACCACCCGTTGGACCAGTCCGCCTGGCTCCTGCGGTGAACATCGCTGCAACCCCGCTGTCGCTTCCCACCACAGCCGATGTCCTACTCCACCTGCGCGCCACTTCCCGACTTCCCCTTGATGCACCGCGTGCTCTCCAGCCTCCGGCTAGCTGTGACGTGAGGTGAGCTTGGTTGCTTAGCAAAGTGTGTGCAGGCCATATCGCTTTAGAGGATTGGGAGTCAAAATCTTGCAGCTACAGGCTGTAGCTCTTCGGATGAGATGGGAGTGGATGAGAAGATCAGATCCTAATATACCATGGCAAGGATTACTGGAAGCGGTGGATGATTGTGTACGTCAGCTCTTTAATTGTTTGGTCATATTGAGTGATGTGGGAGATGGGCGTACAACTTTTTTGGACTAACAAATGGATGGAAGGCTTTGATGTTAGTGATTTTGCGCCATCCTTACTACTGAAGATCAGTCCGCGCATCCTGAATAAGTGCACAGTTTGGGAAGCTCTCCATAACCATCGATGGCTGCAAGATATTGCTAGCATGGCGAGGTCCATCCGAATGAATAGGTTCAGCTGGGCACCTTATGGACAGTTCTCAACTATGTCCAACTTGACAATGCTAGACCGGATGTGTTTCAATGTTCCGGTGGCACGCATTGTGTTGGTCGTATTCGTGTCCTTCTGTGCTGGATACCTCACTCAGCTTTGCCAATCTAGCCTGAGTTCCTCTTCAAGGCAATGCTTACTAAGTTCATTGTGTGAAATTTACAGGAGTTATTTGAAGAATGGACTCACTATGCGGCTAGATGTTCCAATTGGATGCCCTTGCAAGAAGTATTGCTGTGGTGGGTACAACGCCATGGCCCCTCCCGCATCAACACGCTGGTCCTCCATATGCAAAGGTAGGTAGCTACTGATGCTCTTAGCTTTCTGCAATTTCAGTGTAGCATGCTAACAGAGCTAATATTGTGTTGTTTTCTTATGCAGGCCTATGCAAAACTTATATCATTTTTTGAACAAAGAATGGACTCATATGCTAATGTTGATGCCCAAGTTTCCTTTGAAAGTAGTTCAAGAATAATATAACACCAATGTACGTAATTCTGGTTTTCATTCCAGTGTAGTTGCTACTTCAAAGACGCACACGGTCCACCCATATGATGCTTCTAGCTCTTCAGATTTTACACCATCGCTCCATGTAAATGCAGTTATCCTTAATGCAGATATTGCATTCAAAGTTTCAAACAATGACATAATGACTTGGCTAAGGACCTAAGGTGATCTTTTGAACTATGCCTGACTGCAAAATAGTCATGGTTAAGCCAATAGTCAGATCTGGCCTATTTGATAATGCTACTATACAAGAAACAAACCTCCCTATACATCTAGCGTACAACCAAACAGTTAAAGGAAAACATTGCAGGAAATTGAGATTGAAAACATGTACATGTAGGCTTTAACTTCCTATGAACATACTTCTAATGGTTCTTGCGACAACACGAGATAAAACAAGGTTACTTAAATCCGCAGGTGGGAGGAGAAATTGCTATTGTTATTCTGGTGAAAGCTGCATTGGAGAAGAGTATGTGCAAAAGAAATCATGATGCACGGTAAGTCCTCCTGCTGATTTCTGAACAAAAACAGTCATGATGCCCTCTTCGCTGCTGATATTCTACAATTACTGGAGTTGCAATTCTTGGCATGATCATATGTGTACACAATGTGAATATACACGAGGTGGCATAGCAGGAGTAGAAAAAGTGCAGCTCAAAGTGAGTGCACCTGTATAATTTCCTAGAATTATTTTCTTGGTAGAAGTTACTATCTTCTCATTATGTAATAGGATTGTAAATTTTGAGAAGTAGAAATTCACAATTAATACCAGTGTTATAACTTAGGAGAGGCTCATGTGGATCAACTGTTTTTCTCAGCCCATGGGAGATTGTCGGTAAGATCAAGCCATACCGCCCCCTTTGCACCTTGCTATATTGCAAGTCTTGAAAAGCCTTCTAGGTACCTGTAGAAGCATTGTGAAGGAGGGACAAAAGTTTTCTGTTCCTTTTATTTGGAGGTTAAACTTTGAATGAGAACAACTTGGTCACAACACGCATGATGAGCTAACTAAGACTGATTTGATCTTCTGGTTTAGTTTTCTTCGTTAATCCCACATTAATCTATTGAATTTACTTTGTTCACTGATGGATTCACAAGGATATGAATAATCAATGAATTAATATCTTTTGAGGTTAGATTCCTGATGCACTTAGCTAGATAAACTATATTTTTAGTACAAGTTGATTAGTGAATTAACATTGTGTGTTGATGAATAAAATAATATGAATATTGTCATGTTTGGCATTTCATCTCTCCATGCTCTCCCAAGTGTCGCCTCCTCCCTTGATTTAATTTATTATTTAATAAGATTAAAATAATATGCATACAAGCAAAAACATCCCTAATATAAAAAAATGTTTGACCTGGTGGTATGCTATTTGAGCTCATGTCATGGAATTAAAGAGGTTGAACTCAGCAGTCAAGTATTAATAGCAAACGACATCAGTTCAGCAACATGTATTGGAAATTTGTTAGTCAAGTAGTATCATGATTAGTTCATGAAGGTAAAGGCTTTGTATAGGGGGTCAAGGAATTTTCGAGGTAATTTACACATAGTTGAGTTGACCAATTGTTGGGTGGAGGAGTAGGAGGATGAAGACAACGTTTTGGCGCCTATGGGTTGCCTCAAGGGCCTTCTTGACCTTCATTGGCGTTCAGTAGGGCGCGTGCTCACTAAGGTTGACATGTCCTGCTGGCTGTGGGGGCATCATGGTGATGGTGGACAATGGACAAAGAGGTGGATCCCTGGCAGGATCGTATACAATGTTTGTGTATGCATTGTGACGTCGGTGTGCATTTGCATGATGATGAGATCAACTTTCTCTCCCCGTTGCAAGTCAATTGCTTGCGTCGGTTCACCGTAACTCTCTCTTTTTTTATGATTGTTTCGTTCACCGTCATCCTCTTTTTTTATGATCGTATCCTATGTTGACCCTCGCTGGTTTTCCGCTCAATCCGTTTCTAATGTTTGAGATCGAACGAGAGAGACGCGAGACGAATGAATAGTAAGGCAAAAACGCTTGATCTCTTTCATTAATGATTAGGCTTATATACAATCTGAGAGGACGCAATAGAGAGATGCGTCTGTTCCCGAACAACGCATCGAGGGATGCGATTGTTGCGGGTGTCCATTGGAACAAGGGGAGATTTCCCTTTAATTAAGTGTCATAATTAAATCCTAACAAGATCATGTGTGTGAGCCATGTTCCGAGGATTAACAGGAGGCCTAAATTGTTCGGAGAATGTATTTTTTTTAAACCCTGGTGACTTCCTACCGGCTGTCATTGTTCGATATCATGTTGCTGGTATGCGTTTTGGTGTAGCGAAGCACAGGTTGTCGTGCTACCAGATACACACCAATTTATTTTCCCGCTGCAACGCACGGGCATATTTCCTAGTATAACTGAAATAAACATCCAATTACATAAGTGACTATACAGATCATTCGCACACACCTCAATAAACAATTACGTGCATTCTAAAGTAGGATAAACGATCGTCTAGTCATCTACTTCTTGTGACACTCCCGCCACTGCTATGTGGCTCGATCCCTCGTCTGGGTCCGGAAGAAGACAGTTCCTCATGTCAACGATCTGCCTATACATCTCGTAGCTTGTGTACGCGTCCATGGCCGCGTACTTGACACGCTATTCATCCAGTTTCTTATGCCACACACCGTGCCAGGCGTTCCCGTCCTTATTGCTCTCATTCTTCATCTTCATGTAGTAGGGGTTGATGATGGCCGAGGCGAGGTCAACCATGGAGTTCAATTTGTTTTTGTCGCTGCCCCAGACCTTGTAGTGGCTTTGGATGTTGACAAGATTCGGGCATTTCAAACACGAAACCTTGAGCGCTTTTAGATCGTTGGTGGTGTCGACCGCAGCGAAACTATAGTCGGAGTTGTTGATAAACTTAGAGAAACGCTTGCAAGGCGTTGTGGTTAGGTGGTAGTGGTAGACGAGGACGTCATGTCGAACACACAACTGGGCGATGGCAACCTTCTGATCGTGCCCGGCATGACCGATGGTGTACTCGAGGTCGAAGCCGACCACTCGGTACTTGTCCTCCGCAAGGAACTGCTCCATAGTTTGGATGGAGCTCTCCACCGAGACCGGATCGTTCGTGTACACCATCGAGAGGGCCTTTCCGCTCACATGGGTGTACACTACGTGATGCGTGGTGAACTACCCACCGTTGTCGTCGTCGGCTGCTGGGAGCGCCATTGGAGCCACGGGGAGCGCCATTGGCACCGCTGGATGTCCTCTCTGTATGTGTCCTCGTGGGTGTGCTTATTGTGTCGTGTGAGATGAGAGATGAAGGTAAACGACCGCAAGAATAAAAGGGGGCCGGGCAGCATGGATTCTCGGCGCGTCCGCATGGTAGTTTTTGCAGCGGGTAATTGCATCGTTGTGCCACGCCAGGCGCAACCCCTTGCACACGAACGTGTGTGATCATGCACGACCCCAAACACTGGCAGCGCACGTGGAGGGATGAGGGCAGAGCACCCGGAGGGACACGAGAGTAGAGCGCGCGCTGCGGGCCGTGAGCAGATCGCGCCGCGGCCGCCTGAACCGCAAGCAACCACACGCATAGATCAGTTGAATAGGTAGGAAATGGTCGCCTTCAAGTCGGACGACAGTTACATCACTGCGTAGAGAGCGGCCGTGTGCTACCACCTCCGTCTAGTCTATAGTCTCCTTTATATTATGTGCCATACTTTGCCCTCAAATTTAACCAACGAAATGTTAATGCATGTTTTAAAAATTATATAATTGGAAACTATGTTCAAATACAAATCCAACTATATAATATTTGGCGACATGCATTCGTATGTTATTAGTTAAATCATACTGATAAACCAGGACGGTGGTATAGTAGGTAATTAAATTGCAAGCGTTTTTATTTATTAAGGCTACCTCTTAAGCACTTGCGTTGGTTTTCCCTTGAAGAGGAAAGGGTGGTGCAACAAAGTAGCGTAAGTATTTCCCTCAGTCTTTGAGAACCAAGGTATCAATCCAGTAGGAGGCTACGCGCGAATTCCTCACACCTACACAAAACAAATAAATTCTCGCAACCAACGCGATAATGGGTTGTCAATCCCTACATGGTCACTTACGAGAGTGAGATCTGATAGATATGATAAGATAATTTTTTGGTATTTTTATGATAAAGATGCAAAGTCAAATAAAAGCAATGAAAATAACTAAGTATTGGAAGATAAATATGATGAAGATAGACCCTGGGGCCATAGGTTTCACTAGTGGCTTCTCTCAAGAGCATAAGTATTTTACGGTGGGTGAACGAATTACTATTGAGCAATTGATAGAATTGAGCATAGTTATGAGAATACCTAGGTATGATCATGTATATAGACATCACGTCCAAGACAAGTAGACCGACTCCTGCCTGCATCTACTACTATTACTCCACACATCGACCGCTATTGTAACACCCATGATGCAGCTATATCTCCCACGTGTCGGAGCACGACATAGAGGCATAACCGCATAGTAGGCATGTCGCAAAAGGGTTATCTTTACACATCCCATGTACTGAATAAGAAAGGGATAAAGAGTTGGCTTACAATCGCCACTTCACACAATACATAAATATAGCATTACATCATCCAGAATACAATCAAGGTCCGACTACGGAACCAAAATAAAGACAACCCAGATTGCATAGATCCCCGATCGTCGCAACTGGGCTCCACTACTAATCGTCTGGAAAGGAAACATAGTAACGTCCTGAATCCTCGTCGAACTCCCACTTGAGTTTGGTCGCGTCCCCTATCCTGGCATCATCGGCACCTGCATCTGGTTTTGGAAGTAATCTGTGAGTCACGGGGACTCAGCAATCTCACACCCTCGCGATCAAGACTATTTAAGCTTATGGGTAGGAAAAGGTAGTGAGGTCGAGCTGCAGCAAGCACTAGCATATGTGGTGGCTAACTTACGCAAATGAGAGCGAGAAGAGAAGCAAAGCATGGTCGAGAAGCTATAAAGATCAAGAAGTGATCTTGAAACTACTTACGTTCAAGCATAACATGAGACCGTGTTCTCTTCCTGGTCTCCGCCGAAAAGAGACCATCATGGCCACACACGCTGTTGGTTCATTTTAATTAAGTTAAGTGTCAGGTTTTCTACAACCGGATATTAACAAATTCCCATCTACCCATAACCGCGGACACAGCTTTCGAAAGTTCAAAACCCTGCAGGGGTGTCCCAACTTAGCCCATCACAAGCTCTCACGGTCAATGAAGGATATTCCTTCTCCCAGGATGACCCGATCAGACTCGGAATCCCGGTTACAAGACATTTCGGCAATGGTAAAACAAGACCAGCAAAGCCGCCCGATGTGCCGACAAATCCCGATAGGAGTCGCACGTATCTCGTTCTCAGGGCACACCGGATGAGCCAGACGTCGGGTTGGCATAGACCCTGGTTGCCCAGGGGGCACCGCACATCGCTCAGGTTGGACCAACACTTAGAGAAGCACTGGCCCGGGGGGGTTAAAATAAAGATGACCCTTGAGTCCGCGAAACCCAAGGGAAAAAGGCTTAGGTGGCAAATGGTAAAACCAAGGTTGGGCCTTGCTGGAGGAGTTTTATTCAAGGCGAACTGTCAAGGGGTTTTCATTATAACACAACCGCGTAAGGAACGGAAAATCAAGGAACATAACACCGGTATGACGGAAACTAGGGCGGCAAGAGTGGAACAAAACACCAGGCATAAGGCCGAGCCTTCCACCCTTTACCAAGTATATAGATGCATTAAAGTAAATAAGATATAATAATGATATCCCAACAATAATCATGTTCCAACAAGGAACAAACTCCATCTTCACCTGCAACACTACAAAAAAAAGACACATCCGTGACATTTTGGGCCGAACGGATTTTTTTTCTGTCATACATATGACACTTCTATGACGATAATTGTGACAAAACCCGGTATCATCATAGATGTGGTGGGCTCCTACTTCTATGACAAAAAATCATGACAGAAAATGGGCTTTTCATCCTGGGCGGGCCGGAGACGCAGCTGCATGACATTCTTTGGGCCGTCCATGACGAAAAAAACCGTGGTAGAAGCGAGGGCGAGGAAAATTTTGGGGAGTTCCCGGTTACGGTGGGAGGTCGGGGGCCGAGCGATGCGCGTTTCTCTCGTACACGTACGCGCGTGTGTGCGAGGCGTTGGCTCTAACTGAACCCAAGCAAGGCGTTGGGATCTAACTGAACCCGAGCGATTGCACTTCAGGCTATGCGTTACTGAACCCAAGTGATCGATCGATGACTGTTAACTGAAGCCGATCGGGCGATTCCTTCGCTACTGCTGCTAACTGAAGCCGATCGATGCTGCCTCTGGATGAACAGTGAGCGTTGCGGGGGGGGGGGGGGTTGGATGAACATTTCCTGGTGGGGGTGGATGAACAGGACCCCGTGGTGTTGCCTCTGGATGAACAGGACCCCGATCGATCGAGCCGATGGGGCTGGATGAACAGGACCCCGTGGAGGGCTGGATGAACAGGACCACCCCGTGGAGGGCAGGATGAACAGTAGACGGTGGAGGACAGGATGAACAGTAGCCCGTGGAGGGGTGGTTGAACAGGAGTCCGTGGAGAGGGCTGGTTCAATAGTAGCCGGTGGATGAACAGGAGCCCGTGGATGAACAGTCGTAGGTGGAGGCTGGAGGAGGTCGATGCTGGATGAACAGTAGCTCGTGGAGGCTGGAGGGGGTCGATGGTGGAGATGAACAGTATCCCGTGGAGTCCCGTTTTGCGGTACGCCACACCCCTCCCGATGAACAGGACCCCCTGTTTCGACCGTAGGAGGTCCGTTTCGTTCGTTTTGCGGTACGCCACACCCCTCCCGATGAATAGGACCCCCGTTTTGACCGTAGGAGGTCCGTTTCCTCCGTTTTGCGGTACGCCAGACCCCTCCCGATCAACAGGATCCCGTTTTGAACGTGGCCCGTCGAACACAAGGCCGTTTCCTCCATTCTGCGGTATGCCAGGCCTCGTTTCCATCGCCTATTCCGTCCAAGCCCTCCCGATGAACACGACGCATTCCGTTGCCTCCACATGAACACGACGCATTCCGTTGCCTCCCCATGAACACGATGCATTTCGTTGCCTCCCCATGAACACGACGATGACGCTGTTTCTCCGTTCCGACCCAGCCATGTACATGAGCCCTGGCCGTACGTATGCGAGAGTAGGCGTTCGAGACCCCGCCCGTATGTACACATACGTGGCCGTATTTTCTTTCTTGCACCCTAGCCGTTGTACGTACGTGTACATGCTACGTGCGCACCTCTACTACGGCACGTGTGCGCCTCTACATCGACCAGTATATATGTATGTACACGTTCGTGACCAGAATGACAACGCTACGTACGCTTCGACCAGGTGGGTCCCGACTGTCAGGCACTTCCTTGCGTGCGAAGATGTAGCTGGTGGGTCCCAGCAGTCAGGGGCAAACATTTTTTTCATGAAATATGGTGGCCCGTCCGGTGGGTCCCCGCTGTCAGGTGGAGGAATAATTATTTTGCGCGTAATAAGGAGGCACTTCCTTGCTGCGGCCGTGGACCCAGCTATCAGCGTCTCCACGCACAGTACTCTTCCGATGAAAGTCGGTCGTTGACCACACTGACCATGCCGCGCCGAGAGCACCACGGCGGTGGACGACGGCGAGGCCTAGGAAGGGGACGACGCGGAGCCGGGGAAGACGCGGCAGTGGAAGCCCGCGCGGAGAGGAGTACGAGAGTTCACTGGTTCGGCTGCGGTGTGAGGCTGCCATCGCCGCAGAGCCTAGCCAGCGGTGGGAATAGTAGGGGGCGGTGAGGCCTCCGTGGCAACACAGCCGGCCACGGGAGGCATGAGCATGCGACACGACCAGCGCTGCTTTGGGCGGCTGGAGCAAGAAGACCAGAGGTTGAAGAAGCACTACGGCCATTGGATGGACATCGTACGGTCACTGGAGCTAGAATTGTTCATATTGACTAAGTTGACAAAGCCCTTCGTCCCCGTCAACTTAGTAGGCCCACAAGTCAACCTCCCACCAAGGTGGGTCCCAGCTAGCCGGGGGAGTATTCATTTTTTTGTGCGTAATAAGGAGGCACTTTCGGTGGGTCCGAGCTGACAGCGGGGGGAACGTTTTTTTCACGAAATAAGGTGGCCCGTCCGGTGGGTCCCAGCAGTCAGGGGGAAAAGATTTTTTTCGCAAAATACTGGTGGCCCGTCCGGTGGGTCCTTGCTGTCAGGTGGAGGAATAATTATTTTGCGCGTAATAAGGAGGCACTTCCTTGCGGCTGCCGTGGACCCAGCTGTCAGCCTCTCCATGTACAGTACTCTTTCGATGGAAGTCGGTCGTTGACCACATTGACCATACCACGCCGAGAGCACCACGGCGGTGGACGACGACGAAGCATAGGAAGGGGACGATGCGGAGCCGAGGAATACGCGTCAGTGGATGCCCACGCGGAGAGGAGTACGAGCGTTCACCGGTTCGGCTGCGGTGTGAGGCTGCCGTCGCCGCAGAATAACAGGGGGTGTGGGTGAGTAGAGGGATGCCCTGGCCAGCGGTGGGAGTAGTAGGGGCGCGGAGGCCTGCGCGGCAGCATAGCCGGCCACGGGAGGCGGGAGTAGGCGGTCCCGCCGGAGCTGCTTTGGCGGCTGGAACAAGAAGATCAGAGATTGAAGAAACACGACGGCCGTTGGATTGACATCCAATGGTTACATCTGCTAGAATTGTTTGTTGACGTATATAATAACTAAAAAATCTTGCATACGCGTCAACTAAACATGCCCACAAGTCAGACCACTCCCTCCTTTTTTTAATAATTTATATATAGCTCGTGGCAACTTCTTATGCAATTTATTGCAGTCGTTTTTTTGGTTGGCCGGGGCCAATTTCACATATTTCTGTGGGTTCCAAACTATTTTTAATACCGAAATGTCCAGCCAGATTTAAAGTACTTTGAAGATATATTTAAATTAGGTTAATGCCCAGTGAAATAGGAATCTGAAAATGTAATAAAATTAAGAAATTATAAAGTAATTGCCAATTTGTCATCTATTTTTATATTTACAACCCATTTCATATTACTTTCAAGATTTGCAGGCGTCTTGAAAGAGTTGCAGCCCATCAGAGCATAGAAAAATAAGTAGGCCTGGATTGGGTATTCTTCAGAAAAAAATAAACTGGGCTCATTTTCACAAAGAAAAAATAGCTGGGCTGGTCACATGGTGAACATAAAATATAAGCCTGGGCTAGACGGGCCACAGCCCAGTTTAAACCCTACTCCATCTCAACAATACCAAACAAAAAAAATACTGCTCGAGTAGCTACGTCCCAGGTGTCAGCCGATCTTGTGCTGTTCTCTTGTCTATTGACTATATACGCTCCCAATGTCGTGGGTCCTAGATGTCAGGAAAACACTAGGAGGAAGCATTTTATTTTTCCATACGTTGATGTGGTGGGCCCCTACTGTCATCCTCTGCACGTACTTCTGCCGATTCCTGCTGTTTGTTGACCATGTTGACAACGCGAGAGGGCGGCGCCGCGGCGAGCGCACCAAAGCGCGCGGAGGATGTCGGCGTTAACGATTTAGGAGATGGTGGGGCGGCGATGCGTGCGCTGAGGCGCAGCCAGCCGTGGGAGGCGGAAGCAGGCGGCCCCGCCAGCGCTGGTTTGGTTTTGGCAGCTGGAGGAAGACAGGACTAAAGAAACACGACAGACTGTAGTACTTAACAACCTTAACTGAAACCAGCAGGGGCACTTAACAACCAAAGCTGAAAGCAGTATGAGTACTTATACAGGTTCAACCGTACAAAGCACGCCTCGAACAGTGCTACTTTGCGTACAGTTAACCAATGGTGAGGCCGCCAAGGCCCAGGACAAGGCCCAGGCGCCACCCCGCGCATCCAAAACCTTCTGAAAGCGGCTTCATCTTGCAACGTGGTCAATAAACAGGATATTCGCTTTAGAGCCATGGAAAAGCATGAACATAATCTTCTGTCCAATTCTCCAAGATGGACGGGCCTTCATTATTTGAAACCACCCATGAATAAGTATCTTTTCACCTCCAAGGGGAATTGAGTAGGTCGACATAAACATCATGTTGTGACCAAGCGCAAGTCTGACCCGACCATGGTCAGGCATATGTATAGGAACAATAGAACTCGGCAGTTCCTGTTTCAAGATCACAGCTGTAAAACTGTTTATAAGCAATAGTTTATGAACAACATATATAGCAGAAAACAGCTCGTACCATAAGTTTCTCGACACAGTTGGACCTGTTCAACAAGTGCAGCAGTGGCACACATATCCCACATGGCCTTCCACCATTGAAACGCCCCACAAGGACCTCAAGACGATCAATAAAGTGTAGGAACTTGTGGATGTCGATCCAGTCAACTTCAGTGCCATTAGTAACAGCCGAGTTATTACAGAGTAACAAACGAGCAGACTGCTTTACTCTGAAAGAACCTACACGTGCCACCAATTATAAGAAAATATTAGTTAGAAGTAGCATCTTCGTGAGAGATTCGTTGCTACTTCTAAAGTTAAATTGTGATTAGTTAGACAAAATAGGTGGATTAAGAAGTAATCGAGGCAACAAGAAAGAACCAGATACAAAACTAACATGGATGAACAATTGGAACGACGTCAGGGTGGAAGATCGCAGTGAAGATGAGACCAGGTTCTGCTATTTCCATCAACATTCATGCGCCAACTTTCAGTCCGTAACACTTGAGAAATTTTATCCAAGTTCGGCCATAAAAAAAGCAGCAATCTTCTTGGTTCATGAACACAACTTGGAACTTATATCCATGGCTTGTCTTCACTGTGACCATTAAACTAGTGTATTCAGTTATGGCAAGGCCGAGCATCTTGAGTACATGTGTTCTGGCAGAGCAAATAATACACAACAGGAAAAATAATATGAGAACACAGCATGGTCAAAAAAACCCCACCCCCCGGATAGAAAAGAGGATTCTAGGAACATACCGTGCGCGTTTCATAATGCTGTGTTAGGATGAGAAGGAACAAGTGTGGCGTCTCGCCGAGGGCGCAGAAACCTGTAGGGTACTCACACTTTGGGCACTGCAAATGAAACACACTAGATTTAGTAGGAAGAAAAATGCATCAACGGCGGCGGCTGCCATCCTAGGATTACCTGCGACCAAGGGACTTGGTTTTATCGGGGATGGATGAAGAATTCGTACCTGTTTCTCCATGAGAAAACCCTATGCAATCGCCGAGAGGGGGTTTTCTCAGAACAAGCAGACGAGGGAGAAAGGGATTCAGGCCCAGTGAAATATTGCCGCTTCGTCCGTCCAGCTTACTGCTAAAGCTGGAAAGGGGGGGTTGTGATTTGATGGCTCATTGGGCATTACTGCGGCGCTACGACCGGGGTGTGTCTACCATGAAGTTGTGCACTCTAATTTGTGCATATGGCACGTGGACCCTGTTGTCGGTTGCCCCACATATCAGCGAAAGGAAGTAGAAAGACAGGAGTAACTAGTTACACATAAATATATTTTTTGACAGAGAAATACTCCCTCTATAAAGAAATATACAAATCTTTTATATCACAGTCTCACCTTGCCGAGAAAAAATACTCCCTCTTCATCGCACGGGCATTATGGGGCTTCAGCTGAGAATATAATACTCATTTTTTTTTGAGGGATAAAAGCTGCTTTATTGAAGATTAACAGTCATAGGTATACAAATAATTTCGGGGGTTCCTGTGAGCCAAAGATGGCGTCCACAGGGCAAAGAAGTAGCAGCTTTTGTGAGCACATGCGCTTCAACATTACACTCGCATTTTTCATGTATGATCTCCATGGTTTGGAACATATTCTTCTTCATCTTGATCACGTCCATAATAACTTTGTTGGGCCCCAAGTATGCCTCTCTGATATGCTTGACTGTTGCTGAACAATCAGTGCTAATCTGAACTTGTTGCAGGTTTAAGTCAAGAGCCAGAGATAGCCCCTCGAAACATGCCATTGCCTCTAGGATCTTTGGATCAGTAACACTTTTGCACACCAGTGCCGATGCTCCAAGGAAGAAGCCTGTATGATCCCGGCTCACAACTGCCAGGGCTCCCCTTTCACCATTGCAAGATAACGCAGCATCAACATTCATCTTCGCCCAACCCACAGCAGGAGGAGGACGCCACTTCTGCACTGAGCTAGTGCTTCTCGAAACCGGGTTCTGGACTTTGGGCCGCAGGCCGACCCTGCATGTTTGGGGGCCCATGTGTTCTACCTCAGCGCTTTTCATATTGCAAGCGATCGGTACGGCGCTGGTTTTAGATGCTGTCACAAGGCGAATGCACAAAATTGAATAAAGCACGGCAGCTGTTGGAATGAGATCAAACGACAGTTCCTAACCAGCAATCAGAGTTGCAATTCTATCAATGATATACCATGTGATAAATAATACTATCATACTACTTATAAACACAGGACACTTGTTTCACCATGCCAGATTATTACATCAAATTCTCTCAGAGGATAGATCAGTTAGGTAGTTGCGTGCTGCTACTGAAGAATTTCAAAGTTGATTTGGACCAGCTCTCCTTGCCGAGAAAGTTCGATTTTGACATCATCCCCTACCGCAAGATATGATTTAGATTTGAACCTTGACCATCCTTTAGCATCAATCATCATGCGACCATCCTTTGTACTTACGATATATTGAGCAAGTTCATTCACACCAAGGCTGCGCATGGTAAGAGAAACTTGGCTGCGGTCGCCCGGATTGTTGAACAACTCCCTCGTTGCTCTAGGAATTCTCTGTTTGCAAACAAGAAGTCATACCCAAACAGTTAGATCAACACAGTGAATCATGTGAAACAACATGGAAAGAAAAAAGAACGAAGCACTTGGGTGGCCAATTGAGGGAGTCCTGGATTAGGGGGTGTTCGTAGCCGAACAATACCTTCAAGTCGGACTCTTGGACTATGAAGACACAAGATTGAAGACTCCATCCCGTGTCCGGAAGGGACTTTCCTTGGCGTGGAAGGCAAGCTTGGCGATACGGATGTTCAGATCTCCTACCATTGTAACCGACTCTATGTAACCCTAACCCTCTCCGGTGTCTATATAAACCGGAGGGTTCTAGTCCGTAGGACGACATACACATCAACAATCATACCATAGGCTAGCTTCTAGGGTTTAGCCTCTCTGATCTCGTGGTAGATCAACTCTTGTACTACCCATATCATCAATATTAATCAAGCAGGACGTAGGGTTTTACCTCCATCGAGAGGGCCCGAACCTGGGTAAAACTTCGTGTTCCCTGCCTCCTGTTACCATTCGGCCTAGACGCACAGTTCGTGACCCCCTACCCGAGATTCCCCGGTTTTGACACCGACATTGGTGCTTTCATTAAGAGTTCCTCTGTGCTGTCGCCGTCAGGCCCGATGGCTCCTACGATCATCAATGGCGATGCAGTCCAGGGTGAGACCTTCCTCCCCGGACAGATCTTCATCTTTGGCGGCTTTGCACTGCGGGCCGATTCACTTGGCCATCTAGAGCAGATCGAAAGCTACGTCCCTGGCCGTCAGGGCAGATTCGGAAGTTTAAACTACACGGCCAATATCCGCGGGGACTTGATCTTTGATGGATTCGAACCACTGCCGAGCGCGCCGCACTATCACGGCGAGCATGATCTAGCTCTGCCGCCGAACAGTGCCCTGGAGGCCGCACCCGCATCGGCTCCGACCCCTAGTTTGGAGCCGATCGCGCCGATCGAGGATGGGCGGTTGGACGCCACCTCGGGGGCTACGATCCCAACGGCGGTTGAGCCGAACACCAGCCCCGTACTCTGCAAGACTCGTGACTCCATGGAGCCGGATTCTTCTACGGACTCCGAACCCTTCGCGCTCCTGCCGAGTGAATCCGATTGGGCACCGATCATGGAGTTCACGGCTGCGGACGTCTTTCAGCACTCGCCTTTCATCGATATCCTGAAATCACTGAAGTCTCTCTCTTTGTCAGGAGAGCCCTGGCCGGACTACGGTCAGCAAGGTTGGGGTACGGACGATGAAGAAATTCAAAACCCACCCACCACCCACTTTGTAGCCACTGTCGACGACTTAACCGACATGCTCAACTTCAACTCCGAAGACATCGACGGTATGGACACCGACGAAGGAGATGATGAAGAACCAGCGCCTACTAGGCCCTGGAAAGCCACCTCGTCATATGACATATACATGGTGGACACCCCAAAAGAGGGAGAGGGCGATGGAACAGCGGAGGATGACCCCTCCAAGAAACAGCAAAAGCACCGGCGTCAGCGGCGCCGCTCAAAATCCCGCCAACACAAAAATGGCGATTCAAGCACGGGAGATAACAATACCCCGGAAAGCGTCGAAGAACATCCCCCCGAGCAAGATTTAGCACCGGGGGATGGAGAAACCAGCCCCCATGGGAGAGCGGCTGACAGAGAGGTCGAGGACGATAATTATATGCTTCCCTCCGAGGACGAGGCAAGCCTCGACGATGACGAATTCGTCGTGCCAGAGGATCCCGTCGAACAAGAGCGTTTTCAACGCAGGCTTATGGCGACGGCAAGAAGCCTCAAGAAAAAACAGCAACAACTTAAAGTTGATCATGATCGACTAGTCGATAGATGGACTGAAGTCCTTGCGGCCGAAGAGCATAAACTCGAACCCCCCTCCAAGTGCTACCCAAAGCACAGATTGCTACCCCGATTAGAGGAGGAAGCACTCGACGCAGCCGACAAGCCACCTCGTGGCCGCGACAGAGAGGCCTCATGGCCCTCCACCCAAGCCGCACCCCGTACCAAGGCACGGGAATATGCGCCGGACTTGCGCGACATGTTGGAGGACAAGGCAAGGCAAACAAGATCGATCTACGGATCGCGTGGACGCCCCACGGCTCGAGACGGTAACCGTCACGCCGGCCACAAATTCGGCAGGGCCGAACACAGTAGACAAAGCTCATTGGAGGTACGTCATGATATAGCCCAGTACAGAGGCGCCGCACACCCATTGTGCTTCACAGGCGAAATAATGGATCATCAAATCCCCGAGGGTTTCAAACCCGTAAACATCGAATCATATGATGGCTCAACAGATCCCGTGGTATGGATCGAGGATTATCTCCTTCATATCCACATGGCCCGCGGCGATGATTTCCACGCCATCAAATACCTCCCACCCAAGCTTAAAGGACCAGCCCGGCAGTGGCTTAACAGCCTGCCAACAGGGTCAATCAGCTATTGGGAGGACCTGGAAGCCGCATTCCTCGACAATTTCCAGGGCACTTATGTGCGACCCCCAGATGCTGCGACCTAAGCCACGTAATTCAGCAGCCAGACGAATCGGCCAGGCAATTCTGGACACGGTTCCTAACAAAGAAAAATCAAATACTCGACTGTCCGGACGCAGAGGCCTTAGCAGCCTTCAAGCATAATATCCGTGACGAGTGGCTTGCCCGGCACCTAGGACAGGAGAAGCCGAAATCTATGGCAGCACTCACGGCACTCATGACCCGCTTTTGCGCGGGAGAAGACAGCTGGCTTGCTCGTAGCAACAATATGACCAAGAACCCTGGTCGTTCGGACACCAAGGACATTAGTGGCAGGTCGCGTCGCAACCAGCAGAAGCGCCGCATCAACAGCGACAATGCTAAGGATACGACGGTTAATGCTGGATTCAGAGGCTCTAAATCCGGTCAGCGGAAAAATTCATTCAAAAGGAATCCTAGGGGCCCGTCCAGCTTGGACCGAATACTCGACCGCTTGTGCCAAATACATGGCACCCCCGAAAAGCCAGCCAATCACACCAACAGGGACTGTTGGGTGTTCAAGCAGGCAGGCAGATTAAGCGCCGACAATGAAGACAAGGGGTTGCATAGCGATGACGACGAGGAGCCCCAGCCGCCAAACAACAATGGACAGAAGGGTTTTCCCCCACAAGTGCGGGCGGTGAACATGATATACGCCACCCACGTCCCCAAAAGGGAGCGGAAGCGCGCGTTAAGGGACGTATACGCGGTAGAGCCAGTCGCCCCAAAGTTCAACCCACGGTCCTCCTGCCCGATCACCTTTGATCGAAGAGACCATCCCACTAGCATCCGTCATGGCGGATTTGCCGCATTGGTTCTCGACCCAATTATTGACGGATTTCATCTCACTAGAGTCCTTATGGACGGCGGCAGTAGCCTGAACCTGCTTTACCATGATACAGTGCGAAAAATGGGCATAGATCCCTCGAGGATTAAGCCCACCAAAACGACCTTTAAAGGCGTAATACCAGGTGTAGAGGCCAGCTGTACAGGCTCAGTCACACTTGAAGTGGTCTTTGGATCTCCGGATAATTTCCGAAGCGAGGAGTTAATCTTCGGCATAGTCCCGTTCCGCAGTGGCTACCATGCACTGCTCGGGCGAACCGCATTCGCCAAGTTCAATGCGGTCCCGCACTACGCATACCTTAAGCTCAAGATGCCAGGCCCTCGAGGAGTAATTACGGTCAATGGAAACACCGAACGCTCTCTCCGAACGGAGGAGCACACGGCGGCCCTTGCAGCGGAAGTACAAAGCAGCCTCTCCAGGCAGTTCTCCAGTCCGGCCATAAAACGTCCGGACACAGTCAAGCGCGCCTGGAGTAACCCACAACAAGACCGCCTAGCACGTTCCGAGCAGGCGTAGCAATGCAGCCCCAACCCCAACCCCCGCAAAAAGGCAACGCCAGTACTTCGCGTACATAACTACGCTCTAGAAATACCATGGGCACAGGGGGAGGGGCACCATCACGGCACGCCCAAAACACGGCTTAAACTGCACCAGGGGCTGCCGATTTTTTTAATATACTTTTCTCTTACTTCCAGGACTCTACTCTTCGGAAGGCTTGTTCGGCAGTTTAATTGCCGCACAAACGATGCAAGGACCAGGGAAGCAGACAAGCCATGCCGCATTACGGAAATCCCAGGTGGTCTCCATCACGAGCAGTATACCTGTTTCTCATACTATTCCGCAGCTTGCCCCTGGAGCAGACATGTTAAATCGTCCAACTTTTTCGTTTATCGCATTACTTGTATCGTTCTGCTTTGATCGCAGTTATTTTAATGAACAATGCATAGCTTTTGTCTATTTTTTGCATTACCTTTTTTTATATATGTTCCTTAATGACATGTTGCACCCGTACACTTTGGTACGGCCAAAATACGCCAGGGGCTTCAGTACCCCTCAATATGGTGTGAGAAGTCCGAACACTTTAACAAGTGCGGCACCCCAAACTTATAGCATTATATGCATCGGCTCCGAATCATGTCTTGGGTCAATAGTTGGGTTTGCCCGGCTCCTATGTTTTGGTGCCTTACGTTCCACTATATCGGCTAAGGTGGCACTAGGAGAACCACTGCAATTGTGCCTCGGTTGAGCTGGGTCGAGCACCTCAGTGGAGAAAGCTAAAACTGACCGTCATGATGAGGCGAGAGCTGGTCGCTGTTCGAGAGGTCTTTTCGAGTCCTTAAAGACTTATGCCGCTTAGGGCGAGGAGTCGGCTCTGTCCGGCCAAGGCGTGGATAGCGCCCCGAACTTGGTCTTCCGAATACTAGGGGCTTCGCTGAAATTTAAAATTATAGAATTCTATGGCTAAGTGAGAGTGTTCACGCATTATAGTCCGATTGCTTCGTTCGTTGGGCTGAGCGCCTCCCTCGAAGGACCCAAATATGGGAAAAAGAGCACCCAGGTTTATCCCCGAACACCCCAGCACTAGCGGCAAGGGGGCAGAAGCCGACGACTCGCCATCTCTCAGTATTGATAAATAGCCGCACAGAAGGTAATATTTTAAATTCAAGCAGCATTGCTTAGCGCATATGAACAAGTTTTCAGCGCACAGGATAACACGAGCGGGTTTTACTCAAAAAATACATCCTTGGTACATTCATCCGCAACAAGGAGGGCACCCTTCAGAACATCCTTATAATAATTCTCGGGCTTGCGATGCTCTTTCCCCGGCGGTGGCCCGTCCTTCACAAGCTTCTCCGCATCCAGCTTGCCCCGGTGCACCTTAGCATGGGCAAGGGCCCTACGGGCACCCTCAATGCAGACGGAGTGCTTGATGTCTTCAAGCCTCGGACAGGCCTCCACCAGCTGCCGCACCAGCCCAAAATAGCTCCAAGGCAGAGCCTCTCCAGGCCACAGCCGAACTAGGAGGCCCTTCATGGCCTGTTCGGCCGCCTTGTGGAGCTCGACCAGTTGCTTCAGCTGGTCACTCAGGGGCACAGGGTGTCCGGCCTCAGTGTATTGAGACCAGAACACCTTCTCCGTCGAGCTGCCCTCCTTGGCTCGATAGAATGCGGCGGCATCGGATACACTCCGGGGAAGATTTGCAAATGCCCCTGGAGAGCTCTGGATTCGGGTAAGTATCAAGTAACTCACGTTTATATGTTTACTTTGCATAAAAAATGCCTTACCCACAGCTATCTTCTTCACCTCATCCAACTCCTAGAGGGTCTTCTGGGACTCGGTCTTGGCAGACTTGGCATTTTCTATAGCTGCCGCGAGCTTGGACGCTCGCGTCTTCGAGTCAATCTCCAAACTCTCATGTTTCTTCATGAGAACCTGGAGCTCTTGCCGCACCTTGCCAACCTCAGCCTCATACCTCTCCCGCTCGGTGCGCTCCGCGGCCGCACTCTTCTCGGCCTCGAGCAGCGCTTGCTTAAGGGTCGCCACCTCAGACGTGGCCCCTACGATAGCCATGTCAATCCTGTCATTTTTTGCAATCGCGCCTTTTTTATATACATATTCAAACAGGGTATTTCTTACCTTCCTTCTCCTTGAGCTGCTTCTTGGCACGCCCGAGCTCTTGCTCGGACTTCTCGAGGCTCTGCTTTAGCACGTCCACTTCCGCAGTCAGTGTGGCGGACGCTAGCAAAGAAGCCTGCATACACATATTGACTCCTTTTGTTAGACTCCTGCGAATTCTTTGAACCTCTATTCGGCTTTTCTTCCCGAACACCCAACAGAGCATCAGGGGCTACTGTCTATGCGGTAATATTATTTAAACATTCTTTACTTACCTCAAAGCCTGTTAAAAGGCTTGTACAAGCTTCAGTCAGTCCGCTTTTGGCGGACTGAACCTTCTAGATCACCGCACTCATAATAGTGCGGTGCCCCTCGTCGATGGAGGCACCTTGGAGCGCCTCCAACATATTGTCTGGCGCCTCTGGTTGGACGGAGGTCACCGGCATGGTAGGCTTGCTCCTCTTGGAAGGAGGTCGCCCGCCGGACTCTGGAACCTTTGAAGATTCCGGAGCTGTGTCCGGCCTTAAGCCGGACTTGGAGCCCTGGGGGGTTTCCTCCCCTTTACGCCTGGAGTCCGGGAGGTCGCCTTCCGGCGCCTCCAGGACCACCTCCTCCCGGCTTGGAACCTGTTGGGACAACACTTTGGTGTCGTCCGTAGGGCGGGGGGATGAAGCCATCGGAAGCGAGTTCACATCCGACGGGTCCAGTGAGCCGCTCGATGATTCGTCGAGCCGGTCTTTGGGTGGGCTGCATAAACATGTTCGACATAAGGGAAAGCTGTGCAAAAAACGAATACTATGAGTCACTCCGGTATCCAGATACTTACGATTTTGCCAGGGGCTTGGCCCTGGGCTTCCACTCCTCTTCGTTGTCGTCGGTGTCGGTGGAGCAGTCCGGAGGAAGGGTTTTCCCCTTCTTGGACCCTCCGGCCTCCTGAGAGAGGGCGGCCTTCCTTTTCTTCTCTCCTCCTGCTGGAGGGGGAGAGGTCTCTTGTTCTTCCTCCTCATTCTCACGAGAGGAAGGCGCTTTGGGACCGTCGGATGACGAATCCGACACTTCCTGGCGCCGGGCACTCCTTTGAGTCCCCGCGGCCTTCTTGGCCTTCTTCTCTGGCACCACGTAGGGTGCCGGAACCAGCAGCTTCGCCAAATGGGCGTCCGCTGGGCCTTCGGGCGTAGGAGCCGGACAGTTGATCTGTCCAAACGTCACCTCCCAATCCTATCAAAGATAAGGGAACTCAGATCCCGCATAGAGTCAAACTATGAAAAATTGATACCCTGTAAAAGGACAAAAACAGCTTACCGCATGAGCATGATGCTGAGTACTAAATCCGCGATCCTCGGCAGCGGATGCGGGAGCCTCGGCGCCCTTGAAAATCATCCTCCAGGCATCTTCGTACGTCGTGTCGAAGAGCCTGTTAAGAGTTTGATGCTGCGCCGGGTCGAACTCCCAAAGGTTGAAGGCCCGCCGTTGACACGGGAGGATCAGGCGGACGAGCATAACCTGGACTACGTTGACTAGCTTGAGCTTCTTGTCCACCAGGGTTTGGATGCATGTTTGGAGTCCAGTCAGCCCTCTTTTTTTACCCCAAGATAGGCCTGTCTCCTTCCAGGAGGTGAGCCGCATGGGGGGGGGGGCTGGATCGGAACTCAGGGGGTGCGACCCATTCGGCGTCACGTGGCTCGGTGATGTAAAACCACCCTGATTGCCACCCCTTCAGGGTCTCCACAAAGGAGCCCTCGAGCCATAGGATGTTGGCCATCTTGCCAACCATGGCACCGCCGCACTCCGCCTGGCTGCCGTGCACCACCTTCGGCTTGACGTTGAAGGTCTTTAGCCATAAGCCGAAATGGGGGCGGATGCGGAGGAAAGCCTCGCACACGACGATAAACGCCGAGATGTTGAGGATGAAGTTCGGGGCCAGATCGTGGAAATCTAGGCCGTAGTAGAACATGAGCCCCCGGACAAATGGATGCAGAGGGAAGCCCAGTCCGCGGAGGAAATGGGGGAGAAATACCACCCTCTCATGGGGCCTAGGAGTGGGGATGAGCTTCCCCTTTTCGGGGAGCCGGTGCGTGATGTCGCTGGCCAGATATCCGGCCTTCCTCAGCTTTTTTATGTGTCCCTCCGTGACGGAGGAGACCATCCACTTGCCTCCCGCTCCGGACATGACTGGAGAAGGTTGAGGTGGTAGTGCGGACTTGGGCGCTGGAGCTCGAGTGCGCAAGAATGGATAGGCAGAGGAGGAAGAAGGCGTGGGTGAAAAGGTGGATCCTTATCCCCTTATATGGGTGGACACAACTACATGTCCCCACCAGCCTGGTAAAACTTGCTTATCTCCAAGCGCCGTAATCAAAGGCGTGGTTGGGTTACCCACGCCCGTATTGATGAGAATCCTAAAATTAGGGGACACGATCTCTGCTTCAACAAGACGTGCCAAGGAAACCGCCTCGCACAATACACTGAGGTGGGATAATTAAATGGATAAAGGCTTGGCCGTAGCGTGTCGCACCACGGAATATGTCAGCAGAGTAGATTTGTGTTAATATTATTATTCTCTCTATGGCAATATGTGGAAACTTATTTTGCAGAGCTGGACACTATCTTTGTGTTCAAAATCTTCTACGAAATACATGGAGGAGGAACCCGCCTTGCAATGCCGAAAACAATCTGCGCGCCGGACTCGTCGTCATTGAAGCCTGGTTCAGGGGCTATTGAGGGAGTCCTGGATTAGGGGGTGTTCGGATAGCCGAACAATACCTTCAAGCCGGACTCCTGGACTATGAAGACACAAGATTGAAGACTCCGTCCCATGTCCGGAAGGGACTTTCCTTGGCGTGGAAGGCAAGCTTGGCGATACGGATGTTCAGATCTCCTACCATTGTAACCGACTCTATGTAACCCTAACCCTCTCCGGTGTCTATATAAACCGGAGGGTTCTAGTCCGTAGGACGACATACACATCAACAATCATACCATAGGCTAGCTTCCAGGGTTTAGCCTCTCTGATCTCGTGGTAGATCAACTCTTGTACTACCCATATCATCAATATTAATCAAGCAGGACGTAGGGTTTTACCTCCATCGAGAGGGCCCGAACCTGGGTAAAACTTCGTGTCCCCTGCCTCCTGTTACCATCTGGCCTAGACGCACAGTTTGGGACCCCCTACCCGAGATCCGCCGGTTTTGACACCAACACCAATGCTTACCAAGAAGGTGGACATGTCGGTTTTTGTAAGGACTTTGGTATATGAAGTGCAAACTGCAGCCCAGTCTGTTGCTGGTGCAACTGCACGGGCCGGAGCAGATGCAAGTGCAAGTGTTGGTGCAGGTGCCGAAGCCGCTGCTACTGCCGGAGATGGTGCTCCTTGTAGATCCGGTGCCGGTGCCGGAGCAGGTGCCGGTGTCGATGCCCGATCCTCCGGTAGATCAGACTGATCCACTGACGCGGTCGGTGCCCAATCCTCAGCTTGATCAGACTGAGCTATTGCCGCTGTCAGTGCTAGAGCAACTGTCGGTGCTCGATCTGTGCGAGACAGCGGCGATCGTGTCTGGTCTGCTATGATCAGCTTTCTAACTTGACTAGGATCCGTGACCGTGATCCAGTTTTTTTTCTTCATTTCTTTTAAACGCGAGAAGGACTAATTATGGTGTTTTTGTTAAACCAAACTGCAGTTCATCATAGGGATTCAGCTTGTACTCAGACAACAGACTAATCCAATTTTTTCCAGTAATATAAGTGATGGATAGTGCCTTCGTTACTAACATGACATAAGAAGTGAAACCTGCAAAAATAGCCATCGTAGAGCAAACCAAATGGTTTATTCTGTGATGAATGTCACATGGCAAAACCTGCATCTTAAAATTGCAGGAAAAGATAGAAAACATGACATTAAATCAATGAGAGTTAGATAGTAAATCAATAAGATTTACTTGATGTGACACGAGTGAATCCTTACCAGGAAATCACTATGTTGAGGTACTAAATAGAAGATTGATCGTTCAACTACGCGTGGCATGCAGGGGGCCCCGCCTACTCCCACAAGCAGGACAGTCCAAAGGTCATGACAAATCGTATGGACCGAACATCCATGGGGCTGGAAATCCTGGTGGGTGTGATAAACCCTGCAATGCATACAGATATTGGAGTGTAACCATAATTGATAGACCGTCCTCACAAAAAATATGATATGGATACTTCAAAATATACAGACTGAATTGAGTGGACAGACATTAACATAGACCGTTCTCAGGACTGACCACACACCAAAAGCGGCAGTACTAATAAACAATACAGGGTTCACAAACACAAATCAAGTACTGAACAATAGTACTTACTACAAACAAGCAAAGTTGCACTAACCAAACTCTGCACACTATTTTTTGCCACCGACCTACGGGATGAACCCCGCATAACTGACTAGGCCATGGACTTCGTGTGAGATGTCTACATGCACCATCACCATCTTGTCAACCTTGGAGAACCTAACAGAGTTGTCTTTCCACTCATAAACATGATGATGAAGACAGGCTGCATCAGATTTGTTGGGAAGCTTTACAAGAACCACACCCTTCATAATCGAAGGCACAGCCAGGAAATTGTTGTGGTCAAGTACAGCCTCGAGAACACGCCTGACAACAATGCTACAGGAAAACACTAGTTTAGGACACGTGGCGACAAGGACACAACAGCTGGATAGTTCAGCAGTAGAACTCATCATCAGGTCTTCCAGTTCACACGACATGACTTTGAGAACCTCATCTCCACCGCGGACCTGGTTCTAATTCAAATAGAAACCATATTTTATTACTACCTCCGTTCAGAAATATAAGATGATTTTCGATATTATACTCCATATATGACTACATATACGCACAGAAACGAGTGAACAAAGACACTAGAACATGTCTTCAAAGGCATGAGAGCAGAGGGATTACATGCAATATCCATAACACAAGTTACTGAGGCAAATATACCCTCTTAAAAGGTAGCATTGATGTTCATAAAGTACTCCCTCCGTCCCAAAATTCTTGTCTTAGATTTCTCTAGATACGGATGTATCAAGTCACATTTTAGTATTAGATACATCCGTATCTAGACAAATTTAAGACAAGAAATTTGGGACAGAGGGAGTAGTTGAAAGTAATCTATAAGAAATCAGTGTCAACCTCTCGCATGTTTTGGTCAAAAGAGGAATTTAGAACCGTCATTTGGCACACAAAAATCACATGCAAGATCACCCAGAAAGTTGTACTACTAGTACTAGTACTGCGTGTTAGATGAAAAAACACGATCAAGATCGAGAAAAAGATTGTCAAGAAGAGATATTACCTAGACTTGCTTAATGAGGGATCCCGGAGAGGGGGGCTTGGACAGGGCGATGGCTTTGAGCTTGTCTGCGGTAGTCTCGGCGGGGTGCTTGCGCTTCTTCGTACCATGAGCCTCGACGGTTTTGGCCGGAGCCATAGACAACACTTCGGCCGGTGCTCCAGCGTCCATCAAGAAACTGTTAAATAGAAATAAAAGAAAAGAAACCATAATCACAAACCCAAAAGAAGAAAAGAGAGGGAGTTATAGGATCAGTCTCGGGGTTGCAAGACCGGGCCTTGGCCAGAATCAACACCATTGATGCGCTCACCTTGCCTTCTTTGGGAGAGAAGAACAATGGCAGAAGTAGGTCGGGGTTTTCTTGAAGAAATGAGGAAAAAGAAGAGGCTTAAGTGAGGGTTGGGTAGAGACGAAGCTGAGAGAGAAGAGTGAAATGATGGTTGCTTCGTCCGTCCAACTTACTGCTGGAAAGGAGGGGGTTTTGTGATTTGACGGCTCATTGGGCATTACTGCGGCGCTTCGATCGGGGTAGTCTACCATCACTCTACTACGGAGTAATTTAGTGCATGGCTGGTGGACCCCGATGCTGGCTGTCCCACACGTCGACGAAAGTGAGTAATTTAGTGCATGGCTGGAGGAGGATCCGCACGGTAGAGCGTGTCCACTGTTTTTCAGAAGAAGAAAAATGATTACAGCAAGCGTTTCCACTCTTACGACGGAGGAGTGCGAAACATGGCAGCCAATTGAACATACACAGTGCTCCTACTACTAGGCATGTGCAGTGGTTCATACGTCAGTACTACACAATCTTGTTGCTAGTGTAGTAAGATATGACGATAACAAATGATGTTGTGCGCATGTCAACTACTCCTATATGTAACATAGTACCGCTTTTTCGACTGTCCGGTCGAGAATGGACGGTGAGATCAATGTTAACAGAACTAGGTCCACATCGCACAGAGAGTACGGTGCTACAGTACTCCATGAAACATGAACCACATGAAGCACGAATAGTGCTAGGCAGGGTGTATGAAGGGCGCATGGGATGGGAGCAAAAGTTCCCTTCTCGACCCACTTTTGGGTGTTTGGCAGAGTGCATGAAGGGTGCATGAGTCCACACTAGTAGGTTGACAAAAATACACGAAGAGCAAACAACTATATTGAGATGAGAATGCAACGAAACACACCCACACGCTTTGTGCTACAGTGACTTATCTGCACCGTCTGAGTTTGATCCAACGGTCATATTGCGCCGAGACATGGATATGCCCATGCAGAGGGTTTAGCCCGACGGTCGGCATCGTCGCGCTGGCACGACGGTAGGCATCGCGCAGCCGCAACACGTGCGTGGCAACTTGGTTCACCTAGTGGCTGAGGCGATCCTGGACCTCGTCACAATCGGCCCGCTCGCACTCCAGCCGGCTCCCCTGACGACCTATCGTATCTCCCGCTTTCTGCAGCAACGCCGCAGACGCCTCAAGCATCTTTCTGGTGGACGCCTGCCGCTTTTGAAGCTCCGTGAACTCCCGCGCATAATGGAGGAGCATGGCACTCCTCTCCTCCTTGAGCTCACGGAGCTCCACGTCCTTGGCCCTGAGCTCCGCATCCTTGGCATGGAGCTCCTGTGTCAGGAGCCTCACCTCGGACTCCGTGATCCGCTGCGCCGCCATGGCACCAGGTAGAAGCAATGGGGAGAGGAAGCAAAGGGGGCGAAACGGCTGAAAGGCAATGCAATCTACGGGAAGGCGGAGGGAGCGGGGAATCTTTTGGTTTTCACCACGGTAAAACACCAGTCGATGACTTCTCACATCAGGGAGCAGTGGGTACAGGCGGAGTCATCGTGACTAATTGCTGCCGCGCCTGCTCCCATCAATCAAAAAATTAAAAATCCTGTCGCGCCTGCTCCCGTCAATGAAAAAATTAAAAATCCTACCGCACCCAAACACCAGAGCAACGCCGCGATGGATATTTAAATTTACCTGCCGGCAAGTTGATAAAAAAAGGGGTGAAAAAACAAATGTGGCGGTGGCCTAGCTAATCGGTCGAACTAGCCCAACTAGCTAGCCACCGTGCTTCACTGATGTACTCGGCGGGAAAGGTGGTCTTTCGTGATTTGACGACTCATTTACTTGCTTCAGCGCTACGACGGAGGAGGACCTAGAAAACGCGCGGTAGGGCATCCCACATCAGGAAGAATATATGCGTGCACCACCCGGGAGGACCCCGAAACCGCGCGGTAGGGTGTGCCACGTCTCGGCACGGAGGAAAAATGTGCGTGTAAAAGTATACTGTATCAGACGTAGTAGAATACCTATGGTTCGACCTCATGACCCAGCTAGTAGGTTGAAAACACCCCACTAGCCACATAGCTTCATCATGCAAACGTGGCATGGAGGATAGATGTGGTTAGGTCCGTCTCGACCAGCCACAACGTCTCTTGTTCTAGGCAATTCTTCTATTTCCAAGTTTTTTTAGTTGTAATAACACCACGGCAAGCTAGCGCCGCTCTTCGTGTGTGCTTGTGCAAATGTTAGACAATGGAGAGAAGAGAGATTGAGATCGCAGACATGGGACCCACCAATAAGTGAGATAATGGTCATGCACGTGTTGACGAGGCACTCCCTCTACTCTACTCAACGCAAGTACTGTATAAAATCAAGTTATGGGACAAAGCCAACAACCGTTTGTTTTTTCAGGCTATCGACTCACACTTTGTAGTCCAGGTTGCTAGTTCGAATCTCATCTTTCAGATTTGTTAGTTTTAGGTCCAAATTTGATTAATGACAAGTGGGACCCCCGTGTGTTGTTCTGATATTTCAGTGTAGGATGGTTTTTTTGAACAAACACTTTGCGCGGTTAGACAAGTAATGGCACGAGTTACACGTTTTTTGCAAGTTTATGAACAAAAATGACAGCGGTATAGAATATCACATCCACCCCGCAACTTAGATACTATGGTGATACGAGTTTTTACACCGTTGGAAGTGGGATCCAATGGCTTGGGAGTAGTCTTTGTAATTATGCGCAATTTCCAAACTCTCCAAAGGTTTTTTTGCAAATAAAACATTCAGGCCGCGTGTGTGCCGCTGCATCTTCGATCCAACGGCTCCCCGGTGCTCATATTAGGTGCTCCTCGTAGCTTAATTACCCGCTACGGTGATTGGAGTAGTTGTGGGCCGAATGCTACGAAAATATAATCTAAACCGACCAGAATAAATGCCTACACAAATTAATCCAAGGTTGGAGTGCCCCTCGCAATGTAAATAGCTCCGGCTTTGCGAGGGATGGAGAGGTAGTAGCTTCAACGCGTGGAAGATACAGTGTGAGAAAGCGAGGTCAATCGAGAGACATATAGATAGAGAGACAAAGTGAGTGTGGTCCAACATTCATTGCACAAATATATATGCTTTGGAGAGATATTGTACGATTGAGCTTTTTGACAAGGGTGAGGGCTGTAAGATAGAGATTGAGAGATGATCCAGTCACAAACGTGTAGATATATTTTGTGCGTGAGAGGAAGCAAGGTCAACCGATCACATAGGGTCGCCGTGCGATCGAAAGAGTGAGAAGGGTTGGAGAGAGTGACCTAGATAGACGATGTGCGTGAGAGAGTATACAATGTGAATAGGTCGAATTGGGCTCAACATGGTGATATATCATTTTTGTCCGAGAAAGAGCGAGGTCAATCAAGACATACGGAGAGAGAGAGAGAGTGAGAGATTGAGTGAGCGTGGCCCACCATGAGGTCGAAAGAGTGGTGGCGGCTTGGATGGAGTGACCTAGATAGACAATCTGCGTGAGAGAGTATAGAGTGTGTCGATCGAGGCCCGAATAGGGAGATATATCATTTGTGTGTGAAAGAAAACAAGGCTAAACGAGACTCAGATAAAGAGAGCAAGATTGAGCGAGTGTGGCCCGCCGTGTGGAAAAAGAGTGAGACAGTCTTGAGGGAGTGACCTAGATATACAATGTGCGTGTGTGCGCATGCATGAGAGGTTGTGTGGCTAGATAGGCAATGCATGTATTTAGCGCGAGAGGGTGAGAGGGAGAGGGGGTAGAGAGAGAGAGAGCTCGACATGGGGTGCAAAGGCGGGTGTGTGAGGTAAATACATTTGGTAACAGAGTGGAAAAAGGGGTTGTGTAGTTGAGAGACTAAGAGATCGAAACATGGAGAGAAAGAATGAACGTGTGTTGGAAACCGATAGCTTCCTAAGGTGGTTAGGAGAGAAAGATTGACCGATACAGGAAGTATGTAGGGTTTGTGCGGGGGGGGGGGGGGCTAAAAACAACATTTGAATGTACATAGTACGAGACTTAATATCGATGTTTCAATTCAGTGTACATTGTAAGATTTGAACCGAGGACCAGGCATACGGGTAATTATTACGAATTCGTGCCATACTAAGTTTCGAAAAGTTGACATTCACTCAGTTTGTTGTGCTATTTTGTAGGTCATATGTTTGAATCCATCCAAAAGTTTTCTCCCTACCATGGTGTTCATCATATACATATGAATTTGTATTAAAAAAGTAGCATGGATACAGTGAAATGTGAAATCCACGTTAGAATTGGAGATCGCTACGTGACACACACTCTAATTCAAATAACTAACTACGTGACACACACTCTAATTCAAATAATTAATTATGTGACACACACTCTAATCCACGTTAGCGTGGGTACCATTTCGATTTTTTTTCAAATAACCCATTAATTAATTTATAGTACTCCCTCTGTTCACTTTTATAAGACCTTGAAGACATTTCAGACAATGTGCAAAACAGTTCATTTTAAGTTGTCTGAAACGACTTACAAAAGTGAACGGATGGAGTATCTCGTTTCGAATGCCTAATTATTGCAAGGAAAACACGGGCATGGTAATACATACAGATTCGTTTGCATATGAAAGAAAATTCATTTACATTCTCAAATGTAGGCGCACCAGGCAAACCAGGGTCGTGTCGGGGTGGACGCTGCTTCAGTGCCATAAAGGCAACTGCCTTTGGGTCACTGACATGTGGGCCAGCCACCTGTTGGGACCATATGTCATGGACACAAAGGCAGGCGCCTTAAGGCATTGAAGCATAGTCCTGTTGGGGTGGTCGCGTGTGTCGGACGGACGCGTAGCACCCAGCCACTCACCCCCCTCCCCCCCAAAAAAAGGACGACGATAATATAAGTTTGCGCTTCCACGTTTCGGATTGAAATATCTGGCGGCCCCAATTCTAGCCCTGCAAAATCTCTCTTCTCCACCGTCCCCTTCCGCGCCCAGATTGCTCAAATCCCTAATTCGCCGCCAACCCTCGAATCGCCCCTCGTCTCGTCTCTTTCCCCACCGTTCCCCACCTCTGTGCCAGACGACGACGACGAAGACGAAGGTCGCGCTTCACCACCGCACCGGTGCTACCTCATCTACGCCCTCGTCCACCGCACCGGGTGGTCCACCGACAACGTCGGCCGCCGCAACCGACGTGCCTCACAGACACCGAGTTCCACTGCATCAGGTGCGCTTCACCGACGCCGTCTCCCAACTCACCGGGGCTACTTCACCGAGCACATCGTCGCACCTCCGCCCCCCGAGGCCGTTGGGGCTTCACCAACGGTCTCATCCACCGCATCATAGCGCTCCACTGCCACTCAAGATCTGCATCCGTGCGCGGCCAGCCAACGCCAGCGCATCACCCTCAACGGCTCTGAAGTGACCCGCACTCTAGCTAGGCGAGCATGCCCAAACGCCGGCCCGAACTAGGTATCCACACATCACTCCCTTGTGCACTGTTCCGACGATGTTTGGATATCCTTTCACTTCTCTCTTAGCTTACACGCCTATGCAACTCCGACCTTAACTCTTATTTCTTCTGGAGATATCATCTGAAACAAGCAAATCCATATTTTAGCGAAGCATGACGGCGCTACGGGATCCGGTACACATCCTGCACACCCGTATAACCTTGGAAGTATCTGTCCTCTGGTACAACATCAAGGTCGATTCCTCTTATTTGATCAACCATTCGCCGTGTCAAAAATGCAGAGGGGGATGCAAGGAGCACAAGGCCTGCACATCCAAGCAAGTGGTAACATGGACTTGTACATGGAACATCCCAAGCGCAAGCAGAGCTGCAGTGAGCCTGTACAACGAGCTAGCGTAAGTCCTGCATTTTATTTAATTCGTACTGGCATTCGTGTATGATTTGTGTGCAGTGGCTGATCCACGAATTCAAGTTACCAGGGGCGAACATTTAACTTAAAAAATACGAAGGCACTTGCACTCCGGAAATCAACATAACTTGAGAAATGTGAAGCTACATGCACTTTGAAAACTAGCTAATGATCCAAAGTAGTTCAGATTATAAACACTAAATGATGCAAGCACCAAAAAAACAAAATGCAACATGGTGTACAAGGACTACAAACATGGTGTGTACCTGCTTGAATTATTCGTTCTCTGGCTGAAAATATCGAAGTGTAATTGCACGTATAACCAGTGCGCAAACTGCATATCAATATATCTATCCTGCACAAGTATGCCAATAGTTTCAAACAACAGATTAGAAAAGTATTTATGCTATGTTGTCATTATACGGGGACTTTCTGGTAGATGGCCTCGATGTTTCCTCAAGCTATGAAAATGCACTATAATTTGCTTGTCATCAATACCTACAAATCTCTGTCTCTCTCAACATAGTAGATCATCATTAGACACTAAATCCTTCAATGAGCTTGCAAAATGCTTGCATTAGATCCCTCATTAGACACTATATGTTCATCACCAGGAGCATGTAAAATGTTTGCATCAAATCCTTCATTAGCAGTCTATTCGTTAGACACTTCAAGCTCAAGAACAACATGTGCTTGTATGTTTGCACCGGAAACTTGATTAGATACATTAGATTCAGTCAGTTCATATTGATTGGGGCAGTTATAAAATAAGTAGAAATTGGTTTCATTTTCTCATAGATTCCCTACATACAAGTAGTTTTACAACACCGTCAGGTTTAACTATTGGCCAGAAATTGAAGAGTTGAATTAGATATAATCAGGGATGTGATGTACCTGCTCATTGCGCATGCTACTCTTGCAAGCTGCGACTGTCCGTTTGCGCAAGCTCGATGCCATGCCCGTGCTGCCGCCGCTGCCTCCCACGCAGGCTACACCCAGGGTTGGATCTTCATCTTCTTGTCCTTCCATTCGCTTGAAGCCCGGCGACCGCCCTCCAACGAGGGCGCGAGGAAGTGCTATGTCGGTCTGTCCAGCGGCGGCTAGGTTAGGAGCGAACCAGACTGGAGGCTGGAGCGAATGAATTGGGATTTTTCCTACTGTCGATCGATATGGGAGGCGCTCGTTTGGGCCGCGAGCCTGCTATAGGGCATGCCTTGCACTTATGTTATTGGCCCATCCAAATTGAAACATTTTTCTTCATTTTTTACATTGCCTGCTCGTGCGTTGGGACGAACAAAACTAGCATGGGCCAACCTAGACGACTCAAACTAGGTGCACACTTTCCAGCCACCTGAGGCAGCCGCCCATACCAGCCCCTATGGTGGCGTTGCCCCTTTTTGCGTGTATGAATGGATAGTGAAAAATATTCCTGTGGCGCTTTTGATTTACCCACAGAATGGTTGAATTGCTTGTTTCTATGAACTGAGTTCGCCAATAATGTGAAGGATGCCAGTCTTTTCATCCTATTGTAGATTGCTTAGATCTCGATATGCCAAAAGTAATCACATGAAATATACAGTAAAAGCCAGTGTGATGTGTTTGGCTACAACTAGTCTGACTACACGTCCTCATATAACATATCAAGGACGCACCATCTTACCAGATTAACCATTCGACTTACCCATGCAGTGTGGGAAGAAAGAAGTATTGGGACTGCGTATCCAAGCAATTGATGCCATGGACTCCTTCGTACAACCTTGTAAGCGAAAAAGAAGTTGCGGTGTGCCTGTACAAAGAACTAGCGTAAGTTCAGTTACCTGCTTCTCGGAATTTTAGTTAGCCACTTATTGCAAAATTGTTCAATTACGTTGCTTGGCTTAATTTAGTTTGCTATTGATTACATAATGGCACAACCTGTTAATCATATTGTAGACTGCGCCTATCTATGTGTTTGATACTTACTGTTAAGAATTACCTGTTTGCCTTAACTTAAATATCTACTTGTTTGTTTAACTGCTTTTCTGCTGCAATAGCGGGTTACAATGATGTTAATAACTACTTTTCAGCATCCAATTGAAACTCTTTAATTCCTTGTTTATTTAACTGGTTTGCTGTTATAACTCCCAGTTGAGATGTTTTGCTAACTTCAACTTTTCTGAATCCAATCGGAACTTTAATGGCAAAACAGGTTAGCCCAAGATCAAAGAGCGAGGTCCCCATGGACATTGCATCATCCCACAGTAGTGGCACCAGCCCAATCATGCATTCTGAATTGCCAACTGCTGATGCTCTAGATGCTAAACTAGTGGTAGAAAGAGATTCTGCTTCTACACTTAGAGATGAAGTTGACATGTTGAGGAAGCAAACAGCACAATCACAAGCAGTACTCAAGACAACCATTAAATATTTGGTGGATTTCAAAACGAAGCAAGCTGAGACTGACCCGATTGTTAAGGTCCTGAAGGAAAAAAGGAAATTAAATTCCTACTTGGTAAATCATAGGTGAAATGTTCTTTCCATAGTTGAATAACCTTTGTGTTGTCTATTCATGTAATCAATCAAACCATTTGTTTTAGAGATCATGTAATAATTGTTTTTTTTGTTTTTTTGTTTGTAATTTTATTTGAGCACAAGTATGTATTAATTGATAAGACTCGGAGACATTTCATTTGGATTGCTGTGCCAGACCTACAAATATGCCAATCGGGTTGAATGTGCATTCAGCAATAGTAGTATAGATGGACCATAAGTGGCACGCATCGAAAAGGGCCAAGATGCTGGCTAAAAAAAGGATGCTGTTGTAGCCAGAAAAAGTACAGCGGCCTGGCTTATGTATGTTAGTTGATATTATTGATCCACATACTCTATAAGTGTTTATATGTCTGTTAGTTCCGTACATTCTTGGTTGATTGACTCGGTATTTGAATCTTGATACATCGCTTGTGTACATATCTAAATGGGAGTACACATTATGCTGCGTGTGACATTTGAGTTGGACATGAAGTGTTCCAAATATTCGAATTCACCTTAAACTAGATTCTAGTTTCTGAATTTGAGTATCGGCATTTGTAAACCATATTCATATATGAAAGTGGAATACATCTTTGTCGTCCTTTTGAAGATATATAAAAACACATAGAATGATTTATAAAGATTCATATAGGAATACAAAATTGATTCGAATTTAGTTGCCAGGGTAAATGTGGATGCTTATTGTCCCAAAATTCGAAAGAAACAACAAAATGTCCACTCCCACATCTGCTGCCCGAAGCCAAGTGTTTGGGAGATGGAAATTATTGTCTACCCATTACACGGACAATCCATCGGCCTGATTTCCACTGCTCTAAATAGGGGTAGGTTAGTAACTTCAATTAAACGTGACACGACCGCCTCTGAGCCCATTCCAACATGGTGGGCGGCAAAACTCATTTGATTCAAGCTCGTCCGAAAGACCTCCGTTTCTCCCTCCATTCCCCGTTCATACACGATGGGTGGCAAAACACCCTCTCCTCGTCCGAAATAGATGTAGGCTAATATTTTAAATAGGGGCAGATGTGTAACTTCCATCAGACGTGACACAACCGCCCTACCTGTCAGCCCCGTTCATACACCATGGGCGCCAATCGTGGGCGGCAAAACACCCTCTCCTCGCCCGAAATAGTTACCGGCAAATATTTGGGATATGTGAGATTACCGTCCTATCCCCAACCGACGAGATGTCCAAATTTGAAACGGGGGATAAGTTCATAACTTTCCCATATTTCAGACAGGTGCGTCCCAAAAACATGGTTCCCCGTACCTCTCCCTCCATTTTCCCATTCATACACCGCCCGTGCTAGAACACCCCATTCCCACACCAGCCTCCGTCCGCCACCCCATCCATCGCCGCCGTCCTCCACCACATCCATCGCCACCGTCCTCCACCATGACGGAGCGCCTACCAAGACTGCGTCGTCCACTGCTAGAGATGGACGTTTCTCATCCACAGCGATGGACCAATAGCCTTGCATCCCGTCCTCTCGCTTCATCGGCGCCGTCGTCCTCTTTGCCGGGGCCTCTCACACGACCTTCTCTTCTACCGCAACGAGATTTATCCCCCGATGCACTCGTCTACCATTGCAGATCTGCTTCAACGCCACCAACAGCCATCGCACCCCCGATGCCTACACGGTGCCGCAAGAGAGGTGGTACTTCATATCTCCTCAACTTTTTGATCTCAACCAGAAAATATATCTTAACTCGGTTACTCTACATTCTTTTCAGCTCTTAGAATTTAGTTCTTAGTTCGAAGCAAACAATGGATGTTAAATATCATTTCTCCGGTTTGCAGCTTCAAATCTGCCATGGCACAACCATAATATGGTTTAATTGATCATGCTTAGGGTCTAATTGATCATGTTGGTTCCGTGGTGGTTTCTTTAATAGAAATCAGAGGGGAAACCCTCTTTTGCTAAAAAATATATGCTTAGAGTTTCCCCCTTTTATGATCACTATACGATCAGAATACATGCTTCGTGTCATAATAACACTACTCCACCCATCAAGCTAAACAAGCTTAGTTGTTCAAATACGAATCTGATATTATTAAAATAGAGTTGTTTAATTGGTCAGCTAAATGTTCCTAAATTAGTTTCAAAAATGCATGTTCGCCGCTCGGGTGTGTATCTCTGTGTGTGGTCTGGTCAGCACGGTTGGGGAGGTGAACTTTGCATATGCAGGGGTTTATAGGGAGACACTCTCCAAGTTGAAACCGCAATGCATTCCATAGATAATCTGACTACTTATTATGTTTTCATGAATCTCAGATTCTGAACAGCATCATAATGATTATGAGCTTGCGCGCATGAAAAGAATAAAGCAGAACAATGCCATGGTTGTCAAACTTGGCATTAAGGGACTGAAATCAAGTCTGGATGCAATGCAATTCAAACACTCTCCACCCATAGATTCATGCTCAGAATATGATCCTAACAGTGATTCTGAGCTAGAGGGAGACCTAAGTCAATGTAGCTCCCTAGTGGAGGAGTCAGAGGAAGATGCCCTATCTTATTCACCCATCAAGGTACTTGCTCTAACTTTCCAAGGTTACATTGCTCCCACATATCTTGCAACTGATGCTTTGCATTGCTTCTACTTTGTTGAACTGCCATTAGCTTAGTTTACACATTGTGTATGTGAATACGCCCTGCCTATCCATTTTCAGTACATATTCCATCTTTCATCATACCATATTTATCCATTCAAATGATGTTCTTGTGTATCACACGTTCAAAAGGAAGAGGGCGATTGCTGATCGTGGAGGAGCATAAGCAAAGTATTTGGAAAAGGTAGTGGCACCTGATAAATCAAATAGCCCATTAGGTGTAGTTGCAATATCACCTGACCCACAAAATACCCCAACTCTAGCAGACTCTAGCCCTACTACACTAGTCATTTCTGATGCCCCAACTCAGCAGACCCCAACTGCAGCAAACAATATGATTATGCCAGTTGACATAGCACCAGCTGTACGACGCAAAACCCCCATTCCAGCAAATAGTACACCAAATTCAGTTGCCAAATCCCTTTTTGAACCAGAGAGAGCCCCAATTGCAGCAAATAGGACCCCTGTTCCATGTCTTCCTAGTTTAGAAGACGAAGCTTATGTTGTTGTCAGGAACTTTGTGCGCATCTTTCCTTCATGGAAAGATTATACCGCAGACATAGAACAATTTCCAGTCTTCCTCTGCAACTTACGTGTAAGTAATGTACTAATGTTATTCATGGTCATTACTGCATATGTTTCTGCTGACAGAAGACACAAGATTTCATTCTTTGAAATAGGCGAGGCGCAAACTAGATTGTGATGACGAGCAAGGGTTGGTTGCGCTTTTCAAGCACTCATTGATGAAGTATTGTTCCTACCTGAGGCAAGCGCACTTCGATGGCAAGCCTCTGAACAAAATTTCTGTAAAGTCTCTGGTGCTACATTTATCCGACGGTGACTGGAATAATCTTGTTACACATTGGTCTCGGCTGCAGCGTAAGGTACTGTCTATGATATCACATCACAATTTGAACTACATTTCTGCATTTGCCTTAATGTCTCACTTGTATGAAAACTGTTTGCAGAAGAACATTCGTTCTCAAGGGACCACAGAATCTCGCAACTATACTGCACACTGCATTGCTCTTGTGAGTACCTCTTGCCCTGTATGACCATACTTACTTTCATAGCTATTTGATTATGTAGCATCACTGCACATGTTAGCCTCGTAATCGTCCATTTGGTGGACATTATAAGATCCGTATGGACTCTTACATAAACTTAGAATCAACCCAATGCTTTTGAAGAGGTTTAGCTCTGTAGTCCTCTTGTAAGGACTGAACGTGGTCTATCACTATACTTACATTAATAGCTACTCCCTCCGGCCCATAATATAAGAACGTTTTGTACAGTACACCAGTGTTCAAAACACTCTTGTATTATGGGAAGAGGGATTGGTTCATTTTGTAGCATTCTGCATCTTATCTCCCTCGCCCACCATTTACTAAAAAAGATCAGATCTATATTTAATCTTACCAACAAGTAGAATACATAGAAAATGCCAGTGCAGAAGTGTAGCCCATTGCTCTTGTCAGTACATTTTGTCCTGTAACGCTTGTACTTCCAGGGATTGGTAGTTGATTATGTAGCATCAATCTTCATATTATCTTCGTTATCCTCTATCCCTTCCAGTATTATCATATCTATAATTACTCTCTACAAAATGTAGAGTACAGGCAATGCTTATGAAGAAGATTCTATGCTGAAATTCTTGAGTTATCCTTCCCTTGCCATGGAGAAGGGCATTATAAAGCCGGTGTTAACTGTTAGTGTAAGTCATTCCTTCTAAAGCCTTTATCCTCGACTGCTGTTTAATTTGCTCATACTCCCTATCGTTTACTGCTGTTTAGTTTGCTGTTTCTACCAAAATGCATGTTCGTAAGAACCGTAAGTTCTAAGTTTTACTTGTAAAACCAAATTCCTCATTCATACCATGCACATTACTTAATGCTCCCTATATGTATGCTTGTTTTTGTGGATCTATAATCCAGTGTGTGGTGAAGCAGCCCACGTTTGCACCTTGTCATCTCCTGTTTTATCTTACTGATGTGGCTGATGATATGAACAACATGACATGCACATTATCCAAAATAGATACAATGATTTTCTTTGCCCTTCATCTATGCTTGTTATGTTGACATGGTAATCCAGTAGTGTGGTGAAGCTCCCCGCATTATGAACAATGCCAAATTATGCTATTGATATTTTGAACATACTCTTTATTTTCTAATTTGAAATTGGATAGAATTGACAGAACAGTTATCATCTTTGTTTATACACATGCAAAACATGTCATCTCTCTGCTTTGTTTCAGGGTGATATGCCTGATGGCATGCACAAGTCTGCTGAAGGCTGTGAGACAAACCCAACATATATTGCAGCAAAGAAGGCAAAACATCTTGAAGATAGCGAGACAACCCCAAAGTCTTGTCTTGATGCAGTGTTTAAGTTACTTGAGACTAACAGTCAGACAAGCTCACAGAATTCGTTGTCTGAATCAGTTCGACTTCTTCAGTCCCAAGTTCTAGCAGAAAGGCATTCTGCAACTCAACTTCGACTTGAAGTCCTATCTCCTAGAAAGATTGCGGAGAACACCAATGAGAACCTCATCGCTAAACAGCTACACCTGGAAGCTATGACCGACATGCTAGGACGATCTCACAGCCTTGCTCAGCAGCTTGCGCAACAGTTCCCCCGCAAGGCTAACCTTTCTTGAACTATCTTGGAAGTGGTCTCGGTTCAGTATTATTTTGTTACGCTGCAATGGTGCCCAGGTTTTGTAATCTGCTTCTTCGTTGCGCTTTATGATCACTGTTGGCGAAATTTGATGCCCAGAGGATGTAATATACCTTAAATCCTTTATTGTGTAGTGTAGGTTTATTCTTAGTTACTATGTCGTAATTTCTTTATTGTATAGAGTAGGTTTGTTCTTAATTTCTACTAGTTACGCAGCAACCCGAAATGAACCCCGGCCCATGATTGTGTGAATCAAATCACGGGCTTTTAACAGGCCAAAATTGTCTGGGTCCTTGTTTGGCTCAATCAGATATCGGCTGCGAGCAGGCTGGATGCAAACTGGGCCGTAGTTAGGCCCAACTATATGACGGGCTTTTAACAGGCCGAAATTAATATAGGGCCGAAATGTTAAACGTGCCTTTAACAGGCCAAAACTAATATCAGGCCGAATTACTAAGTGGGCCTTTAGCAAGTGGGCCCAAAAGCATAGTGTCCAGTTGACGGGCCGAATCTGATATGGGCCATAATTGAGCCCAAAGCCTCTTAAGGGGTCGGACCTGATCTGGGCCGTAATTTGGCCCAGAACGTGGTAGGCTTTTAATGGGCCGGATCTCATATGGGCCACTATTAGGCTCGGAGCATGGTAGGCCATTAATGGACCGGATCAAATATGGGTCGGCATTTGGCCCAAAACATGGCAGCCAGTTAATGGGCCGGCCTACTAGGGTCCTCAAAATCTTGTGGGCCTACAGCTGGGCCGGCCCATTAATGTCGGCAAAATCTCGTGGGCCTTTAGCTGGGCCGGCCCATTATGACCCGCAAGAATCTTGTGGGCCTTTACCTAGGCCGACCCATTATGGCACAAAAAAGTCTTGTGGGCCTTTACCTAGGCCGGCCCATTATGGCCCGCAAAATCTTGTGGGCCTTTAGCTGGGCCAGCCCATTATGGTCCGCAAAATTTCGTGGGCCTTTAGCTGGGCCGGCCCATTATGGTCCGCAAAATCTTGTGGGCCTCTAGTTGGGCCGACCCATTTAAACTTGTTGGGCCATGCCACGTATCGACGTATCATAGGCGCCTTCTGTCCAGTGAGTGGATGACATATGTCCCGACGATGAGCCGACACGTGTCTCCTCTAGCCAATGATGATTTTACACGTGGAAAATCCCCATTGGTCGGGGCTGTTAACGGGTTATCGGATCCAAAACCCGACCCGATAGCTTAACGGCATTCCGTTACGGTGGATGTCACGTGTCAGTCACCCTTGATGAAAGCACTTCTGTGGCGCACGATTTATCATCATGGAAGTGGACACTTCCATGATGATAATTTTGGTAATGTCATGGAACACTTATACGACAGCACAGGTATGACTATCTTGATTCTGTCATAAATTTGTCATGGATGTACATGCATGACAAAAAAAGCGACCTACTATGACAAACACGTATCATCACGGAAGTGTATTTTTTTGTAGTGCAACTAGCAACGCTATAAGAGGGGCTGAGCAAAGCGGTAAACAATCTGCCAGGAACATTTTATAGCAAAAGTAGAGCAATATTCAGTCATGTTAGGGCACTCCATAAATGCAAACTGGGACATGGATGAATAGAGCACAACCATATGTCAAAATCATCCTTACTAAACATACTCAAAAGAAGCATGGATCTCTCCATAGCAACATGAACACATGGCACTAAAATAACAGCAGGGAAATAACTTACTGAAATTCTAAGTCCCTGAAATCAGTAATATCACGAGAGCTACTTTGCATGCATGTGCTAGTCACCACATTGATCAAAAAATACATGGCATGCACCCCTGTAAAGATGGCATGGCATAGCCCAAAACACATGTAGAGCTCATGACCATATGCAGCACACAATAATCATGGCAATAATGACAAATGCTCATAATCTAATAAGAATCAGGAACTAACATTTTATAGCACTCTTGCATCAAGAATTTGGGCATCAATGTTGACTCAAACAAGCATGGCACAATGGAATAAAATGAAGATGACATCCTGATGAACATTTTGATATATTGCACGCGCAAAACGGAGCTACAGATAAGGAGTTATGGCATGATGAATAGTGCTTGAAAATGCAAAAAAATAATATAGTTAGAGGAAATTTGAAGTCAACCCTAGGTTTCTCAGATCCAGATCCGGGCGACGCAGTCTTCGAGAATGACCGGAGATGTCGCCGGAGTGGAAGAAGGAGGTGGCCGTGGAGCAGAGGAGGGGAGGCGCCGGAATGGGGAGGATGTGGCCGGCGCCGGAGTGGACGAGCTCCGCCGACAAGGGGAGGATCTAGGCGGCGGCTGTGCCTGCTGCCGGTGACGGAACAAGGCGGGAGGCGCGGGGCTCGGAGCAGGGAGGTGGCGGAGGCGAGCGGCACCAAGCGCGGGCGGCAGCGCGCGCACGGGCCGGGAGGGCCCCGCCTGGGCCCTGGCGGGCCGGCGCGCGGGCAGGCGCGGTGAAGTGGGCGCGCGGCTCGGCGAACCAGCAGGCGACACGTGGCGTCGGTGGAGGTGGCGGACACGTACGGTCGGTGAGGCTTTCGTCCAGCGGTGGAGAGGGGGAAAAGCTAGGGTTGGACCCGAAAATTCGGAGGAGTGCACATATTTATAGGTAGAGGGAGCGAGGAGAGTCCAAATGAGGTGCTGTTTTCGGCCACGCGATCGCGATCGAACGGCCGAGAGGATGGAGTGGGTTTGGAGGGGTTTTGGGCCACTTTGGAGGGGTGTTGGGCTGCAACACACACGAGGCCTTTACGGTTCCCCGGTTATCCGTTGGGGTATCAAATGGACTCCAAATGACACGAAACTTGACAGGCGGTCTACCGGTGGTGTACCAAGGCCGCTTGGAAAATCTCGGTCCATTCCGAGAATGTTTAACACCCGCTCACGAAAAGAGGCAAAAGGGGCACCTGAGGACGTAGGAGTTTCGGATCGCAAAACGGACACCAAGGAAAATGCTCGGATGCATGAGACGAACACGTATGCAAATGACATGCACATGATGACATGATATGAAATGCATGACATGGACAAAATGCAAAACGAAGACAAAAACCCAACCACGATTCTCATAACTTAGTGCCGAAAATGGCATGAGTTGGAATACAAATATGGTAAGTTACATCCGGGGCGTTACAACACTCCACCACTACGAAAGGATCTCGTCCCGAGATCTAGGACTGAAAGAACTTTGGATATTCGGAACGGAGGTGGTCCTCGCGTTCCCAGGTGGCTTCTCGGTCGGAATGATGTGACCACTTCACTTTTAGGAATTTGATAACTTGTTGCGAGTCTTGCGCTCAGTTTGTTCAAGAATAGCAATAGGATGCTCATGGTAAGACAAGTCTTCTTGGAGATCAATCTCTTCGAAGGTGATGGTGCGGTCAGGAGTCTTGAAACACTTGCGAAGCTGAGACACATGAGACACGTCATGCACATTTGCAAAGTCGTACGGAAGCTCAAGTTGATAGGCGAGGTTGCCTCTTTTGCCAATGATCTTGAAAGGACGCACGTATCTAGGGGCAAGCTTCCCTTTGATACCGAAGTGACGAGTACCTTTCATTGGAGAGACGCGGAGGTAGACATGGTCTCCTATCTCGAAAGCTCGAAAGACAAGTCATGATTCTTGCTATCATAGTAACTCTTCTGGCATGATTGTGCGGCTTTGAGATTTTCACGAATGACTTTGCACATTTCTTCAGCCTCTGTGATCAAGTCATTGCCAAGAAGTTGGCGTTCACCAGTCTCTGACCAATTAAGAGGAGTACGGCACTTTCTGCCATAGAGAGTCTCGAATGGGGCCTTGCCCGAACTCGCTTGGAAGTTGTTGTTGTAGGAGAACTCGGCATATGGAATACAATCTTCCCACTTCATACCGAAGGAAATGACACAAGACCTAGCATACTTCAAGAATTTGATTGACCCGCTCGACTTGGCCACTAGTTTGAGGATGAAAGGTTGTGCTGAAGCGAATGTTGTTTCCCATGGCCTTCTGGAAGGAATCCCAGAACTTAGAAGTGAAGATGCTTCCACGATCTGAAGATATCAACTGCGGAATGCGGTGCAAAGAGACAATCCTAGAGGTATATAGCTCTGCCAACTGAGCTGCTGTGATAGATTCTTTGATAGGAAGAAAATGAGACACTTTAGTTAGATTGTCGATGACAATAAAGATAACATCATTTCCACGCTTGGACTTGGGAAATCCAGTCACGAAGTCCATCTCAATATGGTCAAACTTCCATTCTGGAATGGCAAGAGGTTGGAAGAGACCCGCTGGTCGTTGGTGTTCTGCTTCCACTCTTCTGCAGACATCACATTCATTCACGAACTGAGAAATTTATCGCTTCATTCGAGTCCACCAATACGACTGCTTGAGGTCATGGTACATCTTTGTACTTCTAGGATGAATAGATAGAAGGGAATTGTGAGCCTCGTTCATAATGACTTTACGAAGGTCACCTTTAGGAACAACAATTCGATCCTCGAAGAATAGAGTATCTTTGTCATCAAGGCGATAGCACTTGTACTTGGGTTGGCTCTTGGCAATCCCAATCTTCACCTTCTTCACCATGGCATCAAGAAGTTGTGCCTCATGAATTTGATCTTCCAAAGTAGGAGAGACTTGAAGGTTGGCAAGAAATCCTTGAGGAACAACTTGGAGATTAAGTTTGCGGAAAGCTTCACAAAGATCTGGTTGGAAGAGCTTGAGAATTAAAGTGTTGCAGTAAGCCTTCCTGCTCAACGCGTCTGCAATGACATTGGCCTTGCCTGGAGTATATTCAATACTCGGATTATACTCTTGAATCATTTCGACCCAACGAGTCTGCCTGAGGTTGAGGTTGGGTTGCGTGAAGACGTACTTGAGGCTCTTATGATCAGTGAAGATGTCCACTTTCCTTCCCAACAAGAGATGTCTCCATGTTAAAAGAGCATGGACAACTGCCGCCAACTCGAGGTCATGAGTGGGGTAGTTCTTTTCGTTGGGCTTCAACTGGCGAGAGGTATAGGCAACAACTTTATTCTATTGCATTAACACAGCACTGAGACCTTGAAGGGAAGCATCACAGAAAACTTCGAATGGTTTGGATTCATCAGGAGGAGTCAGAACTGGAGCTGAGACTAGCTTCTCTTTCAGGGTGTTGAAAGCCACATCACATTCAGGCATCCAGACATACTTCACATGCTTCTGGAGGAGGTTGGAAAGGGGCTTTGCAATCTTAGAGAAATTCTCGATGAATCTTCGATAATAGCTTGTGAGCCCAAGGAAACTGCGGAGCTGCTTCACATTCTGAGGCAGTTCCCAATTCACAATTGCAGACACCTTCTCAGGATTCACAGCTATGCCCTTGGCGGAGATGATATGGCCAAGGTAGAGAACCTCATCGAGCCGAAACTCGCATTTTGAAAACTTCGCATAGAACTGATGTTCTCTGAGTTTGTCCAGCACCAATCTCAAGTGCTTGGCATGATCCTCTTTGTTCTTGGAAAAGACCAAAATATCATTGAGATATACCAAGACGAAGTCATTTGTGTAAGGTTGAAGATGAAGTTCATCATGCGAGAGAATGTTGGAGGAGCATTGAAAAGGCCGAAAGACATGACAGTGTATTCATAGGAACCATAGCTTGTTCTAAATGCTGTCTTGGGGATATCTTGTTAACGAATGTGAATCTGATGATAGCCCATACGGAGGTCAAGCTTGGAGAATACTTGAGCACCTTTGAGTTGTTCGAATAGCTCATTGATGTTGGGAAGTGGGTACTTGTTCTTTATGGTCTTCTTGTTCAATGGGCGGTAGTCGACACAAAGTCGGTCCGTGCCATCCTTTTTCTTGACAAAAAGAACACCACAACCCCATGGAGAAGAACTCGGTCGGATCAGACCCATACGCTCTTGTACATCGAGTTGTTTCTTCATCTCCTTCAACTCTTCTGGTCCAAGCTTGTAAGGACGTTTGCAACCAGGTTCCGTGTGTAACATCCCAAATTTTCAATTTGGAATGTTATACATTAGATCATCATTGCATACCATATTTTATTTTGCATTTTGGTTGATCCTAGAAATTCTACACAACTCAATGACCCACGGAGAGAGTTGGGGATTTCGTTATTTTCATATTTGAGTTCTCTCAAATTTTGAGAATAGGATCATTTGATTTTATTTATTTTTTCGTCAATTATTTCTATTACAAAAATATGAGAGAGGGAATAAAATGACTTTCCCAAAATAAAGAAATATTGAGGATTTAATAATAAAATCAAATAAGTTTTTATTTTGGAGTTTTTCGGTGTTTTATTTGAATTTAGGGAAAATGTGCGTTTTTCAAAATTGCATTTAGGTCCCAAATAAATGTTCACCTTGTGCGGCTTGATTTTAGAAACCCGTGAAAATTTATTTCCGAATTTTTGGAGTCCGTTTAGTATTTATTTTTATTTTTCTTCTGCGCGTGATTATTTAAAAAAAACGAACTGACCTATGGGCCGTGTCCGACTAGGACTCCCGGCCCGTTAGGCTTTATAAGCCAGCCCACCCCGGCCGAACCCCAGCCTCAGCCCCAGCCCCGCCGCCAGCCGCCGCCGCCGCCGCGCCTCGCCACCCGCGCCGCCGCCGCCCGCCGCCGCAGCTGCACGCTCGCCGAGGTTCACCGCCGCCTCGATTTCCGTGCCGCTGTTTTTTTCGAAAAACCGTCGGTTTTTCGTCGGTTTTTTTAGATTCGGGTTTTTTTTAAATAGATCGGTTTTTCCGGTTTATTTAAATAGTGAGCGTTCATTCGTTCTAGCGAACGTTCGTCGTTTTTCTTTTTCTCGGATTAAATCCGCGATTTTTTCTGATCGCGATTTCTGATCCGATTTTCATTTTAGTATAACTTTTCGCTCATTTATCGGAATCAGGCGATTCAAGCGCCTAGAGTTTCATCTTGAAACCCTCTATCCGTTTAACCAACTTAAACAAGATTTTTCTACTGTAAAATTTGCCCTAGATCCAGATTAGTACAACGAAGTTGTTTTCTTTCGCCGTTTGACTTTCGTTGCTTCGTTTGATTTGATTCTTTTTTCCAACCGGAGTTCTTAAGTTGAACCTTCTGGTTAGATCTCTTATTTGAGTTTTACCTATGCATTAGATGAGTTCTTATTGTATGCTTGTTTGTTTGTCTGCGATAGAATACCCGGAGTGCGCCGCTTGTTACTTCGAATCGCTAGGTTTCCCGGAACATCAGCAAGGCAAGTAACACTTTGATCATACCTTTCCTACTACACAGTTTTATTGCATTAGATCAATCCTCTAACATTGCATGATTAGGATCTAATTAAATTGTGGGATGGGAAGTAGTTGAAGTAGTACCTATTACCTGTTTAATTATCAAACCTTTGGGAGTTACTTCTACGTTTGCTTATTATGCCATGCTATGCTAGTAGACGTGGATTGGGTGAGTGATATCCATGACAGATGTGAGTTTTGTTAATTAATGGTTTATCTAAGGTGGCAACTTAAACACACATCTGGGTGGATTGAGGCACCTGGGTATTCCAGGACATTGCATGTTTTCTTTCGGACCGCCACCCAGGCTCAAAGGGATCATGAGACTATTCATACTAGAAACTTCCGTGTGCAGCCACAAGCTATTATGGGCTCTAGCATAGTTGACTAAGTCGTAGACTAGCAGATGTAGGAGATGTAGGTGGTACGGTCTACCCGATCGTAAGGTGCTAGCGCTTCTGAAAGACTATGTCTCGGTCATCCGTCTTCTCAAACACCATGTAGTGCGAGAAATCAAACGGAGGAGATCGAGTCTTGTGGGGAAAAGTGCGCAAACCTCTGCAGAGTGTAATAAACTAATCATGGTTAGCCGTGTCCCCGGTTATGGACATCTTGAGTATCTAGTACTTGGATTATCATGTGAATCTCAACATGTTACTCTAAATTAATTTTGTTGGGTTATGTTTAATGATGATGCTTAATTGGGATTGAGAATGCTGTCAACCATTCTCAATGTTTAACAACTACCATGATAGTTAAATAAATTTTATTCCTTTGAAGTAGGGAAAAATTGGCTTTACGCAAAACTGTAACCATAGAGCTTTCCACCAGCCAAATATGCATATAGTATAGCCGTTTCATTCCATTACTCTCTATGTGTTACATTGCCAGCATATTCCATGTGCTGACCCGTTTCGGGCTGCAACGTTAATGTTGCAGACTTTTCAGACGACGATTAAGGAGTTTTAGGTCGTGGTTCTATACTCACTGATGCCATTGGAGTTGATGGACTCACTTATCTTCCAAGCATTCCGCTGTTATCGTTATTAGATGGCCTTAAGCCATATTTATTGTATTAAGTTCTCCTTTGAGACACTCGATGTAATAAGTGTGTGATTGCTACTCTGCTATAAATCCTCCGAGTACTGTGTGGTGTCAGCATTACTGATCCAGGGATGACACCGGAGCATAAAGATCAGACTGTTTGAGGTCTGGTCGCTACAGAGATGGTATCAGAGCACATGCTAACTGTAGGACACGACCACTAAGCTAAAGACCTAGATCACTATTCACCCTCTTATCTTCTGACTCCTCATCTATTGTACTCATTTAGGATGATGTATGCAAGGAACAAGTTCACGCAACCTGATGAAGATACACCCTTTGGACGTCACTTGAAGGAAGTCACTAGATACCTGAATATAGGAGTATCAAGCTTCACAGGAACCTACAACGCCACTTTACCCGAAGAAGAGCGTTGGATGATTCAAGTTCAAGTTCCAGGAAGGACGTTCATGCCAGTCACTGAGCTCATAGAGTTTTCTTTTGATGCACCAACTTGGAGTCTAGGAAAGAGCATGGCAGCTCACATCGCCATGGGATGCATTGGAGAAGTCTATCGCAAGGATCTCAAGGATACTATCTACCAGATTTATGGGCGCCGAGATGAACACTGGGAGATGATCAGCACCAGGAAGGATAGATCAATCGCAGCTTTTATCCAGGAGTTATACCAGCACATTCAACGACAGGAGAACCAGATGTGCACCGACATGATAAATCTGAAGAAGGCTAAGACTAGAATCAAGGAACTGGAGGAAGAACTCAAGGCTACACATGAAGATTATGAAGAAGAAATTGAAGTATTGGTGGAAAAGAATGACGACCTGATCAAGAAGATTGGAATATTTATGGGAGGCCCTACACCAGTAAATGAAGACGAAGAACCCAAGGAGATTAGCCCGGAAGACTACATCATCATCGACGACACCGACACGAATCTAGATAGTAGCGATGATGACTATGTTGATGAAGCTGGAGCTGATATCATGGAGTCTGCAACCGAAGAATATTTCTAGTAGACCACCTCATCAGTAGTAGTAGTCCACCATGTAAATATAGTAGTCCGAGCACTTTTGTGATAGATAGATCGATTGTATGCCCTTGTTTGATTGAATGAAGTGAATTGTTTGCTTTTGCCTCATGTGCATATGGGTAGTGTTTTCTCTTTAGACCCCCTCTATTCTTACATCTCATCTTTTCTAAACCCTCAGATGCCTCCGAGACATGACCTCGGATTTGCCTTTCCACCGGAGCTCACCCAGTTGATCCAGCAGCAGAACACATTGATGCAGTTGCTAGTCCAGAATCAGAATCAGGGGAACAACACCAACAACCCACCACCACCTGTTGACCACTTAGCCCGTTTTCTTAGGCTGAATCCGCCGGTGTTTTCCAGTAGCAGCGAGCCGATAGTAGCAGATGATTGGCTCCGCAAGATAGATAGGGAGTTGACCACAGTAGGATGCACAGATGCGGAGAAGGTGAAGTTTGCCGCACATCAGCTAGAAGGACCCGCAGCCTCATGGTGGGAGAATTTCACCGCCACTTTCCCAGTCGACACTGTCACATGGGACCAGTTTCAATAGGCTTTTCATACTGCACATGTTTCAGCAGGAGCTATGGCCATGAAGAAGTGTGAGTTTCACAACTTGCGCCAAGGAGGACGGACAGTTGGCCAGTATGTGGAGGACTTTAGTAAGTTAGCACGTTATGCCCCAGATGATGTCGCTACGGATGCAACTAAGCAGGAGAAGTTTCTGGAAGGACTGAATGATGAGTTGAGCATGCAGTTGATGGTAGCAACCTTCAACAACTATCAGGAGTTGGTAGACCGTGCTCTTATGATTGAAGGCAAGCAACAGCAAATTGAGAATCGCAAGAGGAAGTATGGACAAGGAAAGTACAATTCAGGAGCTCAGCAGAAGCCACGTTTTACCCCTAGACCGGGAGGACATTTTCAGCATACCCATGGAGGAGGTAGCTCGCACAATCACAATGGCACCAAGAATGGAAATGGCAATGGAGGAAGCAACGACCAGAATCGCACCAACCCATCAACCCCAGCCAAGAAGGACCTGAGCCAAGTCACTTGCTTTAAGTGTCAGAAGACTGGACATTATGCCAATGAATGTACTGAAGGCCAAAATGGCAATGGAAGTTCTGGAAAGAAGCCGAACCCTTTCAACAGGGGACAGGTGAACCACGTTAGCGTGGAGGAGGTTGAAGCTCAGCCCGATGCAGTAATAGGTAAGTTTTTGGTTAAGTCATTTACTGCACTCGTTCTTTTTTATACTGGTGCATCGCATTCATACATCTCAAGGGGATTTGTGGATAAGTATAACCTATCAACCCAAGCCCTTAGGTCACCCATGTTAGTAACCTCGCCTGGAGCAGAGTATGTGGCTAGTCTATGGTGTGATCAGTTACCATTAAGGATTGGTAACTATGTTTTTCCCTCAGACCTAATAGTATTGGAATCTCAAGGATTGGATGTGATATTAGGCATGGATTGGTTATCAAAGTATGAAGGGAATATTGAATGTGCTAGTAAGTCAATTTTGCTTACCACCCCAGAAGGGAGAAGGATCAAGTATGTATCCCGAAATGTGCCAAAGAGGACTCAAGTAAATTGCCTAACAGGAGTTGTGCAGGAGGAAGTACCAGTGGTCAGGGATTTCCCTGAAGTATTTCCAGAAGAGTTGCCACGCATGCCACCGGATAGAGATATTGAGTTTTTGATTGAGCTATTGCCAGGCACAGGGCCAGTATCGAAGAGACCATATAGGATGCCAGCAAAGGATTTGGTGGAAATTAAGAAGCAGATTAAGGAGTTACTGGATAAGGGATATATCCGCCCAAGTTCTTCACCTTGGGGATCGCCAGTACTTCTGGTAGAAAAGAAGGATGGATCATTAAGGATGGTTGTTGATTATCGAGGATTGAATGAAGTAACAATCAAAAACAAGTACCCACTACCAATGATCAACGATCTGTTCGATCGATTGCAAGGAGCTAAGGTATTTTCCAAGATCGATCTGTGATCAGGATACCACCAGTTGAAGATTCGAGAACAGGATATTCCGAAGACAGCTTTTACCACCAGGTATGGGCTGTACAAGTATACCGTTATGTCATTTGGTCTGACTAACGCACCTGCATATTTTATGAACATGATGAACAAAGTGTTTATGGAGTTCTTGGATAAGTTCATCGTAGTGTTCATTGATGATATCCTGGTTTATTCAAAGAATGAAGAGGAACACAAGGAGCATTTGCGTTTGGTACTTGGAAAGCTCAGAGAACATCAATTATATGCCAAGTTCAGCAAATGTGAGTTTTGGTTGAAGGAAGTAGGATTCCTCGGACACGTTATATCCGGAGAAGGAATAGCAGTAGATCCTGCTAAAGTTGATACCGTGACCAAGTGGGAAGCACCGACCACAGTTGGAGAGATCCGGAGTTTTCTTGGACTCTCAGGATACTACCAGAGATTTGTTGAGAATTTCTCAAACATTGCGAAGCCTATGACTGAGTTGTTGAAGAAAGATACCAAGTTCATATGGATAGAGGAATGTGAGGCTAGTTTCCAAGAGTTGAAGAAACGTTTAGTTACCTCACCAGTGTTGATTTTGCTAGACCAAACCAAAGATTATGAGGTGTATTGCGATGCTTCACGTCGAGGACTTGGAGCAGTGCTTATGCAGGAAGGGAGAGTTGTTTCATATGCCTCAAGACAACTGAAGCCTCATGAGTTAAATTATGCCACGCATGATTTGGAGTTAGCAGCCGTAGTGCATGCTTTGAAAACATGGAGGCATTTCCTCATTGGAAATCATTGTGAGGTGTACATGGATCATAAGAGTTTGAAGTACATTTTCACACAGAAGGAGTTGAATCTCAGACAAAGGCGATGGTTGGAGCTCATCAAGGATTATGATATGAAATTGCATTATCACCCCGGAAAGGCTAATGTAGTAGCTAATGCATTAAGCCGGAAGAGCCATGTCAATACATTAATGATGGGAGAAATACCCAAGGAGTTAGCAGATAATCTTCGTGAACTATGTGTGGAAATAGTTCCGAGAGGCTATGTAGCAGCATTGGAGATTCAGTCAACTTTGATGGATAGAATCAGGGAAGCTCAGAAAACTGACAAAGAGATTGCCGCTATAAAGGAGAAACTGAGCAAAGGAAAAGCTAAAGGATTTCGTGAGGATGAGCACGATACCCTATGGTTTGAAGACCGCGTTTACGTGCCCAATGACCCGGAGATCAGGAAGTTGATTTTGCAAGAGGCACACGACTCACCGTATTCAATTCACCCAGGAAATACCAAGATGTATTTGGATTTGAAGGATATTTTCTGGTGGACTGGAATGAAGAAGGATATTGCGGAGTATGTAGCAGTTTGTGATGTATGTCACAGAGTAAAGGCAGAGCATCAGAAGCCAGCAGGATTGTTACAACCATTGCCGATACCCGAATGGAAGTGGGATAAGCTAGGCATGGATTTTATCACGGGATTGCCTAGGACTCGTTCAGGCTATGACTCGATTTGGGTTGTAGTTGATCGATTGACGAAAGTAGCTCATTTCATCCCAGTAAAGACCACTTACACCAGTGCTAAGTTGGCAAAGATATACATGACCAGGATCGTATGTCTGTATGGAGTTCCAAGGAGTATCGTATCAGATAGACGAACCCAGTTTACCTCAAAGTTCTAGAAGCAGTTGCATGAAACTTTGGGAACCAGGCTAGAGTTCAGTACAGCTTTTCATCCACAGACAGATGGACAGACCGAGAGAGTAAATCAGATTTTGGAGGATATGCTGAGAGCTTGTGCGCTAGATTATGGATCTAATTGGGACGATAATTTGCCATATGCAGAGTTCTCTTACAACAACAGTTACCAAACCAGTTTAAAGATGGCCCCTTTCGAAGCCTTGTACGGAAGGAGGTGCAGGACACCGTTGTCATGGGACGAAGTTGGAGACCGCCAGTTGTTTGGTCCTGACTTGATTAAAGAGTCTGAACAGAAGGTGAAGTTGATTCGCGATAGACTCAAGATAGCCCAGTCCAGACAGAAGAGTTATGTAGATTCTAGATGGAAGGAAACAGTTTATGAAGTCGGAGATAGAGCTTATCTTCGAGTATCTCCACTTCGGGGAACAAAGCGTTTTGGAGTTAAAGGGAAGTTAGCACCACGATTTGTAGGACCATATCGAGTTTTGGAGTGTATGGGAGAAGTGGCCTACAAGTTGGAATTGCCTGAAGGATTGTCAGGAGTTCATGATGTGTTCCACGTTTCTCAGTTAAAGAAATGTCACGCGGAGATGGCTGACATACCGTTGAGAGAGACAGTGCCTTTGGAAACTATTCAGTTGGATAACGATTTGACCTACGAGGAGAAACCAATTAAGATCCTCGAGTTTGCCAGCCGAGTTACCTGCAGCAAGGTTATCAAGTTTTGCAAAGTTCAGTGGAACCACCACACAGAGGAAGAAGCCACCTGGGAATGAGAGGAATATTTTCTCAAGGACCACCCTCACCTATTTCCTAGCCAACCCGAATCTCGAGGGCGAGATTCATCTTAAGGGGGGTAGGTTTGTAACATCCCAATTTTTCAATTTGGAATGTTATACATTAGATCATCATTGCATACCATATTTTATTTTGCATTTTGGTTGATCCTAGAAATTCTACGCAACTCAATGACCCACGGAGAGAGTTGGGGATTTCGTTATTTTCATATTTGAGTTCTCTCAAATTTTGAGAATAGGATCATTTGATTTTATTTCTTTTTTTGTCAATTATTTCTATTACAAAAACATGAGAGAGGGAATAAAATGAATTTCCCAAAATAAAGAAATATTGAGGATTTAATAATAAAATCAAATAAGTTTTTATTTCGGAGTTTTTCGGTGTTTTATTTGAATTTAGGAAAAATGTGCGTTTTTCAAAATTGCATTTAGGTCCCAAATAAATGTTCACCTTGTGCGGCTTGATTTTAGAAGCCCGTGAAAATTTATTTCGGAATTTTAGGAGTCTTTTTAGTATTTGTTTTTATTTTTCTTCTGCGCGTGATTATTAAAAAAAAACGAACCGACCTACGGGCCATGTCCGACTAGGACTCCCGGCCGTTAGCTTTATAAGCTAGCCCACCCCGGCCGAACCCCAGCCCCAGCCCCGCCGCCAGCCACCGCTGCGCCTCGCCACCCGCGCCGCCGCCGCCGCCCGCCCCACGCTCGCCGAGGTTCGCCGCCGCCTTGATTTTCGTGCCGCCGTTTTTTTTCGAAAAACCGTCGGTTTTTCGTCGGTTTTTTTATTTTTTAGATTCGGGTTTTTTTTAAATAGATCGGTTTTTCCGGTTTATTTAAATAGTGAGCGTTCGTCCGTTTGTTCGTTCTAGCGAACGTTCGTCATTTTTCTTTTTCTCGGATTAAATCCACGATTTTTCTAATCGCGATTCCTGTTCCGATTTTCGTTTTAGTATAACTTTTCGCTCGTTTATCGGAATCAGGCGATTCAAGTGCCTAGAGTTTCGTCTCGAAACCCTCTATCCGTTTAACCAACTTAAACAAGATTTTGCTACTGTAAAATTTGCCCTAGATCCAGATTAGTAGAACAAAGTTGTTTTCTTTCGCCGTTTGACTTTCGTTGCTTCGTTTGATTTGATTCTTTTTGCCAACCGGAGTTCTTAAGTTGAACCTTCTGGTTAGATCTCTTATTTGAGTTTTACCTGTGCATTAGATGAGTTCTTATTGTATGCTTGTTTGTTTGTCTGCGATAGAATACCCGGAGTGCGCCGCTTGTTACTTCGAATCGCTAGGTTTCCCGGATCATCAGCAAGGCAAGTAACACTTTGATCATACCTTTCCTACTACACAGTTTTATTGCATTAGATCAATCCTCTAACATTGCATGATTAGGATCTAATTAAATTGTGGGATGGGAAGTAGTTGAGGTAGTACCTATTACCTGTTTAATTATCAAACCTTTGGGAGTTACTTCTATGTTTGCTTATTATGCCATGCTATGCTAGTAGACGTGGATTGGGTGAGTGATATCCATGACAGATGTGAGTTTTGTTAATTAATGGTTTATCTAAGGTGGCAACTTAAACACACATCTGGGTGGATTGAGGCACCTGGGTATTCTAGGACATTGCCTGTTTTCTTTCGGACCGCCACCCAGGCTCAAAGGGATCATGAGACTATTCATACTAGAAACTTCCGTGTGCAGCCACAAGCTATTATGGGCTCTAGCATAGTTGACTAAGTCGTGCGAACTCTTACAGTGGTAGACTAGCAGATGTAGGGGATGTAGGTGGTACGGTCTACCCGATCGTAAGGTGCTAGCGCTTCTGAAAGACTATGTCTCGGTCATCCGTCTTCTCAAACACCATGTAGTGCGAGAAATCAAACGGAGGCGATCGAGTCTTGTGGGGAAAAGTGTGCAAACCTCTGCAGAGTGTAATAAACTAATCATGGTTAGCCGTGTCCCCGGTTATGGACATCTTGAGTATCTAGTACTTGGATTATCATGTGAATCTCAACATGTTACTCTAAATTAATTTTTTTGGGTTATGTTTAATGATGATGCTTAATTGGGATTGAGAATGCTGTCAACCATTCTCAATGTTTAACAACTACCATGATAGTTAAATAAATTTTATTCCTTTGAAGTAGGGACAAATTGGTTTTACGCAAAACTGTAACCATAGAGCTTTCCACCAGCCAAATATGCATATAGTATAGCTGTTTCATTCCATTACTCTCTATGTGTTACATTGCCAGCATATTCCATGTGCTGACCCGTTTCGGGCTGCAACATTAATGTTGCAGACTTTTCAGACGATGATTAAGGAGTTTTAGGTCGTGGTTCTATACTCAGTGATGCCGTTGGAGTTGATGGACTCACTTATCTTCCAAGCCTTCCGCTGTTATGGTTATTAGATGGCCTTAAGCCATATTTATTGTATTAAGTTCTCTTTTGAGACACTCGATGTAATAAGTGTGTGATTGCTACTCTGCTATAAATCCTCCGAGTACTGTGTGGTGTCAGCATTACTGATCCAGGGATGACACCGGAGCACAGAGATCAGACTGTTTGAGGTCTGGTCGCTACACCGTGCCAGGCTCAAGATCGATGATGAATTCAACTGGCCGGTGAGGAGGCATTCCTGGAAGCTCTTCTGGAAAGACGTCTTGATATTCACAAACGACTGGAATCTGAGAGATGTCATTCAACTCGCCCTTCTCATTTAGAGAAAACAGCCGAATGGTATCATCACGAGCTGCATAGATGATCACATCCTTAGACGAGTGTGTCAATTGAATCTGCCTGGCAGCACAATCAAGCTGAGCCTTGTGCTTAGAAAGCCAGTCCATGCCGAGAATTAGATCAATATCCGAGTTACCAAGAACAATTGGAGAGGACAGAAACTTATAGTCGCCCATCTTGATAGAAACATCCGGAACCATAGAGCTTGCGTTCATGAATTTACCCGGAGAGACAACTGATAACTGCCTAGGAAAATCTTGGAAAAGCAACTCATGCTTAGATGCAAATGGTCTTGAAATGAAAAAATGTGATGCACCAGTATCAAAAAGGACTTTTGCAGGAATATCATTAACAGGAAGATTACCCATGATCACTTCTGAAGAGTCCACTGCTTGAGCTGCGTTCATCATGTTGACCTTTGCAGACTTGGGATTATGCTTGACCACTGCATTGCTGGCAGATCTCACAGAAGGAGGAGGCAGAAGGTGCCTCTAGTTGAAGCATTTGTTTGCATAGTGCCCCTTCTGCTGACACTTGTTGCACGTAACCTCTGAGAGCGGACGGTGATACGGAACACTTGACCTTGGAGCATGAGACGAAGTTTTGTTCTGATAGCCTGGGTTGAATGGGTGGGAAGATCCATTGCCACCTTTACTCTTCCGCTGATAAGGCTGGTGGAATGGAGGAGGAGGAGGCAACCAGAACTTTTGCTGCTTAGCTGCCACTTGAGTTGAAGAAGAAGAAGAAGGAGTTGCATCGCTGACTCTCTTCTTGGAAGCATCGCACTTGATCTGAGAAGCTTCTTGCTTTAGTGCCATGTTGTAGAAATCATCATACTTGGTCGGCTCAAAAAGCACAAGAGCTAATTGTAGATCTTCTCTAAGGCCACCTCTGAATTGATAAATCATGCTGTTCTCGTCAGGGACGTCTTGTTTGGCGAAGCGAGTGAGCCTCTAGAATAGGATGTTGTATTGGTAAATAGACATGTTGCCTTGCTTTAGATTGCAGAACTCCTCACGCTTACTCTCAGCAACACTTTGAGGAATGTGGTGAGCTTTGAAGTCTCGGCAGAAATCATCCCAAGTAATCACACGACCTCCTCTGGAATCTTTGTATTGTTGATACCACTCAGCAGCTTGGTCTTTGAGTTGGAACGAAGCAAACTTGACAAAGTCCTCAGGCTTGACGTTGCTACACTCAAAATGTTTGCAGATATCCACGAGCCAATCATCAGTGTCTGTGGCCTCGACACAGTTACTAAAGGACTTCGGCTGGTTTGCGAGGAACTGGTTGAGGGTAGCAAATTGAGCTTGATTGTTGCCTTGGCCTTGATTTCCTTGATTGCGCTCTTGCAAGAGTTGCATAAGCATCTGCGTGTTGGCATTGGTGGCGGCCATGACAGCTTGCCATGCCTCCGGAGGTGGAGGTGGTGGTGGAGGTTCCGGATTATGATGCGTTGGAGGAGCCATCCTAAAGAGGTTGACATCCGTTAGCATCTCGAAAGACATATATTCAAGCTGAATCAATGGATCGAAATTGCAACATATAGCCTTAACATTCGAACAAGAATGAACGAATGAATTCCAAAGTAAATGATCACACTTCCATAAATTGAGAAGCCACTTAGATAAATGTAGATGAATAAAGCAACAAGGTATGGACATGAACAAATAATTGGTAAGGATTACCCGATCACAAACCAAATATCTGCGGGAAGAAATACTAGAGCTACATGAATTCCCACCTACAAAACTCCCGAAATTTTCTGGTGATGCAATCAGGTGTTGGGGATACAGGGGAAGCATAATATCTCACCAAAAACTAGCAAATCCTACATCCAGCTGTATCCATCCTTCAACACATAACCAAGAAACCTTCGAAAATCATTTACCTCAACCTTCGAAAAGCATCCATTATACGAGTTATGGCAATACTCCCGAACTCCCACCCCAGTACTGGGTGTCGTCGAGCTTATCTCACCAACAACTGCATAAAGGAGATTTTTGATGTCGGCGGAACTCAGGTATTCCAGAACAGCAACAATAAAATTGTGATGACAACACCTCGGAGCTCAACTCCCCGGGACACTGCCACAACCCCTAAATGTCAAGAGGCACCAAGAACAATGTTCTCGTCACAAAACCATCGGAACGATTCCAAGATACCCACGTGATCCTAAAAAAATTTCGTGAAATTTGAGAAGAGAAGATTCAAAACTCTACGCCAGGAGGCCTCACCAGAGCGATGAAGGGACTGAGGAGTAAAAAGAATCCTAATCTTTGATATATATAATCCTATAAGACTCAAAACATTTTTCTAGACTCAACAACGACAGTGATTCGATCAAGCAGGGGGCTCCTAAGTCGGGGAAGGCTTTGATTACCAACTTGTAACACCCACGATGCGGCTATATCTCCCACGTGTCGGAGCACGACTTTGAGGTATAACCGCATAGTAAGCATGTCGCAAGAGGGGTAATCTTTACACATCCCATGTACTGAATAAGAAAGGGATAAAGAGTTTGCTTACAATCGCCACTTCACACAATACATAAATATAGCATTACATCATCCAGAATACAATCAAGGTCCAACTACGGAACCAAAATTAAGACAACCCCAATTGCATAGATGCCCGATCGTCCCAACTGGGCTCCACTACTGATCGTCTGGAAAGGAAACATAGTAACGTCCTGAATCCTCATCGAACTCCCACTTGAGTTCGGTCGCGTCCCCTGTACTAGCATCATCGGGACCTGCATCTGGTTTTGGAAGTAATTTGTGAGTCACGGGGACTCAACAATCTCACACCCTCGCGATCAAGACTATTTAAGCTTATGGGTAGGAAAAGGAAGTGAGGTGGAGCTGCAGCAAGCACTAGCATATGTGGTGGCTAACTTACGCAAATGAGAGCGAGAAGAGAAGCAAAGCACGGTCGAGAAGCTATAAAGATCAAGAAGTGATCCTGAAACTACTAACGTTCAAGCATAACACGAGACCGTGTTCTCTTCCTGGATTCCGCCGAAAAGAGACCATCACGGCCACACACGCTGTTGGTTCATTTTAATTAAGTTAAGTGTCAGGTTTTCTACAACCGGATATTAACAAATTCCCATCTTCCCATAACCGCGGGCACGGCTTTCGAAAGCTCAAAACCATGCAAGGGCGTCCCAACTTAGCCCATCACAAGCTCTCACGGTCAATGAAGGATATTCCTTCTCCCAGGACGACCCAATCAGACTCGGAATCCCGGTTACAAGACATTTCGACAATGGTAAAACAAGACCAGCAAAGCCGCCCGATGTGCCGAGAAATCCCGATAGGAGTCGCACGTATCTCGTTCTCAGGGCACACCGAATGAGCCAGACGTCGGGTTGGCATAGACCCTGGTTGCCCAGGGGGCGCCGGACATCGCTCAGGTTGGATCAACACTTAGAGAAGCACTGGCCAGGGTGTTAAAATAAAGATGACCCTTGAGTCCGCGAAACCCAAGGGAAAAAGGCTTAGGTGGCAAATGGTAAAACCAAGGTTGGGCCTTGCTGGAGGAGTTTTATTCAAGGCGAACTGTCAAGGGGTTCCCATTATAACCCAACCGCATAAGGAACGCAAAATCAAGGAACATAACACCGGTATGACGGAAACTAGGGCGGCAAGAGTGGAACAAAACACCAGGCATAAGGCCGAGCCTTCCACCCTTTACCAAGTATATAGATGCATTAAAGTAAACAAGATATAATAATGATATCCCAACAATAATCATGTTCCAACAAGGAACAAACTCCATCTTCACCTGCAACTAGCCACACTATAAGAGGGGCTGAGCAAAGCGGTAACATAGCCAAACAACGGTTTGCTAGGGAAGGTGGATTAGAGGCTTGACATGGAAATATGGGAGGCATGATATAGCAAGTGGTAGGTATCGCGGCATAGCAATAGAGCGAGCAACTATCAAGAAAAGATAGAAGTGATTTCGAGGGTATGGTCATCTTGCTTGCAAAGTTCTCCGAGTTGACGTAAGCTTGATCCTCGTAAGCGTACTCAACGGGTTCCTCGATCACGAACTCGTCTCCCGGCTCTACCCAAGGCAAGAACACAAGCAAAGGACCAACAATCAATCACGGTGCAATGCGCAAGCAACATGATGCAAAACATGGCATGATATGCGAGATGTGATATGCAATGCATATGCGAGCTCCAGAAGGAAAAGATTGAACCAGGCCTCAACTTGGAAAACCAAGAGTGCCTCTGGAAAGATGAGTTGATTTCGGCCGAAAACGATATAAAGATCACCGGAAACGGATGCACGGTTTGCAAATGGCAAGCAAAACAAGAACGGCACAATTCTGCGATTAACAGCACGATGCCATATAAAATGCAACAAGAAACTAAGCTACTGCACTCTAACATAGCAAGAAAACACATGGCAGTGATCTAATCAAGATACTTGACAAAAGATGAACACTGAGCTACGGCTAAATCACACAAGAGCAGGTTCAAACAAGCATGACAAAAGTGCAAAAGATATCAGCTTCACAGACTTAGTGAAAATACTAACATGTCAGGATTTGACATCAGGAAGCAATGTTTAGAGCAACATAACAACATGCTACAGGAACATATCATAGAAATACAAGGCATGGCATGAATCTACTCAAAGCATATAAGAAAATTCCCTTACTGACCATAAGCCAAAAAGATAAGAAGATATGATGGCACCATGTAAACATAGCAAGTTTCATTAACAGATCCAGACTTAGCAGAAAACTGGACATGGTATAAACAGAATTACGAAGGCCTCTTCGCGAGCTTGATTCACTCACCACAAGGCATTACATGACAAACTAAGCATATTACCAGCAAGAAGACATGATTAAGAAGCTAACCATGGCAAGAACCATCTCATAGCATGCATGGATCAACTACAACAACATTAGCAAAATTGATAAACATGTAAACAATCTGCCAGGAACATTTTATAGCAAAAGTAGAGCAAGATTGTGTCATGCTAGGGCACTCCATAAATGAAAACAGGGACATGGATGGATAGAGCACAACCACATGTCAAAATCATCCTTACTGAAGATACTCAAAAGATGCATGGATCTCTCTGTAGCAACATGAACACATGGCATTAAAATAACAGCAGGGAAATAACACGAGAGCTACTTTGCATGCATGTGCTAGTCACCACATTGATCAAAAAAATACATGGCATACACCCCTGTAAAGATGGCATGGCATAGCCCAAAACACATGTAGAGCTTATGACCATATGCAGCACACAATAATCATGGCAAAAATGACAAATGCTCATAATCTAATAAGAATCAGGAACTAACATTTTATAGCACTCTTGCATCAACAATTTGGGCATCAATATGGACTGAAACAAGCATGGCACAATGTACTAAAATGAAGAGGACATCCTGATGAACATTTTGATATATTGCACGCGCAAAACGGAGCTATGGATGAGGAGTTATGGCATGATGAATAGTGCTTGAAAATGCAAAAAAAATATACTTAGAGGAAATTTGAAGTCAACCCTAGGTTTCTCAGATCCAGATCTGGGCAGCGTGGTCTCGAGAATCACCGGAGATGTCGCCGGAGTGGAAGAAGGAGGCGGCCGTGGAGCAGAGGAGGGGAGGCGCCGGAGTGGGGAGGACGTGGCCGGCACCGGAGTGGACGAGCTCCGCCGACGAGGGGAGGATCTGGGCGGCGGCTGTGCCTGCTGCCTGCGATGGAACAAGGCGGGCGGCGCGCGGCTCGGAGCAGGGAGGCGGCGGAGGCGAGCGGCACCAGGCGCGGGCGGCAGCACGCGCACGGGCCAGGAGGGCCCCGCCTGGGCCCCGGCGGGCCGACGCGCGGCCAGGCGCGGTGAAGTGGGCGCGCGGCTCGACGAACCAGCGGGCGACACGTGGCATCAGTGAAGGTGGTTGTGACGCCCCCAAGACCGGAGCTTCAGATGCCTTCCATGTTTTTCGAGTTTCGTCGGGTGATTTCTTTTGTCTGTTGCATTCATCTTTGCATCTTGAGCATTGCATCATGTCATCATGCCATTTCATTTAAAAAAAAAAAACTCAACTAAATAAAATGCATAGATCTTTGATCTATTTAAATTGAGGGAACTCACCTGGTGATTTCTCTATATAACATATCCTCCCAATACATTAGGGAGCTATATTAAATATTTCATTAATTCGGTTTTAAACATAACACACGCGCAAACAAATCCCATGCCTTTTCTGCTTCGAGTTGACCTCCAAACCTTGTTAATATTTCTTTCTTTGTTTATCGGAGCCCCATCCAAAATCTCAACATTTTTGGAATTTCCCAACCCTCACTTCCTATCCAAACCATTTGAATTAAATCCAAATGCGTTTGAATTTAATTCGTCCCATCTTGCCACTTCTATTTTTCTGTGATCATGCTTATTTTTATGAGTCCAGGAAAAATTGTCCTCATGCTCAAATTCTTTTCCCTAAAACCCCTTCTTTTTCCTTTCTCTCTAATTCTTTTCAGTTAAAGAAATTAATTAGGGAGAGGGAGAAGAGAGTCCAGCCCAACTGGGCCTCTCATCGGCCCAACCTTCCCCAGCCAAGTCGGCCAATCGGCCCTCCCCCGCGGCCCACCTTGGCCCGCACCCTCTAACCCTAGCCTCTCTCAGACCCCTGGGATCTCCCTCGTCCATAGCCCTCGTCTCCCTCCAGACCGCCGCTCGCGCACGCAGCCAGTGCCAGGAGCCCGATCCCCTCGATCTCTCTCCCCATCTCCTCCGCTCGTTTTTCTCCCTCGTCTCCCACCTCACGCACCAGAGAGGAGCTCACGCATCGCCATGCCCCTGCTCTCGATCTTCCTCGCTGGCCTCTCCTCTCCTGCACCTCGTTCCCGGTGCCGGCAAGCCTGCGCCTCCGCCGCCGAGCTCCACCAGGACCACGCCAGCCCTTCCTCCTCCACACCGTACCTCTGCTCCGCACCGCCACCCTTGGCCATGGCCTCCCTCCTCCCGAGCCTGACCTCGTTTCCACCTTTCTCGCCTGTTCGTCACGCGCCTGCAACGCTCGGCCTCCTGCCCGAGTCCAGGCCGTCGACGCGCCTTCTTGCCTCCTCCGCCCCAAGTTCGTCACTGTCCTCACCCATCTCCGGCCAGCGCCGACGCCCACGGACCGGATCCGCCCTTCCCCGCCATCTCTCCATGCCACCGAAGTCCCAGCGTTGCCGCCGCGAGTACCTAGCACCGCCTGCTTTTGCCGTTCTGCTCGGGAACGAGCGAGCGAGCCTGGCGCACCTAAAGCGCCTCCATGGATCGCTTGCCCGACGCGTGGGCTGTGCCCTTCCCCCTGTACAAGCAGCTGCACCTCGTCATGTTTTTGTCCAATGCCGCAAGTTCGAGACCGCCCCGAACCACGTCGTCTCGCCGGATCATCAAGACCATCTCGGTTTTCGCAAGTACCTCTACGCCCGAAGGCATTGGATGCATCAAGGTCCACTACCGTCGCAAAACCCGAGATGAAGTACCCCTACAGTTCATCGGGACTGACAGATCACAAAATCGTCCTGGATATCATCAAGTACCACGACGACCCTCGAAGAGTTCGGGTTCGTCAAGTTCGACTACCGTGGCGTCAACCACTACTCCCACGACGACGTGTGTATCACTACCGTCGACCCTCCAAGACCCCGTGGATGTCAAGTTCCTCGCCGTGATCCCGAACATCTAAAGACAACTTGTGCAACTAAGAACGTGAACAACGACCATCGCCAAAGACCCGGATAGCAAAACGTCAAGTACCTATGACCGAAGAACGCCAAGTAACCCGACGCCCGACGTCAAGAACAACTACCACCGTCGCGAGAACGCCTACTTCCCTCTACGAACTTGATCCGTTCCGATAAGGCACGCTTTGAAAGGTATAACCATCGACACAGCCGCCCGTGGACCAAATGCATGTTATGTGATACGAGATGAACCCTGTGTTTGCAGCGTGCCCGTTTGTTACGTGCACGACCCTTGGTTGCCATGCCGCCGACACATGGGACACCCGGTAATCCGGGAGCGCCCCACCATCTTTATACACATCCGCACACTTGCTTCTTTTGCACCGATATCGCCATGAGCCACCGGTACCGACTTGTTGCCTTGGCATCATTTTCGGATTCGTTACCATGGCACCATTACCATTTCGCTGCCATGGCACCCCTTTTCTTTCCACCACGGTGACAAATGCTTCATAATGCTCTTGTAAACTTTTAATAAAAATTGCATAAAACTTGCTCATGTCATCCGCATCATGATAACAACAATTAAAATGTTAAATTGTTGTTCCTAAGTTACTAATGCATTTGGGGATTTACCGAAATTGTTGTTCATTGCTTCTGGCCTCATTTAAACTTGACTAGATAGGTAGTTTTATTATGCTTCACCCTCTTGCCATGTTAATCAACATTTAATCTTGTTGGGTACATAAACGAGAGAGAACTAAATAAGTCATGTGGTGTTTTCTTCAATATGCAACTCCGTTGCATATTGAGCTCCACTTAATTTGTAGTGTGGTTTGTTGCTCTTTGCCATGCCATGCCATGTATCATTAAATCGGACATGCATCATACTTGATTGTGCATCCTGCCATGTTCATGTCGTGGTTGTTTACTATGTTGTTTGCTTCTTTCCGGTGTTGCTTCTTTGGGTTAGATCTGGTAACGTCGCGTTGTGAGGATACGTTGGCTACGTCCGTTTGTCTTCTTCATGGACTCGTTCTTCTTCCTTGCGGGATTTCAGGCAAGATGACCATACCCTCGAAATCACTTCTATCTTTGCTTGCTAGTTTCTCGCTCTTTTGCTATGCCTATGCTGCGATACCTACCACTTGCTTATCATGCCTCCCATATTGTTAAACCAAGCCTCTAACCCACCTTATCCTAGCAAACCGTTGATTGGCTATGTTACCGCTTTGCTCAGCCCCTCTTATAGCGTTGTTAGTTGCAGGTGAAGATTGAAGTTTGTTCCTTGTTGGAACAGGGAGATGTTGTTCCTTGTTGGAACATGTTTACTTGTTGGGATATCACATTATATCTTATTTAATTAATGCATCTATATACTTGGTAAAGGGTGGAAGGCTCGGCCTTATGCCTGGTGTTTTGTTCCACTCTTGCCGCCCTAGTTTCCGTCATACCGGTGTTATGTTCCCGGATTTTGTGTTCCTTACGCGGTTGGGTTATAATGGGAACCCCTTGACAGTTTGCTTTGAATAAAACTCCTCCAGCAAGGCCCAACATTGGTTTTACCATTTGCCACCTAGCCTTTTTTCCCTTGGGTTAGGCCAGCCCAAGGGTCATCTTTATTTTAACCCCCCCACCCCCGGGCCAGTGCTTATCTAAGTGTTGGTCCGAAATAGAGCCACTTGAGGCGCCACCTCGAGGAAACTTGAGGGCTGGTTTTAGCTGTACGTAGTGTTCATCCGGTGTTGCCCTGAGAACGAGATATGTGGAGCTCCCATCAGGATGTCGGCGCATCGGGCGGTCTTGCTGGACTTGTTTTACCATTGTCGAGGATGTCTTGTAGAACCGGGATACCGAGTCTGATCGGAATGTCTCGGGAGGAGGTCTATTCCTTCGTTGACCGTGAGAGCTTGTCATGGGCTAAGTTGGGACACCCCTGCAGGGTTTTGAACTTTCGAAAGCCGTGCCTGCGGTTATGGGCAGATGGGAATTTGTTAATGTCCGGTTGTAGAAAACTTGAAGTTGACCTTAATTAAAATGCATCTACCGCGTGTGTAACTGTGATGGTCTCTTTCCGGCAGAGTCCGGGAAGTGAACATGGTGTTGGAGTTATGCTTGACGTAGGTTGTTCTAGGATCACTTCTTGATCATAGTTTCACGATCGTGCTTTGCCTCCTCTTCTCGCTCTCTTTTACGAACAGGTTAGCCACCAGATATGCTAGTCGCTTGCTGCAGCTCCACCTCATACCTTTTACCTTACCCATAAGCTTAAATAGTATTGATCGCGAGGGTGCGAGATTGCTGAGTCCCCATGGCTCACAGATACTTCCAAAACCAGCTTGCAGGTGCCGATGAGTCCGTGCAGATGACGCAACCAAGCTCAGGAGGGGCTCGATGAAGATCTTGCCCTTTGTGTTGTTTCGTTCTAGTTGATCAGTAGTGGAGCCCAGTTGGGGTCGATCGGGGACCCTGTCGCTTTTGGGGTTCTTCTTTTATTTTGGTTCCGTAGTCGGACCTTGATTGTATTTGGATGATGTAATGCTTTATTCATGTATTGTGTGAAGTGGCGATTGTAAGCCAACTATGTATCTCTTTCCCTTATGTGTTACATGGGTTGTGTGAAGATTACCTCATTTGCGACATTGCTTTCAATGCGGTTATGCCTCTAAGTCGTGCTTTGACGCATGGGAGATATAGCCGCATCGAGGGCGTTACAGTGGCGGACACATCCGGTCGGTGAGGCTTTCGTCCGGCGGCGGAGAGGGGAAAAAGCTAGGGTTGGACCCAAAAATTCGGAGGAGTGCACATATTTATAGGTAGAGGGAGCTAGGAGAGTCCAAATGAGGTGCGGTTTTCGGCCACGCTATCGTGATTGAACGGCCGAGAGGATGGAGGGGGTTTGGATGGGTTTTGGGCCACTTTGGAGGGGTGTTGGTCTGCAACACACACGAGGCCTTTACGGTTCCTCAGTTAACCGTTGGGGTATCAAACAGACTCCAAATGACACAAAACTTGAAAGGCGGTCTACCGGTGGTGTACCACGGCCGCTTGGAAAATCTCGGTCCATTCCAAGAATGTTTAACACCCGCTCACGAAAAGAGGCAAAAGGGGCGCCGGAGGACGTGGGAGTGTCGGATCACAAAATGGACAACGGGGAAAATGCTCGGATGCATGAGACGAACACGTATGCAAATGAGATGCACATGATGACATGATATGAAATGCATGACATGGACAAAATGCAAAACGAAGACAAAACCCAACCACAAATCTCATAACTTAGTGCCGAAAATGGCAAGAGTTGGAATACAAATATGGCAAGTTACATCCGGGGAGTTACAACACTCCACCACTATGAAAGGATCTCGCCCCGAGATCTAGGACTGAAAGAACTTCGGCTATTCGGAACGGAGGTGGTCCTCGCGTTCCCAGGTGGCCTCTCGGTCAGAATGATGTGACCACTTCACTTTCAGGAATTTGATTAACTTGCTGCGAGTCTTGCACTCAGTTTCTTCAAGAATAGCAACGGGATGCTCATGGTAAGACAGGTCTTCTTGGAGATCAATCTCTTCGAAGTTGATGGTATGGTCAGGAGTCCTGAAACACTTGCGAAGTTGAGACACGTGAGACACGTCGTGCACATTTGCAAAGTTGGACGGAAGCTCAAGTTGATAGGCGAGGTCGCCTCTTTTGCCAATGATCTTGAAAGGACCCACGTATCTAGGGGCAAGCTTCCCTTTGATACCGAAGCAATGAGTACCTTTCATTGGAGAGACACGGAGGTAGACATGGTCTCCTATCTCGAAAGCCAAGTCACGATCACTACAAAAAAATACACTTCCGTGATGATACGTGTTTGTCACAGTAGGTCGTGTTTTCTGTCATGCATGTACATCCATGACGATTTTATGACAGAATCAAGATAGTCATACCTGTGTTGTCGTAGAAGTGTTCCATGACATTACCAAAATTATCATCACTGAAGTGTCCACTTCCATGACGATAAATCGCGCGTCACAGAAATGCTATCGTCAAGGGTGACCGACACATGGCATCCACCGTAACGGAACGCCGTTAAGCTATCGGGTCGGGTTTTGGATCCGATAACCCGTTTACAGCCCCGACCAATGGGGATTTTCCACGTGTAAAATCATTATTGGCTGGAGGAAACACGTGTCGGCTCATCGCTGGGACAGATGTCATCCACTCATTGGATAGAATGCGCCTATGGTATGTCGACACGTGGCACGGCCCAACAAAGGCCCATTCCTGTGAAAAGGCCGGCCCGTTTGACTTGGTCAAAAGGTGGCGGGCCGGCCCATGGAAAGCATGTTAACGGCTTGTTCGCATATAGCCCATTTACAGCCCGCTAACCCCAGGCCCATTACGCCCTATTCGAATTAGGCCCAGTAGCGTCATCTGGGCCATCCAATATGGTTCCAGTCCGTTTTCACTTCTGGCCCATGTATGGCCCATGACGTCTTTCGGACCATATGAGGCCCTATGTAACTCTTGGCCTATTAACGGCCCGTGGTGAAACTGGCCCGTAATGAAGAGTGTATCACTTTACACCCATGAACGGCCCGTGGTGAAATTGGCCCGTAAAGAACAGTGTATCACTTTATACCGCCCGTTATTCCGTTGGGCCGTTTCCAGCCCATGTTATCTTTCGGCCTTCTCAGAGCCCATTTATTCTTGGGCTATTTTCTAGCATTCTTTTACTTATGGCCCGTTACTGTCATTTTCTGCTTGTGTGCCAAATTCAGCCCGTGGTTATAGTCGGCCCGTTTGTGGTCCGTTAATACGTTGGGCCGTTTTCATAGCGTCATCAAATACGGCCTATTAACGATAGCTCATTATGGTCGGCCCATGAATGGACGATTCCAACTCTAGCCCATTTACGGCCAGAATGCGGTCTGTTTGGCCCATGTTTGGCCAATCGATCATACGGCCCGTATAAGGCCCATTGATGATACGGCCCATAGAAGGCCCATTGTTTCTACGGCCTGTAGAAGGCCCATTCTTTTTATGACCCGTAGAAGGCCCACTGTTTCTACGGCCCGTAGAAGGCCCACTGTTTATACGGCCCGTAGAAGGCCCACTGTTTCTATGGCCCATAGGAGGCCCAGTGTCACTATAGTAAATATTAGCCCATGGTTATTGTGGCCTAGTTTTAAAAAATAAGTTATTGCAGCCACTAGCAAACCGCGAAAAAATAACTGCACTGACTACAAGCAAACAAATAAACAAGACAACAAGGAAATACATAAGCAAGCAACTTACACTAGGCTATCATGGCTATTACACATATTATGTCCACTAGGCATCAAAGTTCGCCACCAGTGCAAATATAGGGAACTCAACAGCATATAAACGCCGCAGCAAAACAAGACCAGAACTGAAACCACTTCAGAAGAGCTCAAGAAACAATATCCTGGGTACCCATAATGCTGGCAAGATGCTTAGCAAGCTTATTAACTTTCTCTTGTTTGGCGCTTAAGTCCTCCAGCGCTTGCTGTTGCACCAGAAAGTATGCATCTGAATTCTGCAGGGACTTCCTCAGTCCTTCGGCTTCCTGTCGCATAATATCTGATCGATGTCTTTCAACTTGAAGTTGACACTCAAGAAGCCGAACTGATTCAGGCAACGAGTTCGAAGAGCTGGTAGCCAGTAACTCGAACACTACATCAAGACAGGACTTTGGGGTTGTCTCAGTGTCTTCAATATAGTTTTTATCAGCTTTCTTGGAGACCAACAGGGATGTCTCACTATCTTTACCATTGCATAACAGGGTACTCTTCTCCAATATTTTATCCGCGTTCTAAAAGAGAAACAAACAAACACATCTCAGGTTTACAATGTAGTATATGAAACTCATTTTGGTAAACCAGTTCAGTAGTAAGGTGGACAGGATAACAGCATGAAACAAACATATATCTATGTAGTATGGTCACTGTATGGTCTATATCATTCTAGTTTATGTTTCCAAATCAAGATAGATACTGTTCGAATCATATCTATTTAAGACAAAGCAGCATAGACAGAATATAAGTGTGGGAAACTACACAGCAATAACAACACTTGTAATGTGCATGGCATGAGAACAAAACTGTTTATTCAATTGAAACTGAAATCAACATAGAGCAAGTTACAATAGCAAACAGCCAAACACGGTGAAGAAACAGGTTTAAAACAAACCTGTTGCGCCATTGGAGTTTCAATTGCATCCTTCAAATTTGAAATTAGTTGGTATCAGTAAATACAGTGATGCAAGAGCAAAGTAGTATGAACCATAGCTACGGAACCTGGCCCGAGAACAATTCTTCTTCTGCTTTAAGCGTTGACTTCGGGTTCGGAGTGGTGGTCCTCATGATTTGGGCACTGCAGTTGCCTTACTAACTGCTCGTGTTTGGGTGCTCTGTGGTGGAGATGGTGTTGTGTCAACGGGAACTGGGTGTCTATCTGCTGGGGTTGGGGTTAGAAGGGGTGTAGCTGGTTCTCTGTCCAACTGGGTAGGGTACAATCTGCATGAGTGTGGGTTATGTGTGGTGGGGCTGGTTCTTGGGCAAGTACAACCGTGGTTCTATCTGCATCGACAGGTAGCACGATCTTTTCTAAAGACCATGTTTTTACTCCCACAGATACTACCATCACTCCCTCCAATTGAAATGGCTGATAAACAAGAAAATTAATTGAATGTACAGACGTTGTAAGATAGACAGGTGCAATGGATAGTAGGGAAGAAAACAGGGCATGAAATAATTCACATTTATGTTGTCTAAGCAAACAGAATAGCAGGACATAATTTCACATATATGATGGCTAATTAAACAGGATATCATGACACAATTTCACATGTATGATGGCTAACTAAACAGGATAGAATGACATACTTCAAAATATGATGACTATGTAAACAGGATGACATGATATAACTATACGATGTGTCTATTAAAGTGGTTGGCATGCCATAAATCACAAACATGCCGCCGATGGAAACATGATGGCATGATATAATTCACGGATAGAATGGCATAATTTAAAATATGATGACTATGTAAACAGGATGAGATGATATAACTATATTATGTCTTTAGAAAATGGGTTGGCATGCCATAATTCAGATACATGCTGTTTATGTAAACATCATGGCATGCCATAATTCAAATATATGATTTATATACTAAGGAAGTGAGCAGAAGGCAATCGCATATATGATGTGTCAACTAAGGAGATGGCATTCAATATTGTGTATATGATGTAAAAACTAAGCATTGCAATACAACATATGCATTATATGAGTAATATAACCCTGCCAAGTTTGAGCATACACCTCAAGGGGATAATAGGACTGGTCATCTGCCTCTGAATCCTCCTCCGAAGAGCTATTTGTAACCAGCAAGATATTTGCTTCAGTAGGTAGCATTGTCTGCTCTGAAGACCTTGTTTTCACTCCAGATTTCTCCATCACCAATTCAAATGGCTGATGCACAGGAAGAGCAGTTGAATATACAAACATTGTCGACAAAAGCAATCAGAAATACAAAAAAGGACGGCATGATATAATTCACATATATGATGCTTGCCTAAATAGCATGGCATTGCATAATTCACATACATAATGCCTTGCAACAAGATAACATTGCATAATTCACATATATAATGGCTTGCAACAAGATGGCATTGCATAATTCACATATATGGTAATTAGACACTAAACAAGTGGCATTCACACAAAGCATGTCTAAACTAAGAAAATGACATAGCAATGCAAGATACCATACACACGATATGAGCAACATAACCCTGCCAAGCTAGGGCATGCACCTCGGGGGGGGGGCAATATGACTAGTCATCTGTCTCTGAATCCTCCTCTAAGGAGCTATCGGTAACCAGTAAGACATGTGCTTCGTCAGATAGCATTGTCTGCTCTGAAGACCTTGTTTCCACTCCAGATTTTTCCATGACCGTGCCGAATGGCTGATGCACAGGAAGAGTAATTGAATGTACTGAAATTGTTGACAAATTTAACACGTAATAAAAAATTGATGGCATGATATAATTCCCATATAAGATGACTGGCTAACCAGGGTGGCATTACAAAATTCACATATATGATGCCTGGCTAGACAAGATGGCATTGCATGATTCACATATACGATAAAGAAACTAAACAGATGGCATTGACACAAAGCATGTCTAAACTAAGCAGATGACATCTTTAATGTACATAGTAAGCAATGCAAGGCACCATATGCATGTTATTACCAACATCAGCCTGCCAAGTTAGAGCGAAGACCTCATGGGGTAAATAGGAGTGGTCTTCTCCTTCTGAATCCCCCTCAGAACAGTTATCTTCCTCTTGATTACGATCCGAAATTGGCGGAGGGGGCTGCCTTTGCGCCCACCATGGAACGACGTCTGCATGAAATTTTATTGCCACGCAAGGCTCGTCTCTTTTGCTCTACATGATCAGTTCCATTGTGTACAATAACTGGCATGCATAGGAATAAAACATAGTGAGATTATATAAGAAGTGCATGCACAAATCCAGAGTGATGGTAGAAAACTGTGGATAGACCCAAAACCAATGATAGCAGGCAGATAATAGCTTTAGTTAAAAAATACAGATAATGGCTCCTTTAATGTTTGTTTGCACCCAACATGAAACTCATAGTAGACACTAGAGATTAACCAGATAGTAGACAGATAGTACTGATTATCGCCCCAATATGTACCCCACAACCATATAAAAACTCAAGTTTCAACATTAGTTTGGACCTGACTCAGAGTCTAATAGGTGAACACGATGATAATGTAGCACGTCACCATATTAAGCGACGCATAACCTAAGCAGACACGGAAGAGTGCGACCTCTCTTGCGGACCCGTGTAGTCCTCAGGCTCATCTGCTCAGTTGATGATGGTAATGTAGTTGCCGTGGCTGCCGGCAGCGGGGAAGAAGATCTGAGGCGGCGAAAGACAGTCTGGAGAGCGGATCCCTTCTGTGGTGAACCCTTCCGTCATTGGAGCAGCTGAGCTGGGGTGGAACACAGTGCCGCAGGAGCAGGACAAACCACACAAGGTTTTCTTTGACACATATCTGTAACAGAAGTAATTGAGTAAGGGCTTGTTTGAATTTGAGGATTCTAACAATGCAGGGATAGGAAATAGAGAAGAATAGGATAGGAATGCACGTGCAAAACAGAGAATTTGAAAACACATGATTTCTGCCAATCTGGGTGTTTGATTCACAACAATTGGAAGATCACGGGATGCAAAAAAGCTTGGTGATATTAAGTCAAACCACAAGAAAATGTACGGTTATAATGCTATTATGCTACTATCTCTTAGTCTTGTGCTTGATGAATAGGAATATGAAAAGGAGGAGAAGTGGAAATTAGAATTCCTACGGTTTTTCTTTCAAGGAGACACTAAAGGAACAAATCCTACAGTTTTCCTTTGCTCCATTCCTTTGCACCAAATTCATGAAAAGTAGTACCATAGGAAACTTTCCAATTCTGATGTTTTTCATTCACTTTTCCTTTCAAGCACTGGCGATTCTAGTAGGCAGGCTTGAGCAAGGAAAATCCTACACTGAAAAAATGTTTTTGTGCTACTTCTATTACTTTGGACCCAGGCCACTGCCATACTAGCTCAACTCCCAAGCTCATCGACAAATGCACAGCTCAAACGCGCAGAGATAAATAATGATGGCGTTCAAGAGAGTCCATCACAGATAGCTAAGTTGCCTGGATCCTCACTGCTTGTCATATAGTAGGATAAATAATCGTATTTCCCATTACTACGAGTGCTCGGTGGACAATATATATAACATGTAGAGTAAAAAAGAGATGCAACAAGTGTACAACCTCTTTGGTGAAGCCATGTCGTTCTCAGCGTGATTGGGTTAACCGGTGAGGATGCTCCGGCTGACTTGGCTGTCAGAGGAGGGGAAGAAGATCTTAGGTGTCTGGAGATGGAGCCCGAGGTACTGCTCCGCTGTGATGGAGGGTTTCATCGTTGGAGCAGCTCCGGTGAGTTGTACGACGCCGAGGCTGAAGCAGGACAAAAGAGACAATGAACAACGTTAACCTGAGTGAAATTCTAATAGCATCTCCAATACATGACATAAAATACATAACCACAAAGTTCTAGATGTAAAATACATCAGCCGCTTATCTCTAAACTTAACTGTCGAAACTGAATTTAACTGTCGAAACTGAACTTAACTGTCAAAACTGCAATTAACTGTTGAAACTGAATTTTGCTGTCGAAACTGAATTTTGCTGTCGAAACTGAACGCACTAGCAAGGTGAGGCTACATGTCGGTCGACTGACTTTTTCATCTCTGGTCAGTCGATTTTGCAGCCATTGGATACGAAATCAAGGGCCTGCGGTTCATCTTCAACCTCCACCCCCCTGAGCCGCCAGCCACCACCGGCCAAACAGCAGCCCCCCGCCGCCCGCGGCCGGCGGTGCACCGCCCCGCCCGCCCCGAAAACACTCCCCACCATCGGTTCGCCGCCGCCCCGGCCATCCCTCTAGCCCCCCCCCCCGTGCCAAGCTTTTTCTCCGCCGATCCCCACGCCACCGCCCTGCCAACGCCCCGCCACCGCCGGCGACCACCTCCCCCATCCTGAACCCTAAGATAGATAGTGGGGTACCTCTCCGGTGAGCCCCCCTCCCCGCTGCGGCTGGTTCTTTCTTCACCTCGGCGAGCCCCCCCACCCCCTGAAAATCGACTGACCCAAAAGTCGATTCAGTCGACTGAAGTGTAGCTAAATCGGAGCAGGATCGCAAGCAAGAGCAAGAGCGAGAGCAGCAGCGCGAGCAAGAGCATTAGCAAGAGCAAACCAGGCAGGGGACCGAGAGCAAGAGCAGAGCAGCAGCACGAGCGAGAGTTAAAGCAGCAGCAGCTCCTACTGATGTGGACGTCGCCGCCGAGGGAGCGGTGCCATGGAGAAAGTGGCCGGCGACGCTGCCGTGGATGGAGCCGCGCCGTGTCGGCTCGGGACCGAGTGCCGGCAGCACCGTGAGATCGAATCAAGAAGAAAATGCGGTGATTAGTGTACAACCTCTTTGGTGGCGCCGATTAGGCCGCAGCTTCATCCGAGGAAACGGTGATGATGATGCTATTCCGGTGGTGTAGGTGAAGACAGCGGTGTGGGAATGGAGGTGGCGCGAAAGACAAGGGGAACGTCGGGGCAGCTCCTTGGAGGTGGAGGACGGGGTGGCTGAATCGGCGGGACGATGAGATCGATGACGGATCCTCATCCGGTACGGTGGATGAGGGACATCGAGGTGTTGCTGTGGATGACGTCGTCAGGGAAGAGGCTCCGGCTGGGTGGCGGACGGAGCAGGATGTGGGGTTTCGTCGCGGGTTTTGGCGGCCTCGGCATACGAATGGGTGGGCGGATGGGATGGCAGTGGGGAACCATGGCTTAGAGACGCGCTTGTCCGAAATGTGGGGTAAGTTACGAAAGTACCCCCACCGATTTGAGGCGGTTCTTCCGATTCAGGGGTACCACGGGAATTTCGCGTGTCGGGATTTCACAGGAGATGGGAGTCTTCGCGCGCGTTGTAGTTTCGGAATAGCAAGGCGCGGGTTGAGATGGAGGGAGTTGTTGGAGCACAACGAGACAATGATATATCTTAAATATTTCGGGCTAACAAGGCGCGGGTTGAAGAGGCGGGAGTTTTGCAGCACGATAGGAAGAGACGCTAGCTTGAATTTTCGGCATAGCAAGGCGCAACTTGAAATTTTGGAAGAACAAGCTTAACGTGTACCCAAAAAAATACAATTTGCACCTCAACACGCACAACACACACACAAACACCATTTAGACTAGAGTAAGGTACACGTGCATTGCACACATGAGATTTGGCAACCAAATTATGAATAAATACCACATTATAGCATGCAAGCTTTGAGTCATATATGCATGATGTAGATGTTCGTTTAATTCTTATAGTTCATTTCATTCAAAATCATCTAGTTTTTATAAGAAAGCTAATCTATTTTAAGATTCATGGAATTGTGCGTCGTAAGACATAAAGTAAAAACAAATAATGGAAAATCATGTAGAAAAACATTTGGGCAATTCTGATACGGAAGATTCTAGAAAAAATAAGAAGTGCTTGTGTTTTGATGTTTGTGCATTATGCTTAAGTTCAACCATGGAGTCTTCTAGATTATACATGTGGCGAAATCTGGTGGAATCTAGATGATATCCAATGGCCAGTAGTGCTCAAATTTGCCATCTTTGGACCATCGGATTCGCCTCATCCAACGACCATCTTTCAAAGTTAAAGTTACCCGCACACAATATAAAAAATATAAAATATAATACATATATAGGGGTATAGATATAGATATGTGATGCGAAAGCCGCCCATGATCTCCAATTAGAATAGTGTGTCCATGCACGGATGCGACGTGGCCAAATGATGTCTGCCATCGGTATCTCAAATTCAAATCAGTCTGATCTTGTTCAATGTGTATACATTACAACATGCTCGTTTCCAAACCACACCGCGCAGATCTCCGTTATATTCATGCATGCATGGGTTTCAAACATCATGATCTCTTATTCAAATATTTGAATTCTACTTTACATTGATTATGACCTCACCTATTCTTTTACACCCACACAGTAGTCTTCTCTTTATAATTGTACCACTAAATTTCTCTCGTGCATGCATGCACACACACTACCAGTCAGCATTATCCATTGCACGCATGCAATCTTTTTCTTCAGGTCGGTCTCCCATGAAGGCACACACACACACATCCCCCTCTCCATCATATCGGGCATTCTTTATCTCTCACGCGTGCATGCGCAACGATCAATGTTCCTCTATGTATGTGTGTATATAGCTAGGTCTTTCATAGTTTTCCACACAAACCGATCAATCGATATATCCAGTGAGGTCTCACCCTCTTTCCCACGTCCACATCGATCAATCTATACCTCTCTATATAGGATTAACACATATAGCTAATACACCCACATTAATTATATATCCAACGTCCCCCTCTCATCATCCATGCCTTCCGCTTCATCTCTCAGACGTGTGCACAATGGCGAAGACAGGGGGCAGTAAGGGCCCTGCCCCCTCCCCCCTAACATCACTATATATCGAGGCTAATATGAATGTGATCATTAGACAATTTCTGGTAAAAATGGTTTAAGTTCATGAATTGACCCTCCTTGTAAAGGATTAGCAATGCTTGGCCCCCTAGCTCATTTATTTTTCATGGCTCTGCCACTGCGCGCAACAGCGCACGTGTTCGCCCCCTCTCTCTAAATATCGATCTCGCAATTGTGCGTTCCTTCATAGTCTCCCTCCACTCGGCCCCTCGCACCATCTTCTAGCCCCCACCAGATTTTGCCACATGTACAATCTAGCAAACTCCATGGTTGAACTTAAGCACAATGCACAAACCTCAAAACAAAAGTGGTTCTCTTTTGTTCTAGAATCTTCCGTATCATAACTGCCCAAATTTTTTTCTAGTTGAATTGCCATTATTTGTTTTTACTTTATGCTTTACAACGCACAATTCCATGAATCATAAAATATATTAAGGGCTTCTTTGATTCAAAGGATTCTCAAAGGAATTTTGGAGGATTCTAATCATTAGGAATTTTTCCTATCTTGGTTGTTTGATTCGTAGGATTGTAAACCATAGGAATTTTTCCATATGATTCATTTGCACTAGATTTCATAGGAAACATCCCATCCACTCAAATCTATTTGAAAGAATTCTACGTTTTTTCTATGCACAATCAAACACTTGTACAATCCTGTAGGATTCAAGATGACATTCCACTATAATCCCATGTTTTTCCTATTCCCGTGTTCTTAGCTTTTTTATAAAAACTAATTGATTTTGAATGAGATGAACTATAAGAATTAAACGAAGGGCTACATCAGGCATATATGACTCAGAGCTTACATGCTATAGTGTGGTATTTATTCATAATTTGGTTGCAAAATCTGATGTGTGCAATGCACGTGTACCTTACTAGTACTTCGAGTATGTGCAAAACACGTAAATTAGAATACCAATGGCACGCTACACAGTGTCTTTCTTATAGTTCATGAAGCCACGTGGCACATGTGGAGGCGCTGTCGCGACCTCCTTGCGTGGATTGATCACAGTGGCGTGCTGCTGGTTCCAGAAGAATGTACTTGTCCTCCCTGAGCCATACTGGCGGTACATGCACGAAGCGAAGATGTGCACGCACGCCACGCACGCACTCATTCCCTCGCACGCACACGCGGGTACATGGGCGGACGCAATTTTGTACCAAGATCCACCCCATGTGATAATTTGACATGTGTAAAGTCATTCACTTCATTGATGGTCAATTAATACAGCGCATGCAAATTGAGTGGATGTGAGGGCGGAAGAAAGACATTATTACTCCACTGCGCGCATGCGAGTAGTTAAATTGTGGGTTGCTAGTAGTACTTCCATTGGTCTCCTTCGTATTTTGTGCCAAACTTTGACAGTAACATAATATTTACGCATTTGAGCAGTGTAGTACTTGAAATTTATGTTCCGCTAAACTCATCGGGAGCCATTTCGGGCCTCGAAACCAAAACCATCAATTAATCTTTACCTTGTTCCCATCACATTCGAAAGCCTGCTCACACCTACTACTACGTACCAAACCTGAACGTGTTCCCACTATGCAGGTATTAGTACTAGTGCTAGTACTTAGGTTATAAAAAGGGGAACTACCTAACCGAAAATTACTCTACCTTTCCTCCTCATAAGTGCTTCTTCTTCGTCCGTCGTTGCCATGGCCGGTGAGCAGAGCTCTAGGTTGAGAACTACTCGTAACAAGGGAGCGGCAACCAAGGCTGCGGGGAAAAAAAAGAGGGCTCGCCGCCACGCAGAGACCTCAAAATATCTCTCACGGGCAGGCGATGGCTCCTAGAAGCGCCCTAGCCGCGGGGGCGAACATGCCGAGCCGGCGGAGCTGTAGTCGTTATCTCTCGATGGCATGCCCGGTCAGTTCAATAAGCACCTCAATAAGCAGAAGGAGTTCATCCAAGGCTTGATGGAGTTGCTGAAGGAGAGCCTCGATGGCATGCCCGCTGAGCTCAATCAGCAGGGGGAGTTGACCGCCGGCTTGGTGATGCTGCTGAAGAAGAGCATTGCCTCGGAGAAGAAGGCGACCGGCGAAATCCTGCGACTTCAGGAGGACAAGGCGAAGCTCTGCCACGAGATTGACCTGTTGAAGGAGAAGAATGGCGGCTGGAAGAAGCTGCATGAGAATAGTAGTTCCTCGATGAAGATGTTGCAGGCCCTCATCACGGAACAGAAGGAGGAGTTGGCGAAGCTCCGCATCGAGCACCCGGCTGCTGTCAAGGTACGTAATGCGGCCGTGGAACAGATGATGAAGGCTCGCGTTGAGAAATCCCGCGTCATGGACAGAATGAATAAGATGGCGGAGGAGACACGCAAGGAGATGGAGGTCGTGGAGGAGATGAAGAAGCAGTTACGACTCCGCGGCGAATTAGATCATTTGGGGTGATGATCTTCCTTCTTCTTTTGCTCCTGTGTTTCATCTTTTGCTTCCGGTGTTTCGCCGCACGTGTCATGTTCTCTACGAGGCATGCATAGAACAACAGTTTTTTAGGGAATGAATAGAACAATGCTATCAATGAGATTACTAGCAAATTAGATCATTTTTATCGCCATATGGCACTGGGCTGCTGTGTTTCATGCTCCTCCGTCGCAGTACTACTCTAGTGGAAAACTTGAGTATACCGCACGGTTCTTTGCTCCTCCTCGATCAGGTCGTCGGCGCATTTATATGAGTAGTCAAATCACAAGGCCCCGCCTTCCAGCAGTAATGAGCCGTCAAATCACAAAGGCCCTCGCCTCTCGTGAAACCGACCAAGCTAGACTGCCCTGCCCTCTAGCCTTTTAAAAAATATATACTTTTGTACAGCAGTAGTATCGTTGGATTGCGCCATGGAGAAAAACTTGAAATTAAAAAAAGGTGGTACATATAGAGAGCGCTCGTCGCCAAATTATGCATATAGTACTATTAAAAAGGCTAGTCACAATAATGGTGTCCAGCACAACCCACCCCTCAAATAAAACTAAGAGGGTGCTTGGATACGTTTTAGTCCCATGACTAAATGTAGTGGGACTAAAACATGCTAGCCTCACCCATGCTTGGATCCAAATACTAAAAAGGCTAAAATCAAGTTAATGAGCATTTATTATCCTCCAAACCCTCCAATCCAGAACTTGCTTGTGTTAAAGGAGAGGAGTTAAATGAGTAGAGAGAGGACTAATCCAAATTTTAGTAGGGGTACCCCTGACTAAAAAAATTTAGTCTCAAGACTAGTTTTAGCACCTCTTTAGTTAGGGGTGCTTGGAACTTTAGCCTCTTAAAGAGACTATTTTTAGTCAGACTAAAATAAGTCCCTTGGATCCAAGCACCCCCTAAGCATCCTGGAATTCTTTGACAAAACTAAGCACCCTGAAATTCTTTGACAACTAAATTGCTGGCTATATGATGCTGGCCATATATATTGTACGTATATAATGTGAAGAAACGAGTGGTAGTACTATACCAACTAAAAGATGAAATGTAAGAAATACTAGTATGTACGTACTGAAGAGTTAAAGTAACGAGAAGAAACATAACATAGTTCTGCTGGGGGCTCAGCACAACACACCCCTCAAATTAAATTAAGCACACCTGAAATTAAACTTTGTAACTATTCCGGTAGGCACTGCATTAGAACCACCATGAGCAACGACACTGCCACCTTACTCGGAGTCCTCGTCCACGTCCTCGACTCCGTCCTTGTCCCTCTTCCTCTTGGCCGATACTTCTTTGCTTGAACCGCACACTTGGCTGTTGCTCTTCATCCAACCCTTTTAGATATTGAAGCAAAGGTAGCCATCCATTGCAGCGTAGTGGATGTGATCTATATCTAGTACATTCCGCTGCCATGCATGTCACATCCCAAGCTTCTAGTGCTGCCTAGTGTTTGCATCTTGCTTGCATCATGTTTAAATTTTTGAAATGTGAATTGGGGAAAGTGGAAAGCCTGAGAGATCATTTCTAAAAGAAAGATCAACATTAAAAATTGCTTCAAATAACCCAAGAAAATGTTCCTATTAAGCTATAAAATATTGGCAAGAGGCAAATTTCAAACCAATATTTTTGGAGTCTCAGGGATATTTATTTTGGGCCTTTGAAATTAAATCAATAAGTATTTGACTTTTGGATTATATTCATTTTATATAAATATATTTCAAAAGGCACTGAAATTATTTATGTGCCTTTGGAAAAGTCCATAATGGCAACATTCAAATATTCAGAAGGTTTTGCCCTGCTTTGATTTACTTTTGAATTTGAATCAATGGCAAAATGAATAAATAAATAGAAAACGGAATAAAAGTAAAACAGAGCAGAACTTACCTCAGCCTACCTGCGCGGCCTTCTACTGTTGCCGGCCCAGCTGTGCGGCTCAGCCCACTTACCTCCTCGCTCACCGTCTTCCTCCTGCCAGTAGGCAGAAGCGAACACGCGCGCGCACCCGCGGAGCCCTCCACCTCCTGCTTCGCGTTGGAGGCCGCTCCTTCGTCCTAATCCGCATCTGGAGATGCCCCGAGACCCCTCTCTCCTCTCCCTCACTCGCTGATCTCTCTCCCCTCCCCTGTCTTGCTCTCTTCCCCACCACCGAGCGTGCCCGTCGCCGCCGCTCACCGTTGTCGTGCCCTGAGCCACGGCCTCACCTCCCAGACGTATCCCTCATCGCCGCCACGTCATCCTGAAGCTTTGCACCTACTCACGCAAGCCAGGGAGCCCCGCAACATCGCTGACGTCGTCGTGTTCATCGTCGGGCGCCGGAGATCGTCGTCGTCGATTCGCGCCGAAGAGGTCCTCCCCGAGCCCGCTGAGCCTCCCCGTCGAACCACTGTGAGCCGTGCTACCTTTCCCTCTATTTCCCTCGTCAGATACATGCCGTAGCTACCGCTCCCGTCATCTCCCGAGCTTACCGCCGCCGGCCATGACGCCACCGCGACCACAACTACTGGCACCCACATCCGAGCCCGTTAACGTTCTCAGAAGCTCCCCAGCAAGCCAAATCCACCACCCGCACCTCCTACCGTGCACTACAGCCCCTCCAGGCCAACCCCGTGCTCCGGCCGCTACCCAAGTGGTCGCCGCCGTCGACCCCGGCCTCCCTGCGCCCAGCTGCGTGCACCCCTGGATGGGGGCGAGCGAGGGCTCCCCCCTGGTGCCCTCAGCGCGGCAAGCTGCAGCCTCTAGCGCCACTCCGGCGAGCTGAGCCGCGTCTGTGTGTCGCCGGCGACTAACCCCGGCGGCTGCCGACGTGGCCGTCATTAGATTAGGAACTAATTAACCGTATTAGTTAACACTAGTCACTGACAGTGGACCCATGCGTCAGCTTTGACCGAGCGGACGTGGACCTTAACCGGCCCCACCCGTTAGTGACCCAAGCTAGCACTGTTACACTGACCAGTGGGCCCCACTGGTCAGGTTTGACCCAGAACAGCTCAGTTGACCTGCTGACGCAGGGATGACACAGTGCTGACGTCATAATGTTTTCTGGATATTTAATTAAATCAAAAATGATTTATTTATTCCAGAAAATGTTATAAACTTGAAAAAATCATAGAAAATCAACCGTAGCTCAGAATTAAATAAATTATATATGAAAAATTATCAGAAAAATCCAATCTATCCATATGCAGCATTTTCATGCATGTTAGAACAACTTATAGCTACTGAATTGGAAAATCAATAAATGGCATTTGAAATGCCTTACATGGAGTTTGAATTTGAACCTTCGGTTCAAACCAACTTCATTTAATCTGGTTGCTAGATACATTAGCCCAAACACCAGCATGTTGCTATGTCATGATCATACATCATATTGTTCCATTGCATTGATTGTGTTCTTTCTGTGTTTGCCGGTGATTGTTCCCCCTCGGTAGACGTATGTTTCGACGATGTGATCGATGACACCGATGAAGAGCTATACTATCTTCAGAAGTGCCAGGCAAGCAAAACGCCCTTGTTCATTCCGATACAATCCCACTCTCTCGCTCCTGCTCTCTTTTACTGCATTTGGACAACAACGATTCAACTGTTACATGCTGCGGTAGTTGAACCCCTTTCCCCTGCATGACCTGTCATTGCCACAGTAAATAGATGAAACCCACTAGCATGAGTAGGAGTTGTTTGAGCCCTGATGTGCCTACTCATTCATGCTTGTTGTCATGCCTGCTACTGCTTAGAGTTGATTCGGGTCTGATTCATCGGGAATGAATTGGAACGTGGTGAACATGTCCTACCATTGAGAGCTAAGTGTGTGAACATGATTTGGTAAACATAGCGGTGAGAGGCCATGTAGGAGTACATGGTGGGTTGTCTCATTGCAGCCGTTCTCAGGAACTGAGTTTTGTGTTTGTGATCCATGAACAGTTACTACCACACATTGGGTTCCGGTAACTCGGCCCCTCTCGGCTTATTAATCAACTCGATCTTTGTCCAGGAGTTGCAACTAGTTTCTGGTGTTTGTAGGTAGTGTTAGTAGTCTACCAAGTGGCACTCGGTACAGGTGGGCTTGCGACAGACTAGGCACAGTGGCACGATGTACCAAGTGGCACCCGGATGGTGGGCTTGGGAACTCTGCTCACATTGTTTGGGACCGTGAGCGACACCCCGGCCGGATCTCCTTGCGGATGGAACCCGAATAGGCGATAAACCTGGACTAGAGACTTGTTGGTTAGTCAGGTCATGGCCGACACCCTCTCCCGGCTTCCGCTTGAAGGTTGCCGAGGTACATGACGTGTATAGGGCGATAAGTGGCGAGAGCGTGTGTGAAGAAGTACACCCCTGCAGGGTTATCATTATCTATTCGAATAGCCGGATTCCTCGGATATGGAAACTTGGACCCCTTGCATAGTTCATAGACAAGTGAAAGTGGATACTCTAAAAATCGCAAGATAAGCGTGAGTGCTATGGATGGCGTTCTCGCAGGGAGACGGGAGCGGATCCACAGTGGTGTATTGGTATGGTGAATTTGTGGACTCGTGTGCGCCACCTCAAAAGAGTTACTTGCAATCGTAGTTCAGGATAGCCACCGAGTCAAAGCTGGCTTGCTGCAGTTAAACTCCACCACTCCCTTTGTTGATACCGCTGCATATGTAGATAGTTCTGATGTAAGTCTTGCTGGGTACATTTGTACTCACGTTTGCTTAATTTATGTTTTTGCAAAGAGACTTCAGTCTCGGTAGTTGTTTCGTGTGGACTTCGACGTTTAGCTTGATACCTCAGCTACGATCTTGTGCCCTCGGCAGGATCTGGTAGATAGTCAGGCTTCTCAGCCTTCTTCATTTGTAGTTGTCTGTACTCAGACAAGTTAAGCTTCCGCATGTGCTTGTTTCTTGTATGCTCCGTACGTTGGGTTATGAGACCCAGGTTTGTAATATCTCGCTCCTCGGAGCCTAATGAATAAATACTTGAGTCGTAGAGTTATGTTTTGATGCCATGTTGTATTTACACATGTCGAGCATATTGTCTGTATGATTGAAATGCTTGGTATGTGTGGGATCTGACAACCTAGTTGTTTATCCTTGGTAGCCTCTCTTATGGGGAAATGTAGTCTTGTGCTTCCATGAGCCATAGTAGTCCGCTACAGCCTGGTTCACCGGAGTCCTGCTAGCCCAACACTACTGCTCGGGACACTTGACTGGCCGGCATGTGTTTCACTTCGTTCATGTGTCTGTCCCTTCGGGGAAATGTCATGCGGTGACATCCGGAGTCCTCCCTAGCCTGCTACAGCCCGGGTTACCGGAGTCCTGTTAGCCCAGTGCTACAGCCCGGATTCACACGCTGCTGACCGACATGCTCGATGTTGATTCATGTATGCCTGTTCCCGTAAGTTAGTGCCACTTTGGGTTCACGACTAGTCATGTCGGCCCGGGTTCTCTGTCATATGGATGCTAGCAACACTATCATATACGTGAGCCAAAAGGCGCAAACGGTCCCGGGCCATGGTAAGGCGACACCCGTGGGAATACCGTGCGTGAGGCTGCAAAGTGATATGAGGTGTTACAGGCTAGATCGGTGTGACTGAGAATTGGGGTCCTGACAGCTTTTGGTATCAGAGCCTGACTGCCTGTAGGATTACCAAGCCAAACTGGTCGAAGTCGTGTCTAGAAATGCTTTAGTTATATAAGGGAATTGATTGTGGAAGGGAACGTAAGGCTCTTTTTACTCCTTATCCTCATGACCTTCTGATCTGAGTCATCTTATATTTTCTACGGGGTTAAGAACTAGGCTTCTCTTCTATCTCTCAGGATGACATGTTACTAAACCGTAGTTGCCTAGGATTGTTGAGTTCAAGCCCCAGTTCAGTTTCTACTACCTCCGTGTGATGACAGTTGATCTCAGAATCTTGATATTGTGATTTTGAGTGGTTATGCCACCATTTGGCAGGATGTCTCAAATCTTCTTGAGCATTTACAGCCGTTATGCTGTCTGAGTCATCCCAGGTCTCTAAATAGTCTGATGCAGCTGCAAATCCTTTCTTCCATTCCTGATGTCCTTTGGTTAGAATAAGCACACTAACCGGTGCGTTGAGGTACTCTATTGCCTCGGTATATATGTTGGGGCTATTATTATGACCCTAGGTGTTTTAGGGAGTCACCCAGTAATCTAGCCATGTTTTGTGTTCCCGGTGTGATGATTCTGGCCACCATCCTTGAAAGCATCTCGTGATGCCATTTAGTTAGTAGGCCTTCTATTTCTGGGTTTTGAACCCGAGATTCACCCTACTTACTTCATGTTGATAGTGTTTGCTCGTTTCTTTAGGTTATTATTAACCTTTGCATTAGTCCTCGAGGTCTATGGTATTTCCTTCTTCCAAATACTGTGAACCACTTATGGCAAAAGTTTGTTGGATCAAAAGATCACAATCAGAGTACTCTTGAGGAGTTCTCCATTCATAATTGTGACTCTGCCAGTCCTACCTCTTTGCATGGGTTATCCAGAAGAAACATGTTGAACTTGGTTTGACATACTAATCTATGCATTCACAACTCACAAAGTTATATGTTCTTTGAGTTGTCCCCCTTCAGTTATATTCCGACCCTAGTCTATCAATTGATAGTCAAGAATAGTTGTGCATTCGTGTTCATCGATGCCTATTATTCTTGTGGTCCATCAAGCCATTCTATTCCAGAATGACTAGGAGAAACAAGCTCCAGTACCTCATCCATTTCTAGGATTGGGTCAAAGCAGTTGTATTCCGCAGATCAAATGCCAATCCAGCTTTTGATTCTGTTCCACCCTGAAGTATTGCTCTCCTTATGTCAGGAATATCGTAGGAATTGCACAACCTCCTATGAACTCTTGATATAGTGATACTTCTCTCCATCATCGTTCATTCCTCGGTCTCCGTGTTATTGTAACTGGAATACCGACAAGTGAACCATGATGTGTGAAATCAATACTCCTAGCAACCGTGTTTCTTGGTAGTTAATGGACATTAATATCATTCTTAGTGTGTTGGTTATCGAATCACTACTCTAGGATTGATCGTGCTATCTTGTCCTTATTTCTGGTGCACTCTTCGATCTTTGAGTTAGAATCGAATCCCTTACTCTTCTGATCATGTCGTCTTGCCTTGAAAAGCAAGATTGTTCTCGAGCTTAGAGACATATCGGTGGTTCGTGATTTTCCGGATATCTTCACGGAAGTATCACCAGGTCGTTCCCTGACCGATATGTTGAGTTCGTGATCAAGTTGGTTTTCGAATACACCACCCCTTCTCCAAGAATCTGTGTTGAATATCCCTGAACTAGTTTGATAAGCTAAACAATAACTTGGAGAGTTGGAAGATGAAAGCTTGTCCGACTTAGTTCATCACTAAGGGATATCCTTGTGTGTGTGGGTGTTCAAGAAAGATGATATCTTCCTCGATTCATCCTCGTGATCAGTTGTCGGTGCTATTATCCTATCCAATCCTTGATTTGAGTGTGGGCTATCGTCAAATCAAATCAGAACCAACGATATTCATAATGTTGTCTACTCGTGGTTGACTCCTCGAGCATACACCATTACATCTTTTGGTCTGACCAATACTATCACATTGTTCACATAATGTTGGAAGTCCAGTGATATGGAAATTCCGATGAGTTGATGTTGAGCCCATCAGCAACATCTTGTCTCCCCCATGATTCATGCTAAACATTAAGCTAGTGTTGGAAACTTTGTAAGCATTTCCTTCGTGTTCCGCTCATGAGGTATATGTTTGGTGAAAGAAGTGATTTTCTCCAAGTTCACGTGCATTAGGTGTAAGTTGCCGCCGTGAATCCAAGAAAGTTCGTTTTTGCTTCCTCTGGAATCATCCCAAGTAAGTCATGCATGTGCGAAGTATTTTGTGGTCTGTTAGACTGATCATCTTCATTCCATATGTATTCCCTAGCACACCAAGCCACTGATTGATCTGTTCAAGGATAAGAAGTTCATCGATAAGTATACAAGGACTTCGATATCCTCAATGATGGTTCCCCATCTAAACCCGGTAGTGTTTTTATTATAATACTACTATGTGATCATGCTTGTCTTGGGCAGCGTGTTCATAGGTTTGTAGCAGAACCAGCTCATGTTTTGGAGCTTGCTATCGTAGTTCATTTCCTGAGAATCTTGCAACATCATCTCTTGATTTGTGTTGCTACCTTCTTTTTCCAGATACGCTGTCTGGAATATTCAGTTACCAACCATATCTGAATCTCAGGCAGATATGATGGTTGGAACATTCCCAACATTTGCATTTTGTTCCCAACTTGCACCCGCCTTTGTCCCATTTTACCTATGGTTTGCCTTTTCAGTAATTGCTATTCGGGATAATCTTCAAAAGTGGGCTTACCATGGGTCCCATCCATTTTCGATGATAAGCAAAATCATCCATCGCGTTGTCTTCAACAAGGTAGTCCACATCATCCATCCCAGTCCGGGTATGCCATTCCTCTGAACTCCACCAAACAATTGTTAGTGAATTGCCTTAGGTTGGTATAGAGAGTTTCAATGATCTCCGTATCAAAAGTAATTCTTTTTGCCACTTAAGGGAATAACTCTATGAGTCATCTCCCCTAAGATGTCTCGTTATGGTATCATGGGCAACTTATCTCCTCACTACTTTAACACTTACTCACCATCTACTTGAGCGTGGAGTTGTTGCCTACCAAATTGAACCTTCGTCATCTGTTTGTTTCCATCCCTCTCGATATGTATTGTGTTCCAGCTCAAGAGATGTTCCTATGTCTCACTCCATGGTTTATCTTGAGTGCTCGATCTTCGAGGAGATCGCTTTCTGTAGAGTTCCCTTCTGTCTTCACCGTGTTGGGTCAAGATCTCGAAGGCAAAGACGTCAAGATCAATATGAAGCAATGGATCATGAAGACTGTGTCAGTTCCGTGTCCCCTCTGTCTTCTTAACTCACGTCTCGAATCTTGGGACGAGATTCTTGTTTAGTGGGGGCGAGTTGTCACATCCCAAGCTTCTAGTGCTGCCTAGTGTTTGCATCTTGCTTGCATCATGTTAAATTTTTGAAATGTGAATTGGGGAAAGTGGAAAGCCTCAGAGATCATTTCTAAAAGAAAGATCAACATTAAAAATTTCTTCAAATAACCCAAGAAAATGTTCCTTTTAAGCTATAAAATATTGGCAAGAGGCAAATTTCAAACCAATATTTTTGGAGTCTCAGGGATATTTATTTTGGGCCTTTGAAAAATCAATAAGTATTTGACTTTTGGATTATATTCATTTTATATAGAATATATTTCAAAAGGCCCTAAAATTATTTATGTGCCTTTGGAAAAGTCCATAATGGGAACATTTAAATATTCAGAAGGTTTTGCCCTGCTTTGATTTACTTTTGAATTTGAATCAGTGGCAAAATGAATAAATAAATAGAAAACAGAATAAAAGTAAAACAGAGCAGAACTTACCTCAGCCTACCTGCGCGGCCTTCTACTGTTGCCGGCCCAGCTGTGCGGCCCAGCCCAGTTACCTCCTTGCTCACCGTCTTCCTCCTGCCAGTAGGCAGAAGCGAACATGCGCGCGCACCCGCGGAGCCCTCCACCTCCTGCTTCGCCCTGGAGGCCGCTCCTTCGTCCTAATCAGCGTCTGGAGATGCCCCGAGACACCTCTCTCCTCTCCCTCACTCGCTGCTCTCTCTCCCCTCCCCTATCTTGCTCTCTTCCCCACCACCGAGCGTGCCCGTCGCCGCCGCTCACCGTTGTCGTGCCCTGAGCCACGGCCTCACCTCCCAGACGTATCCCTCATCGCCGCCACGTCGTCCTGAAGCTCCACACCTACTCACGCAAGCCAAGGAGCCCCGCAACATCGCCGATGTCATCATGTTCATCATCGGGCGCCGGAGATCGTCGTCGTTGATTCGCGCCGAAGAGGTCCTCCCCGAGCCCGCTGAGCCTCCCCGTCGAACCACCATCAGTCGTGCTACCTTTCCCCTCTGTTTCCCTCGTCAGATACGTGTCGTAGCTACCGCTCCCGTCAGCTCCCAAGCTCGCCGCCGCCGGCCATGATGCCACCGCGACCACAACTGCCGTCGCCCCGCGTCTGAGCCCGTTAACGTTCTCAGAAGGTCCCCAGCAAGCCAAATCCACCACCCGCACCTCCTACCATGCACTGCAGCCCCTCCAGGCCAACCCCATGGTCCGGTCGCCGCTCAATTGGTCGCCGCCGTCGAGCCCGGCCTCCCTGCGCCCAGCTGCGTGCACCCCTGGATGGGGGCGAGCGAGGGCTCCCCCCTGGTGCCCTCAGCGCGGCAAGCCGCAGCCTCTAGCGCCACTCCGGCGAGCTGTGCCGCGTTTGCGTGTTGCCGGCGACTAACCCCGACGGCTGCCGACGTGGCCGTCATTAGATTAGGAACTAATTAACCGTATTAGTTAACACTAGTCACTGACAGTGGGTCCCAGTTTGTTAGTTTACTGGTTAACCAAAACAATTAGGCTAATTAGCAAAACCAGTGGACCCATGCATTAGCTTTGACCGAGCTGACGTGGACCTTGACCGGCCCCACCCGTTAGTGACCCAAGCCAGCACTGTTACACTGACCAGTGGGCCCCACTGGTCAGGTTTGACCCAGAACAGCTCAGTTGACCTGCTGACGCAGGGATGACACAGTGCTAACATCATAATGTTTTCTGGATATTTAATTAAATCAGAACCCACTGGTCAGGTTTGACCCAGAACAGCTCAGTTGACCTGCTGACGCAGGGATGACACAGTGCTAACATCATAATGTTTTCTGGATATTTAATTAAATCAGAAATGATTTATTTATTCTAGAAAATGTTATAAACTTGAAAAAATCATAGAAAATCAACCGTAGCTCAGAATTAAATAAATTAAATATGAAAAATTATCAGAAAAATCCAATCTATCCATCTGTGGCATTTTCATGCATGTTAGAACAACTTATAGCTGCTGAATTGGAAAAATCAATAAATGGCATTTGAAATGCCTTACATGGAGTTTGAATTTGAACCTTTGGTTCAAACCAACTTCATTTAATCTGGTTGCTAGATGCATTAGCCCAAACACCAGCATGTTGCTATGTCATGATCATACATCATATTGTTGCATTGCATTGATTGTGTTCTTTCTGTGTTTGCCGGTGATTGTTCCCCCTCGGTAGACGTATGTTTCGACGATGTGATCGAAGACACCGATGAAGAGCTATACTATCTTCAGAAGTGCCAGGCAAGCAAAACGCCCTTGTTCATTCCGATACAATCCCACTCTCTCGCTCCTGCTCTCTTTTACTGCATTAGGACAACAACGATTCAACTGTTACATGATGCGGTAGTTGAACCCCTTTCCCCTGCATGACCTGTCATTGCCACAGTAAATAGATGAAACCCACTAGCATGAGTAGGAGTTGTTTGAGCCCTGATGTGCCTACTCATTCATGCCTGTTGTCATGCCTGCTACTGCTTAGAGTTGAGTCAGGTCTGATTCATCGGGAATGAGTTGGAACATGGTGAACATGTCCTACCGTTGAGAGCTAAGTGTGTGAACATGATTTGGTAAAGGTAGCGGTGAGAGGCCATGTAGGAGTACATGGTGGGTTGTCTCATTGCAGCCATTCTCATGAACTGAGTTTTGTGTTTGTGATCCATGAACAGTTACTACCACACATTGGGTTCTGGTAACTCGGGCCCTCTCGGCTTATTAATCAACTCGATCTTTGTCCAGGAGTTGCAACTAGTTTCTGGTGTTTGTAGGTAGTGTTAGTAGTCTACCAAGTGGCACCCGGTATAGGTGGGCTTGGGACATACTAGGCACAGTGGCACGGTGTACCTAGTGGCACCCGGATGGTGGGCTTGGGAACCCTGCTCACATCATTTGGGGCCGTGAGCGACACCCCGGCCGGATCTCCTTGCGGATGGAACCCGAATAGGCGATAAACCTGGACTAGAGACTTGTTGGTTAGTTAGGTCGTGGCCGACACCCTCGCCCGGCTTCCGCTTGAAGGTTGCCGAGGTACATGACGTGTACATGGCGATAAGTGGTGAGAGCGTGTGTGAAGAAGTACACCCCTGCAGGGTTATCATTATCTATTCGAATAGCCGGATTCCTCGGATATGGAAACTTGGACCCCTTGCATAGTTCATAGACAAGTGAAAGTGGATACTCTAAAACTCGCAAGATAAGCGTGAGTGCTATGGATGGCGTTCTCGCAGGGAGACGGGAGAGGATCCATAGTGGTGTATTGGTATGGTGAATTTGTGGACTCGTGTGCGCCACCTCAAAAGAGTTACTTGTAGGCGTAGTTCAGGATAGCCACCGAGTCAAAGCTGGCTTGCTGAAGTTAAACTCCACCACCCCCTTTGTTGATACCGATGCATATGTAGATAGTTCTGGTGTAAGTCTTGCTGGGTACATTTGTACTCACGTTTGCTTAATTTATGTTTTTGAAGAGAGACTTCAGTCTCAGTAGTAGTTTCGTGTGGACTTCGACGTTTAGCTTGATACCTCAGCTATGATCTTGTGCCCTCGGCAGGATCTGGTAGATAGTCAGGCTTCTCAGCCTTCTTCATTTGTAGTTGTCTGTACTCAGACAAGTTAAGCTTCTGCATGTGCTTGTATGCTCCGTACGTTGGGTCATGAGACCCAGGTTTGTAATATCTCGCTCCTCGGAGCCTAATGAATAAATACTTGAGTCGTAGAGTTATGTTGTGATGCCATGTTGTATTTACACATGTCGAGCATATTGTCTGTATGATTGAAATGCTTGGTATGTGTGGGATTTGACAACCTAGTTGTTTATCCTTGGTAGCCTCTCTTATGGGGAAATGTAGTCTTGTGCTTCCATGAGCCATAGTAGTCCGCTACAGCCTGGTTCACCGGAGTCCTGCTAGCCCAACACTACTGCTCGGGACACTTGACTGGCCGGCATGTGTTTCACTTCGTTCATGTGTCTGTCCCTTCGGGGAAATGTCATGCGGTGACATCCGGAGTCCTCCCTAGCCTGCTACAGCCCGGGTTACCGGAGTCCTGTTAGCCCAGTGCTACAGCCCGGATTCACACGCTGCTGACCGACATGCTCGATGTTGATTCATGTATGCCTGTTCCCGTAAGTTAGTGCCACTTTGGGTTCACGACTAGTCATGTCGGCCCGGGTTCTCTGTCATATGGATGCTAGCGACACTATCATATACGTGAGCCAAAAGGCGCAAACGGTCCCGGGCCATGGTAAGGCGACACCCGTGGGAATACCGTGCGTGAGGCCGCAAAGTGATATGAGGTGTTATAGGCTAGATCGGTGTGACTTAGAATCGGGGTCCTGACAATGCATGATGATGAAACGTGTATGGAGGTTTCTCCAGTTTACCGTACGAAGGATGAACCATGGCTCCTGCCAGGGTCAGCATTGAAGGCTGACGAGAGGACACCGGCCGATTCTTCTGGAGGTCGAAGGGGTTGCCTACAACGAGACCTATCCGATGCAGGACATCCCTATCGTTCTTAAAGTCTACAATAACAAATTTCACTGTTTTGTCCTTGAGGAAGTTCTTAAAATCCTGGCACTCAACGTCGGCATGGCATATGTGGTAGACCAAGCAAACATTATGTACGCAAACCTGGATCACGGCGGGCTTCTTCCTCTCTTCGTCCTTTAGATCCTTCTCTGGTCCCAGGACGATGGTGTACTCAACATCTAGCCCAGCGACCCACTCATCAGCTGAGTTTTCGAACATGCGTCTGAAGCGAGAAAGGCATCCTTTCACCGTCACGAAAGAACGGGTGTATATGACGTCGAACTCATCGCCGGTGATGGTTCTAACCTTGTACTCACCGCCGATCGTGGAGATTTGGGATGCCATGGATTTGGGAGGAGGGTTAGGATTAGTGGAACTGCCGTAATGTGAATGGACGGGACGACTAGGAGCGAACCACCGTAGTATTGAAAGACGTGCGGGGACGAGTAGGAGCGAACTGCCAGCGTGCGAACGACAGGGTAGTGGCTTTCCATTCTCCCATGATACGGGCTTCCGAGAGCCCTTGGATCTGAGATCGAACGATTGCATGGCATGATTCTAGACCTATGGGTGAATATCCTATCCTGGAGGGTTATTCTGCAAATTTTCAGCAACTTAGCATGCGACCGTTTGATCTCAGATCCAAGGGCTGCCAGCAGCCCGTATCATGGTCGCGCCTACCACGACCATCGCGTCGCTCGCGCGGCTGCGCCCTTGGAGATTTAACACGGTGCATTAGGCTATCTGATGTTGGCATGTCATACATAGTCTTCACTTAGTCACTGATACTACAACAAGGTTGGCTATAAGGTTGGCTATAAGTGTATTTTTTACTCCTCTCTATCTCTTTCTTCGTACTCCCTCCGTCCCATAATATAAGAATGTTTTTGAGACTAGTGTAGTGCTAAAAACGTTCTTATATTATTGCATTTGCCAAGGAGTGACCTCTTCCAATGAAATGGTGTTGCTAAGTTTGCTTCATTTAATTAGCTATAGACTCAAAATTGTCTTTTCACCTAGGTACACGCGCTTAGCACCGTTTCTTCCTTGGGTCACCAAACTAGTCTCTCTCTCTTCTTGATTAACTTGCCACATCAGACTTTATGCCTATGTGGCAAGCTTAAGCACCTATAGGAGCAAGTAAAAGTAAGTACAATAGTGCGCTTTACATGGCATTTTTGCATATGTGGAGGAAAGAGAGGCAAGGAAAAAGTGGAGAAGTGGGCTCTCATGCAAGAGCCAGCCTCTACTACATGGTGGAGCATTGGGAGAGGCACCTGTATGGAGGTGGTCAGGAATCGGGAGACTCATGCCGGTCGTAGCGCTGCAGTTAAAATGATAATGGCAAGTCAAATCACGGGGCCCCACCTATCCAGCAGTAACTCGTTGTCAAATCACACAGCCCTATGTTTGCAGCAGCCTACTCCCTCGTCTTCTCGTGTCTCTGTCGAACCGACTAGGCGGAACTGCCCCGCCGCCTACCGCGCAGGAAAAGCCCCGCCCTTGACTTTTAAATAGTATACAATATACTAATTTTGTATCCATGGATTGTGCCCGCGCCATGGAGCGAAGCGTCTAGAAAACGGAGGAGAGACGGTGGTCTTGCAATAGAGAAGAGGGAGAGGCGAGACGGTGGTTTTTGAATGGAGATGATGGAGAGGAGAGGAGGTGGTTTTGCAATGGAGAAGATCAGAAGAGGGAGAGGCGAGACAGTGGTTTTGGAATGGAGATGATGGAGAGGAGAGGAGGTGGTTTTGCAATGGATAAGAGGGAGAGGAGCGTGCGGCAGTGATTTAGGATTGGACGAGAGGGCCGGCGCGCTGTGACTAGATCAAAATCAAAATCAATTTACCCTTCAATTAAGAAAGCGACCCCACATTGTCTAGTCTCCCTTTTATTCTGGGTCATAATTGACCATGATTTTCGCACTTAAAATATATGTTATACGTTGCAAAAATAATATAATTTGAATGTACATTCAGATACGAACCAAACGATACAATTTTTGGTGACATGCATTCACATTTTGCTTGTCAAATACAGTTCGTGGTCAAACTTTGACCCAAAATACGCAAAACAACAAAAAAAATACTTCCAAGACCAGCGCCGCTCTTCTGCTCTTATCCTCTTAAACCACCGCCGCTCCTCTCATGTTCCAATCTAAATGCAGCGCCGCTCCTCTCCTCTTCCATTTCAAAACCACCGCCCCTCCTCTCCTGTTCCAGTCCAAAACCAGCGTCGCTCCTCTCCCGTTGTAATCCAAAACCAGCGCTGCTCCTCTCCTCTTCCATTCAAAAACCACCGCCGGCGAGTGAAGGTGTTGTGGAGAAGTAGATCGATGGAGGAGTACAACCGATACGTGAGGATCGCAGATGGCGACCCTGTGAAGCTAGCTAGGATGTTGAAGATACAGTCTTGGTTTGACAACAAGGACCAACTAGCGGCGACGGCGACATCCATGGCCAAATATCTGCAACAAAGCGAAAAGGCAGCGGTACTCTCGGAGGGAGTCGCGCCGGAGTACATAGAGCTGCTCCTCTGGGCCATGGAGAAAACAGATTCACTGAATCCGATCGTGAGGGAGCGGTGGTAGGAGTATTGATCCCAGATGGAGCATCCACCAGAGATTGAAGGATCGAGCATCTATAGGGTGCCGTTTGTGAGGGTGTCCTGCCAGAGCGAGCTGGTGGAGTCTTCGTCGACTGAACCCAACTGCAAGAGGAGAAAAGCAGTTGGCCCAACGACGCTTCCCCGCCATCTTCTCCCTCGCCGTTCACATCGTCTCACAGGGTGGTTGTCTGCCGCCGAGGAATAGAAGGGGGCTGCCCCCCCCAACCCAATAGTCGGGCAGGTTGTGAATTGTCGGGAGGAGCTTAGGGTTTTCAGTATTTGCAGGTTGTGAATTGTGTTTTGTCTTGTGTATTTTGAGAGTACTTTCAGATATGAATGTCTTTTGAATTTCAGATTTGCAGTATTGAGCATATGAAGTATTTTATGAATTCTAAAGATCTATTTTTAGCACTTAAAAAAATGTAGTTTCATAGGAGTATAAAAGTGCATACAATGTGATTCTTAGAGAAGAAACTACAAGTTTCAGTTTCAGATAAGAAACTGCAACTTTCAGAGGCAGAGCATTTATATTAACACGGCCTTTTCAAACAGGGTTAACATCATGTTGGAAGTTTTATTCATGGTCGAAAATGGAACTACCAGCCAGTTAATATCATGTTGATCAACATTCATGCATAGCACATCTTCATATGATGCACAGTCAAAATGCCCACACAATGTCGAGTGTGCGAAACACAGAGAAAACGACGGACGAAGTTTTGGCAAGTGTTGGACGTGGTTTTGGGCTGCCCCGTCTAGGCTTTCATTTTTAACATGCGCAGCCCACGACCTCGGATGGGAGGTCCATAGGCCTGTTTGTATTTTCTTAGGGCCGTCATGTATCGACCGGCCTATGGACCTCCCATCCGAGGTTTTATTTTTGGCAGCCCAATTTATGTATTTTTTTGAAGAAAACGCAGGGGTCTGTTCTATTTTTCTATATAAGAATAGGAACGCCAGGTCCAACTTATGTTTCCCTTCTAAATATATTATATATATTTAAATAATTTTATATGTTGACTGTTTAGTTCACATAATTGGCAAATAGATGGCCGCTCTCGCATGACCGCTCTCGCGATCCCCTTCACCCCCGCCACCACCTCCACCCTCGCCGTTGCCCCCGCCACTACCTCCACCCTCGCCGCTGCCATAGATCTCGCCGCCACCCCCCGCCTCCTGACTCCGGGCACGCCTGCCCCCCTCAGCAAGTCCGCTCGCGCGCCCAATGGAGTCGCCGGCCAGATCCACAGGGGAATGGCTGGAAGATAGGCAGATGTACAAGATGCATCTCCCACATGTCTACAAAGCCTTGCCGCGGATGCTCCAGCCGCTCAACTCCATCACGCCGGTGGTGCTGCGGGAGACTCGAGGGAGGAGATGGAGGGAGCGGGCCATGCAGATCCGCAATGACGCTCTCTCCTGGACCCAGTGCACACGCGAATGGAGGGAAGCAGAGGAGGGACCGAATCCATTCTCTCACTCGCGCAGGTATGCTCGGATGTGCAAGGATTATGTGGATTGGGAGCTACTGAATCTAGCCCTGCGGATCTACTTCGAAGGAGATTTCTCAGAGAAGCACAGGATGCCCCACCCCAGGGATCCGCCGACTGCGTTCGTTCGATGGGCGAAAGGAGAAGTGAATTCAGGAGATTCACGCCGTGCTGCGAGATGGGAATGCTTGACTAGACTCATGCCCACCAGCACGCCACCGGAGCCGGAGCAGGTGGATCCCCTACCTTACCTCTCCCCCAAACCTGCAGAAGATTGAAATTAGTCTTGCAATCTGCTTCAATTGATCTGTATGGTGGTTATTTTTGCTTCCTGAGAGACAACATCTGGCTGGAGGATGAGAAGGAACCAGGAACTCCGATGAATTTCCCCTATCACAATGGGGGGGAGCGTCGATTGGGCAGTGGTACGGCCCACCTCCGCCCCAAATGGGGGCACAATGTGGGCAGGCTCCTGTAATTGCCTAAGATCAATCTACTGGTGGTTCTAACTCTCAGATCAGTGGGAAATCTCAAGGCAAGAATCAGCAAAAGAAGAGATAGGACATCCAGAAAACTGCTCCTACCCCTGCTTCGGGCCTTATGGCATACTCTGAGGTGATCTGCTACAACTGTGGGGAACCAGGGCATCATTTGGATAAATGTGCCAAGCCCAAGAGTTGTTTTATCTGCAAAATGGTTACACATAAAGTTGAGAATTGCCCTGTCAGAAGGAAAACCCACAGTTCTGCTAGATATGTTGGAAGTGCTGCTCCAGGATTAGGGTTCTACCACATAGACCCACCTAATGAAAATGCTCAATATCATGGCTCCCTGAAGAATGTGGGCATTGTTCTGGTAGAAGCTGGTGAAGTGACCAAGCAGGAACTTGCCACTGAGTTTGCAGGCATTTACAAAACCAACAGGCCCTGGCCAATCAATGCCCTAGATGAGTGGACATTCTTGGTCAAATTCCCTCCTGAAATAGATGTAGTTAAAGTTGCTGAATACCCCTATTTTGGTCTCAAAAAAGACAATGTTGTAGTCAATGTTGAAGTCTGGAAAGGCAGGATTGAGGCTGAAGAGGACCTCCAGGAAACTTGGATCAAGATCAGGAAATTGAACCCCCAAGTGGTGTGACTGGACTATGCTGGATCAAATCACTTCCACTCTGGGGGTCTTACTGGATGTGGATTGACAGCATAATTTCAAGTCATTCTATGAAACTGTTAGGCTCAAAATCTTATGTAAAGATCCCTCCAAAATCCCTGCTGAAAGGCTTTTTGGAGTTGGGAACAAAATCTACAGGCTACTCATTGAGGTGGAGTCCTTAACCCCCACTGAAATTGGCACCTCCACCAACCTCTCTGCTGGTACATATGTCTCTATAGCTGAAACTGGTACCAATCTTACTGAAGATGCTGAATCCAACAGGAGCTCTAGGTCTGAATCAGATAAAGGGCCTGCTGCCAATTCTGGGGCCCCTAACATCAGAGGATAGTCTTTTGGCCACAATCAGATGCTTGGAGAAACTACACCCACTTCAGTCCTCAAGACACACCTTCCTGATTCTCCATACACTCCTCAACTCGGCATCCAGGAAAAGATCTTGAATTCTGTGCTTGATGAAACTGATGGATTCAACCTCCTCAGGGAAATGGAGCTCCTGGAAGATGATGATCTGATGGACTTAGAAGGTTCTGTAGATCTACAAGAGGATCAAGAGGCACTTGTTGAAACAACTGAACTCCCAGACAATTTGGACTCAAAATACAACTCTGACTTCCCTGCCCTTCCTAAGGAGAAGCACCTTCCCAAATGGGGTCCTGTTCAAGCCACCAGAACCAGTGCCAGGGTAGCTGGTGACAAGAGAATCATTATTGAAAAGGCTCAACATCTCAAAGAGGTTCAGAACCTGGAAGTGCAAAAATCCCAAGGCATGAAACACACTTCCTTCTCCAACTTTAATGATCCTTCCTTCAATGCCATTGCTGCTAAGATTGGTGTAGATGTTACTTCTCTTAATGATGGCATTGAATGCTCTTCCTTTATTTACCCTCACCAAAACAGATCTGAAGGCTCTGTTTGTGAGAATTTTTCTCTAGATGGTAGTTCTAGTTTAGACTCCGTTGACCCCCCTACTGAGCCAAGTGAGGGTCTCTGGTCTCTCATTTGTAGACATAAATGGGGCAAGCACCCTAGGAACAACATTTCTCCATGAATGCTCTGTTCTGGAATATTAGAGGTATTGCTGCTCCTGGTAGGAAATCCCTTATTATTGACACCATTAACAAAACCCATGCTACCATCCTTGGGTTCCAGGAAACTAAGAAAGAGGATTTTCCTCTTCTTTTCTTAAATCTGTCATTAGCAACACAGATTTTGACTGGCATGTTCTTCCATCCAAAGGATCTGCTCGAGGCATCCTGATGGGAATAGATTTAAGCATTTTTGAGGCTGTTGCTTGGTCACACCTAGACTTTTCTGTTAGTTGTTTAGTTAATTTGAAAACTACTGGTAAAACTTTTAGGATTATCACTGTTTATGGCTCTCCTTATGAGGAAGGCAAAGAAGCTTTTATTTCTGAACTTCATACCTTATTTCTAGATACTCACATTTCCACCCTGATTGGAGGGGATTTTAATTTAGTTAGGAATGCTGCAGATAAAAGCAATGGTTCCATTAATCATAAATGGAGTGACTGCTTCAATGCCTGGATTGAGATCTGGAGCTTGCTTGAAATTAAACTTTCTTCTAGGAAATTTACCTGGGATAATAATCAAGTAGACTTGATTATGTCCACCATTGACAGAATTTTCTGTGACACAGAATTAGATAGTTTCTTTCCCCTTTCTAGTTGTAGAGCTCTGCCCAGATGTGGTAGTGACCACACTCCTTTGCTCTGAGACTCTGGTCTTAACCAAACTCCAAAGAGCAATAGTTTAAATTTGAAAAGTGGTGGTTGCTTAGAGAAGATTTTACTGAGCTAGTCAGGAAAATCTGGAATGAGCCTACTGGGAGCAGCTGCCCCCTAGAAAATTGGCAGATCAAAATCAGGAGATTTAGAAGAACTACCAAAGGGTGGAACTCCAATGAGGAAGCTAATCTTAGAAGATACAAATGGCTTCTCCACCTTGAGTTTGATTCTCTAGATATTAAGGCAGAAACCACTGACCTCTCTGAGGCTGAGACTAATAGATTAAACTTTATCCATGGAGCTCAAGAAAATTTGGCTTCAAGAAGAAATCAAAGCCAAACAAAGGTCTAGAGATAGGAACATTAAGGAGGGTGATAGAAATACTGCTTACTTCCATGCAGTAGCTAAACCCAGGAGGAGGAAAACCCTCATTCACTCCCTTGATGGCCCTAATGGCCCTGTTACTGAGGTAGATGAGATGTTGAAAGTGGCTAGTGACTTCTATAAAGACCTGTTTAAGAAAGAAAACCCTTCTGGGTTCTCTCTACAAAACAATATTTTATCTGCTTCTGAAAAAGTCTCTCCTGCTGAAAATGAGCTGCTAGAAGCCCCTTTTTCAGAGACAGAGGTGAAGGAAGCCATTTTTAGCTCTTATCATGATCGGGCTCCTAGTCCTGATGGGATTCCCTTCTTGTTTTACCAGCATTTTTGGGACTTGGTGAAAAATGATCTCTTAGATCTTTTCCAAGCCTTTCATAGAGGAGAGTTGGACATATACAGGCTCAACTTTGCTATGATCTCTCTTATACCTAAAGAGCCTAAGGAAACCTCTATGAAGAAATTCAGGCCTATCAGCCTGATTAACTATAGTTTTAAGATTTTCTCTGAAGTCCTCACCACTAGGCTCTCTAAAGTCCTGCAGAGGTTGATTGCTAGCAATCAATCTGCATTTCTGAAAGGGAGATACATTTTAGAGAGTGTTGTTACTGCTCATGAAGTTCTTCATTCAGTCCACTCAGGAGGTGATAAAGGACTTGTCCTTAAATTGGATTATGAGAACGACTTCGATAAAGTTGACCTTGATTTCCTTATGAAACTCCTGGAGCTTAGAGGCTTTGGGGGTAAATGGACTAGTTGGATCCAGCAACTTACTCATGGGGGGTCTGTTGGGGTCAAGTTAAATAACTGTGAAAGTGATTTTTTTTTCCTTGCTGGTAAAGGCCTTAGGCAAGGTGACCCCATCTCCCCGTTTTTGTTTAATTTATTAGTGGATGTTCTTACTAAAATGCTGAGCAAAGCTGCTGATCATAGTCTGATTGTAGGGTTCTATCCTGAGGTCTGCCCTGGTGGCATCATCCGCCTTCAATATGCAAATGATACCATCTTTTTCTTAGATAATGACTCCACACATGCTAGCAATCTGAAAATTGTTCTAACCTGTTTTGAACAAGTCTCGGGCATGAGAATCAACTACTCTAAAAGTGAACTCATCCCTATCAACATGGATGATCAGGAGTTAGCTGACTTCCTCTCTATTCTAGTTTGTAACAAAGGTAACTTCCCAATTAAGTACCTAGGTATCCCTCTCCACTATGATAAACTGAGGAGAGAGGATATCCAACCCCTTCTGGATAAAATCATTAAAAGGATTGCTAGGTGGAGGGGCAAACGTCTCTCTTATAGAGGTAGATTGATCCTCATACAAGCTTGTTTGGCTAGCATTCCAGTGTATCTCCTCTCCTTCAAGTTCCCTAAATGGGCAGTGAACCTCATCAATTCTCAATTGTCTCATTGCTTGTGGAATGATTTTGAGGGAAATAGGAAGCTACACCTTGCTAATTGGGCCCTAGTCTCTATGAAAAAAGATTTTGGAGGCCTAGGCATACCTAACCTCCAAGAAATTAACATCTGTCTTCTAGGGTCTTGGATTAAAAGATTCTATGAGGAAGACCTGAAACCCTGAAAGCTTCTTATTGCCCATAAATACCTAGGAAATAAACCTAATATTTTTGTCCCTTCCTCCAACCCTAAGACCTCTAGATTCTGGAAAGGATTAAAATCTATTATGCATGCTGTGAAATTTGGCTACAGATGGAACATAGGGGATGGGAGCAGAACCAGGTTCTGGAAAGATACTTGGTTTGGCACATCCGCCCTAGCAGTCCAATTTTGGCCTATTTACTCTGTCTGCAATGAGCTTAACAAAAGTGTCAATGAAGTTTGGGACGGTCAATGCCTAAAACTCTCTTTTAGAAGGAACTTTAGTGATAGTCTCATGGAACAATGGTTCAAGTTGGAGGAAATTTCCAAAAGCATTACCTTTACTACCGAGTCGGATGCCCTGATTTGGCAGCTGGACAATAAGGGAAGTATTCCTCCAGCTCCCTCTATCATGTTATCAACTTTAGAGGGGTTCAACCCGTGTTTATCCCTGTTGTCTGGAAATTAACAGTTCCCCCTAAAATTCATGTATTTGTTGGGGAACGTAGTAATTTCAAAAATTTCCTACGCACACGCAAGATCATGGTGATGCATAGCAACGAGAGGGGAGAGTGTTGTCCACGTACCCTCGTAGACCGAAAGCGGAAGCGTTATAACAACGCGGTTGATGTAGTCGTACGTCTTCACGGCTCGACCGATCAAGCACCGAAACTATGGCACCTCCGAGTTCTAGCACATGTTCAGCTCGATGACGATCCCCGGACTCCGATCCAGCAAAGTTTCGGGGAAGAGTTCCGTTAGCACGACGGCGTGGTGACGATCTTGATGTTCTACCATCGCAGGGCTTCGCCTAAGCACCGCTACAATATTATCGAGGAGTATGGTGGAGGGGGGCACCGCACACGGCTAAGAGAACGATCACGAAGATCAACTTGTGTATCTATGGGGTGCCCCCTGCCCCCGTATATAAAGCAGTGGAGGAGGAGAGGGCCGGCCCTCTCTATGGCGCGCCCTAGGGGAGTCCTACTCCCACCGGGAGTAGGATTCCCCCTTTCCTAATCCAACTAGGAGTCCTTCCATGTAGTAGGAGTAGGAGACAAGGAAGGGGAAGAGGGAAGAGGGAAGAGAAGGAAGGAGGGGGCGCCGCCCCTCCCCCTAGTCCAATTCGGACTAGTCAATGGGGGGGCGCGCGGCCTACCTCTCCCTCTCCCCGAAAGCCCAATAAGGCCCATATACTTCTTCCCCCGTATTCCCGTAACTCCCCGGTACTCCGAAAAATACCCGAACCACCCGGAACCTTTCCGATGTCCGAATATAGCCGTCAATATATCGATCTTTACGTCTCAACCATTTCGAGACTCCTCGTCATGTCCCCGATCTCATCCGGGACTCCGAACTCCTTCGGTACATCAAAACACATAAACTCATAATATAACTGTCATCGAAACCTTAAGCGTGCGGACCCTACGGGTTCGAGAACAATGTAGACATGACCGACACACGTCTCCAGTCAATAACCAATAGCGGAACCTGGATGCTCATATTGGCTCCTACATATTCTACGAAGATCTTTATCGGTCAGACCGCATAACAACATACGTTATTCCCTTTGTCATCGGTATGTTACTTGCCCGAGATTCGATCGTCGGTATCTCAATACCTAGTTCAATCTCGTTACCGGCAAGTCTCTTTACTCGTTCCGTAATACATCATCTCACAACTAACTCATTAGTTGTAATGCTTGCAAGGCTTATGTGATGTGCATTACCGAGAGGGCCCATAGATACCTCTCCGACAATCGGAGTGACAAATCCTAATCTCGAAATACGCCAACCCAACATGTACCTTTGGAGACACCTGTAGAACTCCTTTATAATCACCCAGTTGTGTTGTGACGTTTGGTAGCACACAAAGTGTTCCTCCGGTAAACAGGAGTTGCATAATCTCATAGTCATAGGAACATGTATATGTCATAAAGAAAGCAATAGCAACATACTAAATGATCGAGTGCTAAGCTAACAGAATGGGTCAAGTCAATCACATCATTCTCCTAATGATGTGATCCCGTTAATCAAATAACAACTCTTTGTCTATGGTTAGGAAACATAACCATCTTTGATTAACGAGCTAGTCAAGTAGAGGCATACTAGTGACACTCTGTTTGTCTATGTATTCACACATGTATTATGTTTCCGGTTAATACAATTCTAGCATGAATAATAAACATTTATCATGAAATAAGGAAATAAATAATAACTTTATTATTGCCTCTAGGGCATATTTCCTTCAGTCTCCCACTTGCACTAGAGTCAATAATCTAGTTCACATTGCCATGTGATTTAACACCAATAGTTCACATCATTATGTGACCAACACTCAAAGGGTTTACTAGAGTCAATAATCTAGTTCACATCGCTATGTGATTAACACCCAAAGAGTACTAAGGTGTGATCATGTTTTGCCTGTGAGAGAAGTTTAGTCAACGGGTCTGCCATATTCAGATCCGTATGTATTTTGCAAATTTCTATGTCAACAATGCTCTGCACGGAGCTACTCTAGCTAATTTCTCTCACTTTCAATATGCATCTAGATTGAGACTTAGAATCATCTGGATCTGTGTCAAATTTTGCATCGATGTAACCCTTTACGACGAACCTTTTGTCACCTCCATAATCGAGAAACATATCCTTATTCCACTAAGGATAATTTTGACTGATGTCCAGTGATCTACTCCTAGATCACTATTGTACTCCCTTGCCAACAACAGTGTAGGGTATACAATAGATCTGGTACACAGCATGGCATACTTTATAGAACCTATGGCTGAGGCATAGGGAATGACTGTCATTCTCTTTCTATCTTCTTCCGTGGCCGGGTTTTGAGTCTTACTCAATTTCACACCTTGTAACACAGGCAAGAACTCTTTCTTTGACTGTTCCATTTTGAACTACTTCAAAATCTTGTCAAGGTATGTACTCATTGAAAAAACTTATCAAGCGTCTTGATCTATCTCTATAGATCTTGATGCTCAATATGTAAGCAGCTTCACTGAGGTTTTCTTTGAAAAAATCCTTTCAAACACTCCTTTATGCTTTGCAGAATAATTCTACATTATTTCCGATCAACAATATGTCATTCACATATACTTATCAGGAATGCTGTAGTGCTCCCACTCACTTTCTTGTAAATACAAGCTTCACCGCAAGTCTGTATAAAACTATATGCTTTGATCAACATATCAAAGCGTATATTCCAACTCCGAGATGCTTGCACCAGTCCATAGATGGATCGCTGGAGCTTGCATATTTAGTTAACACCTTTAGGATCGACAAAACCTTCTAGTTGCATCATATACAACTCTTCTTTAATAAATCCATTAAGGAATGCAGTTTTGTTTATCCATTTGCCAGATTTCATAAAATGCGGCAATTGCTAACATGATTCGTACAGACTTAAGCATAGATACGAGTGAGAAACTCTCATCGTAGTCAACACCTTGAACTTGTCGAAAACCTTTTTGCGACAATTCTAGCTTTGTAGATAGTAACACTACTATCAGCGTTCGTCTTCCTCTTGAAGATCCATTTATTTTCTATGGCTTGCCGATCATCGGGCAAATCCATCAAAGTCCATACTTTGTTCTCATACATGGATTATATCTTAGATTTCATGGCCTCAAACCATTTCACGGAATCTGGGCTCATCATCGCTTCCTCATAGTTCGCAAGTTCGTCATGGTCTAGTAACATGACTTCCAGAACAGGATTACCGTACCACTCTGGTGCAGATCTTACTCTGGTTTACCTATGAGATTCGGTAGTAACTTGATCTGAAGTTACATGATCATCATCATTAGCTTCCTCACTAATTGGTGTAGTAGTCACAAGAACATATTTCTGTGATGAACTACTTTCCAATAAGGGAGAAGGTACAACTACCTTATCAAGTTTTCTACTTTCCTCCCACTCACTTCTTTCGAGAGAAACTCCTTCTCTGGAAAGGATCCATTCTCAGCAATGAATATCTTGCCTTCGGATCTGTGATAGAAGGTGTACCCAACATTTTCTTTTGGGTATCCTATGAAGACGTACTTCTCCGATTTGGGTTTGATCTTATCAGAATGAAACTTTTTCATATAAGCATCGCAACCCCAAACTTTAAGAAATGACAACTTTCATTTCTTGCCAAACCACAGTTCATACGGTGCCGTCTCAACGGATTTAGATGGTGCCCTTTTTAACGTGAATGCAGCTGTCTCTAATGCATAACCCCAAAACTATAGTGGTAAATTGGTAAGAAACATCATAGATTGTACTATATCCAATAAAGTACGGTTATGACGTTCGGACACACCATTATGCTGTGGTGTTCCAGGTGGCATGAATTTGTGAAACTATTCCACATTGTTTTAATTGAAGACCAAACTCGTAACTCAAATATTCGTCTCTGCGATCAGATCGTGGAAACCTTATCTTCTTGTCATGATGATTTTCCACTTCACTCTGAAATTCTTTGAACTGTTCAAATGTTTCAGACTTATGTTTCATCAAGTAGATATACCCATATCTACTTAAATCATCTGTGAAGGTCAGAAAATAATGATACCCGCCGCGAGCCTCAACACTCATCGGATCGCATACATCAGTATGTTTTATTTTCAGTAAGTCAGTTGCTCGCTCCATTGTTCCGGAGAACGGCGTTTTAGTCATCTTGCCCATGAGGCATGGTTCGCAAGCATCAAGTGATTCATAATCAAGTGATTCCAAAAACCCATCAGCATGGAGTTTCTTCATGCACTTTACACCTATATGACCTAAACGGCAGTGCCACAAATAAGTTGCACTATCATTATTAACTTTGCATCTTTTGGTTTCAATATTATGAATATGTGTATCACTACGATCGAGATCCAACGAACCATTTTCATTGGGTGTGTAACCATATAAGGTTGTATTCATGTAAACAGAACAACAATTTATTCTCTTACTTAAATGAATAACCGTATTGCAATAAACATGATCAAATCATATTTATGCTCAACGCAAACACCAAATAACACTTATTTAGGTTCAACACTAATCCCGAAAGTATAGGGAGTGTGTGATGATGATCATATCAATCTTGGAAGTACTTCAAACACACATTGTCACCTTACCCTTAACTAGTCTCTGTTCATTCTGCAACTCCCGATTCAAGTTACTAGTCTTAGTAACTGAACTAGTACCAAATACTGAGGGGTTGCTGTGAACACTAGTAAAGTACACATCAATAACATGTATATCAAATATACCTTTGTTTACTTTGCCATCCTTTCTTATCCGCCAAATACTTGGGTAGTTCCGCTTCCAGTGACCAGTCCCTTTGCAGTAGAAGCACTTAGTCTCAGGCTTAGGACCAAACTTGGGCTTCTTCACTTGAGCAGCAACTTGCTTGTTGTTCTTCTTGAAGTTCCCCTTTTTTCCTTTGCCCTTTTTTTGAAACTAGTGGTCTCGTCAACCATCAACACTTGATGTTTTTCTTGATTTCTACCTTCGTCAATTTCAGCATTACGAAGAGCTTGGGAATCGTTTCCGTTATCCCTTGCATATCATAGTTCATCACGAAGTTCTACTAACTTGGTGATGGTGACTAGAGAATTCTGTCAATCACTATTTTATCTGGAAGATTAACTCCCACTTGATTCAAGCGATTGTAGTACCCAGACAATCTGAGCACATGCTCACTAGTTGAGTGATTCTCCTCCATCATTTAGCTATAGAACTTGTTGGAGACTTCATATCTCTCAACTCGGGTATTTGCTTGAAATATTAACTTCAACTGCTGGAACATCTCATATGGTCCATGACGTTCAAAACGTCTTTGAAGTCCCGATTCTAAGCCGTTAAGCATGGTGCACTAAACTTATCAAGTAGTCATCATATTGAGCTAGCCAAACGTTCATAACGTTTGCATCTGCTCCTGCAATAGGTCTGTCACCTAGCGGTGCATCAAGGACATAATTCTTCTGTGCAGCAATGAGGATAAACCTCAGATCATGGATCCAATCCGCATCATTGCTACTAATATCTTTCAACACAACTTTCTCTAGGAACATATCAAAATAAACATATGAAAGCAACAACGCGAGCTATTGATCTACAACATAATTTGCAAAATACTACCAGGAATAAGTTCATAATAAATTTAAGTTCAATTAATCATATTACTTAAGAACTCCCACTTAGATAGACATCCCTCTAATCATCTAAGTGATCACGTGATCCAAATCAACTAAACCATGTCCGATCATCACGTGAGATGGAGTAGTTTTCAATGGTGAACATCACTATGTTGATCATATCTACTATATGATTCACGCTCGACCTTTCGGTCTCCAGTGTTCCGAGGCCATATATGTATACGCTAGGCTCGTCAAGTTTAACCTGAGTATTCCGCGTGTGCAACTATTTTGCACCCGTTGTATTTGAACGTAGAGCCTATCACACCCGACCATCACGTGGTGTCTCAGCACGAAGAACTTTCGCAACGGTGCATACTCAGGGAGAACACTTATACCTTGAAATTTAGTGAGTGATCATCTTATAAAGCTACTATCGAACTAAGCAAAATAAGATGTATAAAAGATAAACATCATATGCAATCAAAATATGTGACATGATATGGCCATGATCATCTTGCGCCTTTGATCTCCATCTCCAAAGTACTGTCATGATATCTATTGTCACCGGCATGACACCATGATCTCCATCATCTTGATCTATATCAATGTGTCGTTACATGGTCGTCTCGCCAACAATTGCTCTTGCAACTATTGCTATCGCATAGCGATAAAGTAAAGCAATTATTTGGCGCTTGCATCTTATGCAATAGAGAGACAACCATAAGGATTTTGCCAGTTGCCGATAACTTCAACAAAACATGATCATCTCATACAACAACTTATATCTCATCACGTCTTGACCATACCACATCACAACATGCCCTGCAAAAACAAGTTAGACGTCCTCTACTTTGTTGTTGCAAGTTTTATGTGGCTGCTACGGGCTTAGCAAGAACCAATCTTACCTACGCATCAAAACCACAATGATAGTTTATCAAGTTGGTGCTGTTTTAACCTTCGCAAGGACCGAGCGTAGCCACACTCGGTTCAACTAAAGTTGGAGAAACTGACACCCGCCAGCCACCTGTGTGCAAAGCACGTCGGTAGAACTAGTCTCGCGTAAGCGTACGCGTAATGTCGGTCCGGGCCGCTTCATCCAACAATACCGCCGAACCAAAGTGTGACATGCTGGTAAGCAGTATGACTTATATCGCCCACAACTCACTTGTGTTCTACTCGTGCATATTACATCAACGCATAAAACCTAGGCTCTGATACCACTGTTGGGGAACGTAGTAATTTCAAAAATTTCCTACGCACACACAAGATCATGGTGATGCATAGCAACGAGAGGGGAGAGTGTTGTCTACGTACCCTCATGGACCGAAAGCAGAAGCGTTATAACAACGCGGTTGATGTAGTCGTACGTCTTCATGGCCCGACCGATCAAGCACCGAAACTACGGCACCTCCGAGTTCTAGCACACGTTCAGCTCGATGACGATCCCCGGACTCCGATCCAGCAAAGTGTCGGGGAAGAGTTCCGTCAGCACAGCGGCCTGGTGACGATCTTGATGTTCTACCGTCGCAGGGCTTCGCCTAAGCACCGCTACAATATTATCGAGGAGTATGGTGGAGGGGGGCACCGCACACGGCTAAGAGAACGATCACGAAGATCAACTTGTGTGTCTATGGGGTGCCCCCTGCCCCCGTATATAAAGGAGTGGAGGAGGAGAGGGCCGGCCCTCTCTATGGCGCGCCCTAGGGGCGTCCTACTCCCACCGGGAGTAGGATTCCCCCTTTCCTAGTCCAACTAGGAGTCCTTCCATGTAGTAGGAGTAGGACACAAGGAAGGGGAAGAGGGAAGAGAAGGAAGGAGGGGGCGCCGCCCCTCCCCCTAGTCCAATTCGGACTAGTCAATGGGGGGGGCGCGCGGCCTGCCTCTCCCTCTCCCCTAAAGCCTAATAAGGCCCATATACTTCTTCCCCCGTATTCCCGTAACTCCCCGGTACTCCGAAAAATACCCGAACCACTCGGAACCTTTCCGATGTCCGAATATAGTCATCTGATATATCAATCTGTACATCTCGACCATTTCGAGACTCCTCGTCATGTCCCCGATCTCATCCGGGACTCCGAACTCCTTCGGTACATCAGAACTCATAAACTCATAATATAACTGTCATTGAAACCTTAAGCGTGCGGACGCTACGGGTTCGAGAACAATGTAGACATGACCGAGACACGTCTCCAGTCAATAACCAATAGCGGAACCTGGATGCTCATATTGGCTCATACATATTCTACGAAGATCTTTATCGGTCAGACCGCATAACAACATACGTTATTCCCTTTGTCATTGGTATGTTACTTGCCTGAGATTCGATCGTCGGTATCTCAATACCTAGTTCAATCTCGTTACCGGAAAGTCTCTTTACTCGTTCCGTAATACATCATCTCACAACTAACTCATTAGTTGTGATGCTTGAAAGGCTTATGTGATGTGCATTACCGAGAGGGCCCAGAGATACCTCTCCGACAATCAAGTGACAAATCGTAATCTCGAAATACGCCAACCCAACATATACCTTTGGAGACACCTGTAGAGCTCCTTTATAATCACCCACTTACGTTGTGACGTTTGCTAGCACACAAAGTGTTCCTCCGGTAAACGGGAGTTGCATAATCTCATAGTCATAGGAACATGTATAAGTCATGAAGAAAGCAATAGCAACATACTAAATGATCGAGTGTTAAGCTAATGGAATGGGTCAAGTCAATCACATCATTATCCTAATGATGTGATCCCGTTAATCAAATAACAACTCTTTGTCTATGGTTAGGAAACATAACCATCTTTGATTAACGAGCTAGTCAAGTAGAGGCATACTAGTGACACTCTGTTTGTCTATGTATTCACACATGTATTATGTTTCCGGTTAATACAATTCTAGCATGAATAATAAACATTTATCATGAAATAAGGAAATAAATAATAACTTTATTATTGCCTCTAGGGCATATTTCCGTCAGTATTTCTCTGGCTTCTCTCCAAAAACAAATTGATGACTAGGGATAACCTTAGGAAGACACACATCATCGAACCCCTTGATTGTGTTTACTGCTTGGAACAAAAGTCTTGTTCTCACCTATTTTTTGAATGTATAGTTGCTAAACATCTCTAGGCCCTCGTTGAGGAATATTTCTATAGTCAGATTGGCTCATCCTTCGAATCTGTCGCCAGATTCTGGATTGCTACCAAAAAGTGCTCAGTTTTAAATATTGTTAGCTCAGCTGTCCTTTGGTGCCTCTGGAAATATAGAAATGCTATGATTTTCAGTAACACCTCCTGGATTTCCATTCCGCGGGTCTTGAGGTTGATCAGGAACATGGTGAGGAACTGGGTGATTCTCTCCTCCGGATCGGACAACGACAAGTTGGTGAGCTTCGTGGAAACCCTAACAAGATCCCTCCAGAAACCATTGGCGATCACTTGTGGCTGAACAAGGCTCGACCTGCTCTGGGGCTAGACCCGTGGGCTCGTCTCAAGATCTCTGATGAAGATGATGGACACCTGGCGCCAAAAAAGAGGGACATCCACCATGCTACGCCTTCCAGCCCGGTGTCTCCGCTTGCTTACTGGTCGCCGCAGGCTGACACGGCCCCTCGGCTGAAGACGATGAAGGCTTCGCTGGACCCTCCTTGTGTCATTTGAGTGCTCTATCCGCTCTGCCTTTGGCACCGCTCGGGTGATTTGTGTTATTCAGAGAACTTGTTCATCCACCCCCTAGTTTGTAGCTTTTCTACCTTTGCTTTCGAACTGCTCTTTGAGCTGCTGTATCAGAATATGTTGTGGTTTTGTTCTCAGCAATGGAACCGGGGAGATGCTCCCTATTTTTCTAAAAAAAATATTTTATATGTTATTATATATTATTTTTATTGTCATCATATATTTAACAGATACTTACATATGTAAGAAAACAATATCCCAAACGCTTGGTAAGATTTAACAAATAAAATCCTGGATTGTTTTGGCATGAAAATCCTAGTACATATTTATAACAAAATGCTCAGCCCCTTTTTATTTTTTGATAACATTGCTGGCCCAACCCGGCATTATAATTAGAATCAGCCCAGCAAAATCGTGTATTTCGAGACAGTGCAAATGGCCTGTAATTTTTTAGGAAATAAAATAAATGAGCCGCATGGACGCTACATTATTTGTTCACCCAACCCAACTAATGGCTGTAATTCAAAAAAAGAAGATCAAATTGACTGTAAATTCTACCGCGCAAAAAAGACTATAAATTCTTAAAAAATGGGTTGAATACGTGCCACATTTTAGGAGGCTGGACTGTGGGCCAATAGGTCGAAGCCAACGCAAGTCGTTGTCAATTTAGTCAACAAATGATTCTAACATGTTAGGCGTTGGATTTACATCCAACGACTGGCATTCATCTTCAATATCTCATCTTCTTCCTCCAGTGCTGCCGGGACCACCTCCCGCCTCCTTCTGCTAGCAGCTCTGCTTAGCACGCTTCGCTATGAAGCGCTACTCCACCGTTGGCCAGGCCATACCTCCACCCCTCCACACCTCATGTTCTTCTCCACCGACTGCCGAACCACACCGCACTAGAACCAGTTAACCCTCGTACACCTCTCCGTCTGTGACTCTACTCCCGCGTCTTCCCATCTCCGGCTCGTTATTGTCTGGGGCCTCGCCGTCGTCCACCACCTTGGATGCGCTCGGCATGGCGTGGTCAACGTGGTCAACGAACGACACCATCGGAAGTAGACTGTGCGTGGAGAGGCTGACAGATGGGTCCATGGCCGCACACAAGTAAATGCCTCCTTATTACGCGCAAAATAATGATTCCTCCACCTGACATCTAGGACCCATCGGAAGGGCCTCTGTATTTCACGAAAATAATGTGCCCCCCGCTGACATGTCGGACCCACCAGCTATCTTCACACGCAAGGAAATGCCTCCTTATTGCGCACAAAAAAATGAATATTCCCCTTGCCAGCTGGAACCCAGCATAGTGGGAGGCTGACTTGTGGGCCTACCAAGTTGACAAGGACGGAGGGCTTTGTCAACTTAGTCAATATGAGCGATTCTAGCTCATGTTACCGTACGACGTTCATCCAAAGGCTGTAGAGCTTCTTCAACCTCTGGTCTTCTTGCTCCAGCCGCCCAAACCAGCGCCGGTCGTGTCGCATGCTCCTGCCTCCCGTGGCCGGCTGTGATGCCGCGGAGGCCTCACCGCCCCCTACTACTCCCACCGCTGGTCAGGCAATCCCTCTACTCACCCACACCCCCTGTTATTCTGCGGCGACAGCAGCCTCACACCGCAGCCGAACCAGTGAACCCTCATACTCCTCTTCACGTGGGCATCCACTGCTGCGTCTTCCCCGGCTCCGAGTCGTCCCCTTCCTAGTACTCGCCGTCGTCCACCACCGTGGTGCTCTCGGCGCGGCGTGGTCAACGTGGTCAAGGAACGACTTCCATCGGACGTGGACTGTACGTGGAGAGGCTGACAGCTGGGTCCACGGCCGCAGCAAGGAAGTGCCTCCTTATTACGCGCAAGATAATGATTCCTCCACCTGACAGCGGCGACCCACCAGACGGGCCACCGTATTTCGCGAAAAAAAACATTTCCCCCTGACTTCTGGGACCCACCAGCTACATCTTCACACCCAAGCAAGTGCGTCCGGGCAAAAAAAAATGATTCGCCCCCCTGACTGCTGGGACCCACCAGCTACATCCTCGCACGCAAGGAAGTGCCTAACAGTCAGGACCCACCTGGTTGAAGTGTACATAGCGTTGTCATTCTGGTCGCGAATGTGTGCGTACATCTATACTGGTGGATGTAGAGGCGCGCACGTGTCGTAGTAGAGGCGCATACGTGTCGTAGTAGAGGCACGCACGTAGCTTGTACACGTACGTACAACGGCCAGGGTGTAAGAAAGAAAATACGGCCACGTATGTGTACATACGGGCGGGGTCTCGAACGCCTACTCGCGCATACATACGGCTTGGGCTCGTGTACATGGCTGGGTCGGAACGGAGAAACAGCATCGTCGTCGTGTTCATGGGGAGGCAACGGAATGCGTCATGTTCATCGGGAGGCAACGGAACGTGTGGGAGCCAACCGGCTGGGTCAGAACGAAATGCGTGGTCATGTTCATCGGGAGGGCTTGGATGGAACAGGCGATGGAAACGAGGCCTGGCGTACCGCACAACGGAGGAAACGGACCTCCTATGTTCGGAACGGGGTCCTGTTGATCGGGAGGGGTCTGGCGTACCGCAAAACGGAGGAAACAGACCTCCTACGACCGAAACGGGGGTCCTGTTGATCGGGAGGGGTGTGGCGTACCGCAAAACGGACGAAACGGACCTCGTATGGTCGAAACGGGGGTCCTGTTGATTGGGAGGGGTGTGGCGTACCGCAAAACGGACGAAATGGACCTCCTACGGTCGAAACGGGGGTCATGTTCATCGGGAGGGGTGTGCCGTACCGCAAAACAGGACTCCACAGGATACGGTTCATCTCCACCGTTGACCTCCTCCAGCCTCCATGGGCTCCTGTTCATCCAGCCTCCACCGCGCGCTACTCCACCGGCTACTGTTCAACCACCCCTCCACCGTCTACTATTCATCCAGCCCTCCACACCACGGGGTCCTGTTCAACCACCCCTCCACGGGCACCCCTCCACCCCTCCACTGTTCATCCAGCCCTCCACCACACCACGAGGTCCTGTTCATCCAGAGGCAACGCCACCGCTCACTGTTCATCCAACCCCCCCCCCCCCCGCGCCGCAACGCTCACTGTTCATCCCAGAGGCAGTATCGATCGGCTTCAGTTAGAAGTGGTAGCAAAGGAATCGCTCGATCGGGTTCAGTTAACAGCCATCGATCGATCGCTCGGGTTCAGTAACGCTTAGCCTGCAGTGCAATCGCTCGGGTTCAGTTAGAGCCCAACGCCTCGCTCGGGTTCAGTTAGAGCCAACGCCTCGCACACACGCGCGTACGTGTACGAGAGAAACGCGCATCGCTCAGCCCCCCACCTCCCACCGTAACCGGGAACTCCCTGAAATTTTCCTCGCCCTCGCTTCTACCATGGTTTTTTCCGTCATGGACGGCCCAAAGAATGTCATGCAGCTGCGTCTCCGGCCCGCCCAGGACGAAAAGCCCATTTTCTGTCATGATTTTTTTCATAGAAGTAGGAGCCCACCACATCTATGATGATACTGGGTTTTGTCACAATTATCGTCAGAGAAGTGTCATATGTATGACAGGAAAAAAATTCGTTTGGCCCAAAATGTCACGGATGTGTCTTTTTTTGTAGTGGATGCTTGCTATCATAGTAACTCTTCTGGCGTGATTGCGCGGCTTTGAGATTTTCACGAATGACTTTGCACATTTCTTCAGCCTCAATGATCAAGTCATTGCCAAGAAGTTGGTGTTCACCAGTCTCTGACCAATTAAGAGGAGTATGACACTTTCTGCCATAGAGAATCTCGAATGGGGCCTTGCCCGAACTCACTTGGAAGCTGTTGTTGTAGGAGAACTCGGCATATGGAAGACAATCTTCCCACTTCATACCGAAGGAAATGACACAAGCCCTGAGCATATCTTCAAGAATTTGATTGACCCGCTCGACTTGGCCACTAGTTTGAGGATGAAAGGTTGTGCTAAAGCGAATGTTGGTGCCCATGGCCTTCTGGAAGGAATCCCAGAACTTAGAAGTGAAGATATCAACTGCGGAATGCCGTGTAAAGAGACAATCCTAGAGGTATATAGCTCTGCCAACTGAGCTGCTGTGATAGATTCTTTGATAGGAAGAAAATGAGCCACTTTAGTTAGCTTGTCGATGACAACAAAGATAGCATCATATCCACGCTTGGACTTGGGAAATCCAGTCTCGAAGTCCATCTCAATATGGTCAAACTTCCATTCTGGAATGGCAAGATGTTGGAGGAGACCCACTGTCCGTTGGTGTTCTGCTTTCACTCTTCTGCAGACATCACATTCATTCACGAACTGAGCAATTTCTCGCTTCATTCGAGTCCACCAATAAGCAGATGAATAGATAGAAGGGAATTGTGAGCCTCGTTCATAATGACTTTACGAAGGTCACCTTTAGGAAAAACAATTCGATCCTCGAAGAATAGAGTATCTTTGTCATCAAGGTAATAGCACTTGTACTTGGGTTGGCTCTTGGCAATCCCAATCTTCACCTTCTTCACCATGGCATCAAGAAGTTGTGCCTCATGAATTTGATCTTCCAAAGTAGGAGAGACTTGAAGGTTGGCAAGAAATCCTTGAGGAACAACTTGGAGATTAAGTTTGCGGAAAGCTTCACAAAGATCTGGTTGGAAGGGCTTGAGAATTAAAGTGTTGCAGTAAGCCTTCCTGCTCAACGCGTCTGCAATGACATTGGCCTTGCCTGGAGTATATTCAATACTCGGATTATACTCTTGAATCATTTCGACCCAACGAGTCTGCCTGAGGTTGAGGTTGGGTTGCGTGAAGACGTACTTGAGGCTCTTATGATCAGTGAAGATGTCCACTTTCCTTCCCAACAAGAGATGTCTCCATGTTAAAAGAGCATGGACAACTGCCGCCAACTCGAGGTCATGAGTGGGGTAGTTCTTTTCGTTGGGCTTCAACTGGTGAGAGGTATAGGCCACAACTTTCTTCTCTTGCATTAACACAACACCGAGACCTTGAAGGGAAGCATCACAGAAAACTTCGAATGGTTTGGATTCATCAGGAGGAGTCAGAACTGGAGCTGAGACTAGCTTCTCTTTCAGGGTGTTGAAAGCCACGTCACATTCAGGCGTCCAGACATACTTCACATGCTTCTGGAGGAGGTTGGAAAGGGGCTTTGCAATCTTAGAGAAATTCTCGACGAATCTTCGACAATAGCTTGCGAGCCCAAGGAAACTGCGGAGCTGCTTCACATTCTGAGACGGTTCCCAATTCACAATTGCAGACACCTTCTCAGGATTAACAGTTATGCCCCTGGTGGAGATGATATGTCCAAGGTAGAGAACCTCATCGAGCCAAAACTCGCACTTTGAAAACTTCGCATAGAACTGATGTTCTCTGAGTTTGTCCAGCACCAATCTCAAGTGCTTGGCATGATCCTCTTTGTTCTTGGAAAAGACCAAAATATCATCGAGATATACCAAGAAGAAGTCATTTGTGTAAGGGTTGAAGATGAAGTTCATCATGCGAGAGAATGTTGGAGGAGCATTGAAAAGGCCGAAAGACATGACAGTGTATTCATAGGAACCATAGCTTGTTCTGAATGATGTCTTGGGGATATCTTGTTCACGAATGTGAATCTGATGATAGCCCATATAGAGGTCAAGCTTGGAGGATACTTGAGCACCTTTGAGTTGTTCGAATAGCTCATTGATGTTGGGAAGTGGGTACTTGTTCTTTATGGTCTTCTTGTTCAATGGGCAGTAGTCGACACAAAGTCGGTCCGTGCCATCCTTTTTCTTGACAAAAAGAACACCACAACCCCATGGAGAAGAACCCGGTCGGATCAGACCCATACGCTCTTGTACATCGAGTTGTTTCTTCAGCTCCTTCAACTCTTCTGGTCCAAGCTTGTAAGGACGTTTGCAAACAGGTTTCGTGCCAGGCTCAAGATCGATGACGAATTCAACTGGCCGATGAGGAGGCATTCCTGGAAGCTCTTCTGGAAAGATGTCTTGATATTCACAAACGACTGGAATATGAGAGATGGCATTCAATTCGGCCTTCTCATTGAGAGAAAACAGTCGAATGGTATCATCGCGAGCTGCATAGATGATCACATCCTCAGACGAGTGTGTCAATTGAATCTGACTGGCAGCACAATCAAGCTGAGCCTTGTGCTTAGAAAGCTAGTCCATGCTGAGAATTAGATCAATATCCAAGTTACCAAGAACAATTGGAGAAGACAGAAACTTATAGTCGCCCATATTGATAGAAACATCTGGAACCATAGAGCTTGCGTTCATGAATTTACCCGGAGAGACAACTGATAATTGCCTAGGAAAATCTTGGAAAAGCAACTCATGCTTAGATGCAAATGGTATCAAAAAGGACTTTTGCAGGAATATCATTAACAGGAAGATTACCCATGATCACTTCTGAAGAGTCCTCTGCCTGAGCTGCCTTCATCATGTTGACCTTTGCAGACTTGGGATTATGCTTGACCACTGCATTGCTGGCAAATCTCACAGGAGGAGGAGGCGGAAGGCGCCTCTGGTTGAAGCATTTGTTTGCATAGTGCCCCTTCTGCTGACACTTGTTGCACGTAACCTCTAAGAGCGGACGGTGATACGGAGCACTTGACCTTGGAGCATGAGACAAAGTTTTGTTCTGATAGCCTGGGTTGGGTGGGTGGGAAGATCCATTGCCACCTTTACTCTTCTGCTGATAAGGCTGACGGAATGGAGGAGGAGGAGGAAACCAGAACTTTTTCTGCTTAGCTGCCACTTGAGTTGAAGAAGAAGAAGGAGTTGCATCCCTAGCTCTCTTCTTGGAAGCATCTCACTTGATCTGAGTAGCTTCTTGCTTTAGTGCCATGTTGTAGAAATCATCATACTTGGTCGGCTCAAAAAGCACAAGAGCTAATTGCAGATCTTCTCTAAGGCCACCTCTGAATTGATAAATCATGCTCTTCTCGTCAGAGATGTCTTGTTTGGCGAAGCGAGCGAGCCTCTGGAACAGGATGTTGTATTGGTAAACAGACATGTTGCCTTGCTTCAGATTGCGGAACTCCCCACGCTTACTCTTAGCAACACTTTGAGGAACGTGGTGAGCTTTGAAGTCTCGGCGGAAATCATCCCAAGTACTCACACGACCTCCTTTGGAATCTTTGTATTGTTGATACCACTCAGTAGCTTGGTCTTTGAGTTGGAACGAAGAAAACTTGACAAAGTCCTCAGGCTTGACGTTGCTACACTCAAAATGTTTGCAGATATCCACGAGCCAATCATCAGCGACTATGGCCTCGACACAGTTACTGAAGGACTTCGGCTGGTTTGCGAGGAACTGGTTGAGGGTAGCAAACTGAGCTTGATTGTTGCCTTGGCCTTGATTTCCTTGGGTGCGCTCTTGCAAGATTTGCATAAGCATCTGCGTGTTGGCGTTGGTGGCGGCCATGACAGCTTGCCATGCCTCCGGAGGTGGAGGTGGTGGCGGAGGTTCTGGATTCTGACGCGTTGGAGGAGCCATCCTGAAGAGGTTGACATCCGTTAGCATCTCGAAAGACATATATTCAAGTTGAATCAATGGATCGAAATTGCAACATATAGCCTGAACATTCGAACAAGAATGAACGAATGAATTCCAAAGTAAATGATCACACTTCCATAAATTGAGAAGCCACTTAGATAAAGGTAGATGAATAAAGCAACAAGGTACAGACATGAACAAATAATTGGTAAGGATTACCCGATCACAAACCAAATATCTGCGGGAAGAAATACTAGAGCTACATGAATTCCCACCAATTAAACTCCCGAAATTTTCTGGTTATGCAATCAGGTGTTGGGGATACAGGGGAAGCATAATATCTCACCCAAAACTAGCAAATCCTACATCCAGCTGTATCCATCCTTCAACACATAACCAATAAACCTTCGAAAATCATTTACCTCAACCTTCGAAAAGCATCCGTTATACGAGTTATGGCAATACTCCCGAACTCCCGCCTAGTACTAGGTGGCGTCGAGGTTATCTCACCAACAACTGCATAAAGGAGATTTTCGATGTCGGTGAAACTTAGGTATTCCAGAACTAGAACGATAAAATTGTGACGACAACACCTCGGAGATCAACTCCCCGGGACACTGCCACAACCCCTAAATGTGAGGAGGCACTAAGAACAATGTTCTCGTCACAAAACCATCGGAACGATTCCAAGATACCCGTGTGATCCTAAAAAAATTCGTGAAATTTGAGAAGAGAAGAGTCAAAACTCTACGTCAGGAGGCCTCACCAGAGCGACGAAGGGACTGAGGAGTAAAAATAATCCTACTCTCCGATATATATAATCCTATAAGACTCAAAACATTTTTCTAGACTCAACAACGCCAGCGATTCGATCAAGCAGGGGGCTCCTAAGTCGAGGAAGGCTCTGATTACCAACTTGTAACACCCACGATGCGGTTATATCTCCCACGTGTCGGAGCACGACATAGAGGCATAACCGCATAGTAGGCATGTCGCAAGAGGGGTAATCTTTACACATCCCATGTACTGAATAAGAAATGGATGAAGAGTTGGACTACAGTCGCCACTTCACACAATACATAAATATAGCATTACATCATCCAGAATACAATCAAGGTCCGACTACGGAACCAAAATAAAGACAACCCCAATTGCATAGATCCACGATCGTCCCAACTGGGCTCCACTACTGATCGTCTCGAAAGGAAACATAGTAACGTCCTGAATCCTCGTCGAACTCCCACTTGAGTTCGGTCGCGTCCCCTGTACTGGCATCATCGGCACCTGCATCTGGTTTTGGAAGTAATCTGTCAGTCACGGGGACTCAGCAATCTCACACCCTCGCGATCAAGACTATTTAAGCTTATGGGTAGGAAAAGGTAGTGAGGTGGAGCTACAGCAAGCACTAGCATATGTGGTGGCTAACTTACGCAAATGAGAGCGAGAAGAGAAGCAAAGCACGGTCGAGAAGCTATAAAGATCAAGAAGTGATCCTGAAACTACTTACATTCAAGCATAACACGAGACCGTGTTCTCTTCCCGGACTCCGCCGAAAAGAGACCATCACGGCCACACACGCTGTTGGTTCATTTTAATTAAGTTAACTGTCAGGTTTTCTACAACCGGATATTAACAAATTCCCATATACGCATAACCGTGGGCACGGCTTTTGAAAGTTCAAAACCCTGCAGGGGTGTCCCAACTTAGCCCATCACAAGCTCTCACGGTCAACGAAGGATATTCCTTCTCCCAGGACGACCCGATCAGACTCGGAATCCCGGTTACAAGACATTTTGACAATGGTAAAACAAGACCAGCAAAGCCACCCGATGTGCCGACAAATCCCGATAGGAGTCGCGCGTATCTCGTTCTCAGGGCACACCGGATGAGCCAGACGTCGGGTTGGCATAGACCCTGGTTGCCCAGGGGGCGCCGGACATCGCTCAGGTTGGACCAACACTTAGAGAAGCACTGGCCTAGAGGATTAAAATAAAGATGACCCTTGAGTCCACGAAACCCAAGGGAAAAAGGCTTAGGTGGCAAATGGTAAAACCAAGGTTGGGCCTTGCTGGAGAGTTTTATTCAAGGCGAACTGTCAAGGGGTTCCCATTATAACCCAACCGCGTAAGGAACGCAAAATCAAGGAACATAACACCGGTATGATGGAAACTACGGCGGCAAGAGTGGAACAAAACACCAGGAATAAGGCCGAGCCTTCCACCCTTTACCAAGTATATAGATGCATTAAAGTAAACAAGATATAATAATGATATCCCAACACTAATCATGTTCCAACAAGGAACAAACTCCATCTTCACCTGCAACAAGCAACGCTATAAGAGGGGCTGAGCAAATCGGTAACATAGCCAAACAACGGTTTGCTAGGGAAGGTGGATTAGAGGATTGACATGGCAATATGGGAGGCATGATATAGCAAGTGGTAGGTATCGCGGCATAGCAATAGAGCGAGCAACTAGCAAGCAAAGATAGAAGTGATTTCGAAGGTATGGTCATCTTGCCTGCAAAGTTCTCCGAGTTGACGTAAGCTTGATCCTTGTAAGCGTACTCAACGGGTTCCTCGATCACGAACTCGTGTCCCGGCTCTACCCAAGGCAAGAACACAAGGAAAGGACAAACAATCAATCACGATGCAATGCGCAAGCAACATGATGCAAAACATGGCATGATATGCGGGATGTGATATGCAATGCATATGCGAGCTCCGGAAGGAAAAGATTGAACCAGGCCTCAACTTGGCAAACCAAGAGTGCCGCTGGAAAGATGAGTTGATTTCGGTCGAAAACGATATAAAGATCGCCGGAAACGGATGCACGGTTTGCAAATGGCAAGCAAAACAAGAATGGCACAATTCTGCGATTAACAGCACGATGCCATCTAAAATGCAACAAGAAACTAAGCTACTGCACTCTAACATAGCAACAAAACACATGGAAGTGATATACTCAAGATACTTGACAAAAGATGAACACTGAGCTACGGCTAAATCACAAAAGAGCATGTTCAAACAAGCATGGCAAAAGTGCAAAAGATATTAGCTTCATAGACTTAGTGAAAATACTAACATGTCAGGATTTAACATCAGGAAGCAATGTTTAGAGCAAGATAAGAACATGCTACAGGAATAGATCATAGCAATACAAGGCATGGAATGAATGTACTCGAAGCATATAACAAAAGTCCCTTACTGACCATAAGCCAAAAAGGATCAGAAGATATGATGGCACCCATGTAAACATAGCAAGTTTCGTTAACAGATTCAGACTTAGCAGAAAACTAGACATGGCATAAACAAAATTACGAAGGCCACTTCACGAGCTTGATTCACTCACCACAAGGAATTACATGACAAACTAAGCATACTAACAGCAAGAAGAAATGATTAAGAAGCTAACCATGGCAAGAACCATCTCATAGCATGCATGGATCAACTACAACAACGTTGGCAAAATTGATTAACATGTAAACAATCTGCCAGGAACATTTTATAGCAAAAGTAGGGCACGATTGAGTCATGCTAGGGCACTCCATAAATGCAAATAGGGACATGGATGGATAGAGCACAACCATATGTCAAAATCATCCTTACTGAATATACTCAAAAGAAACATGGATCTCTCTGTAGCAACATGAACACATGGCAATAAAATAACAGCAGGGAAATAACTAGTGAAATTCTAAGTCCCTAAAATCAGTAATATCACGAGAGCTACTTTGCATACATGTGCTAGTCACCACATTGATCATAAAAATACATGGCATACACCCCTGTAAAGATGGCATGGCATATCCCAAAACACATGTAGAGCTCATGACCATATGCAGCACACAATAATCATGGCAAAAATGACAAATGCTCATAATCTAATAAGAATCAGGAACTAAAATTTTATAGCACTTTTTCATCAACAATTTGGGCATCAAGATGGACTCAAACAAGCATGGCACAATGGAACAAAATGAAGAGGACATCCTGATTAACATTTTGATATATTGCACGCGCAAAACAGAGCTACGGATGAGGAGTTATGGCATGATGAATAGTGCTTGAAATGCAAAAAAATAATATACTTAGAGGAAATTTGAAGTCAACCCTAGGTTTCTCAGATCCAGATCCGGGAGGCGCGGTCTTCCAGAATCACCGGAGATGTCACCGGGGTGGAAGAAGGAGGCGGCCGTGGAGCAGGGGAGGGGAGGCGACGGAGTGGGGAGGACGTGGCCGGTGCCGGAGTGGACAAGCTCCGCCGACGAGGGGAGGATCTGGGCGGCGGATGTGCCTGCTGCCAGCGACGGAACAAGGCGGCCGGCGCGCGGCTCGAAGCAGGGAGGCGGTGGAGAGTGGCACCAGGCACGGGCGGCGGAGCGGACGGGCGCGGGTGGCGGCGCGCGCACGGGCCGGGAGGGCCCCGCCTGGGCCCCGGCGGGCCGGCGCGCGGGCAAGCGCGGCGAAGTGGGCACGCGGCTCGGCGAACCAGCGGGCGACACGTGGAGTCGATGGAGGTGGCGGACACGTCCGGCCGGTGAGGCTTTCGTTTGGCGGCGGAGAGGGGAAAAAAGCTAGGGTTGGACCCGAAAATTCGGAGGAGTGCATATATTTATAGGTAGAGGGAGCTAGGAGAGTCCAAATGAGGTGCGGTTTTCGGCCACGCGATTGTGATCGAACGGCCGAGAGGATGGAGGGGGTTTGGATGGGTTTTGGGCCACTTTGGAGGGGTGTTGGGCTGCAACACACACGAGGCCTTTACGGTTCCCCGGTTAACCGTTGGGGTATCAAATGGCCTCCAAATGACACAAAACTTGACAGGCGGTCTATCGGTGGTGTACCAAGGCCACTTGGCAAATCTCGGTACATTCCGAGAATGATTAACACCCGCTCACAAAAAGAGGCAAAACGGGCGCCGGAGGACATAGGAGTGTCGGATCGCAAAACGGACAACGGGGAAAATGCTCGGATGCATGAGACGAACACGTACGCAAATGAGATGCACATGATGACATGATATGAAATGCATGACATGGACAAAATGCAAAATGAAGACAAAAACCCAACCACGAATCTCATAACTTAGTGCCAAAAATGGCAAGAGTTGGAATACAAATATGGTAAGTTACATCCGGGGTGTTACAGCTATCCAGCATGCATCTAGAGTATTAAGTTCATAAGAACAGAGTAACGCCTTAAGCAAGATGACATGATGTAGAGGGATAAACTCATGCGATATGATAAAAACCCCATCTTGTTATCCTCGATGGCAACAATACAATACGTGCCTTGTTGCCTCTACTGTCATTGGGAAAGGACACCGCAAGATTGAACCCAAAGCTAAGCACTTCTCCCATTGCAAGAAAGATCAATCTAGTAGGCCAAACCAAACTGATAATTCGAAGAAACTTGCAAATATAACCAATCATACATAAAAGAATTCATAGAAGATTCAAATATTGTTCATAGATAAACTTGATCATAAACCCACAATTCGTCGGTCTCAACAAACACACCGCAAAAGAAGATTACATCGAATAGATCTCCACAAGAGAGGGGGAGAACTTTGTATTGAGATCCAAAAAGAGAGAAGAAGCCATCTAGCTAATAACTATGGACCCGTAGGTCTGAGGTAAACTACTCACACTTCATCGGAGAGACTATGGTGTTGATGTAGAAGCCCTCCGTGATCGATGCCCCCTCCGGCGGAGCTCCGGAACAGGCCCCAAGATGGGATCTCGTGGATATAGAAAGTTACGGCGGTGGAATTAGGGTTTTGGCTCCGTATCTGATCGTTTGGGGGTACGTAGGTATATATAGGAGGAATAAGTACGTCGGTGGAGCAACAGGGGGCCCACGAGGGTGGAGGGCGCGTCTAGGGGGGGTAGGCGCGCCCCCCCTACCTCGTGGCTTCCCTGTTGGTTGCTTGACGTAGGGTCCAAGTCTCCTGGATCATGTTCGGTGAGAAAATCACGTTCCCGAAGGTTTCATTCCGTTTGGACTATGTTTGATATTCCTTTTCTTTGAAACCCTAAAATAGGCAAAAAAACAGCAATTCTGGGTTGGGCCTCCGGTTAATAGGTTAGTCCCAAAAATAATATAAAAGTGGATAATAAAGCCCAATAATGTCCAAAATAGTAGATAATATAGCATGGAGCAATCAAAAATTATAGATACGTTGGAGACGTATCAATTAATCGTATGTTTATGTGGCCTTTCGTCCTCCTCTCGGACGTCTTGTCACCCCGCTGCCGCAGATGGCTTACAGCGCGGGCTTGCGCAGCGCGTGGGGGCATTCTTTTGGCGAAATGGTGGCGCCGATGAATCGCCAGTGAGCCCGTTCCCGCGCAACCTCGCAGGTTCCCGCGCAAGCTTCCCGCCCGACTCGGTGAAATCCCCCAAAATCCCAATGCTTACCGGCCTGCTATAAAAACCCTCACGGCCAGCGAGTCCTGCGTCGCATTTTCCCCTCCCTCCATGTAGCTTATTGTGTCTGCTTCTCGTACAATTGCCAATGGCACCGGTCCATCATCGTCGCTCAGCCACTCTGCCGTCATCAGGGGACAGCCCCAGCTGGGAGGCTACACCACGGCGGCGGCACAGACCCCGGTGTAGTGTAGTGCGCGTGGCGTCCCTGTTGGGTGTGCGCGGAACACCCACCACATGCTCCGCCGCCGGTGCCCGTCGACACCTGTTGCCGGCCGCTGTTGCCGCCACACCACTGTCGAAAGCCAGGGCCATCGCGCGCTCCGTCACCGCGGCCCGAAGGCGGGAGGTGGCCGTCATGGCCTCCACCCCACTGTCAGCCACTGTGGCCATCACTCGCTCCGCCATCGCGGCCCGAAGGTGGGAGGTGGTGGTCGTGGCCGCCACCCCGTCATCGGACGACCTGGCTGCTAGCCCACCATCGACCGCCGGGGTCATCACCCGCTCTGCCACCGCCTCCCGAAGGCGGGAGGCGGAGGTGGATGCCCGCACGTGCGTCAGCCACCTTGCGCGCTACATCGAGTTCCTGCGGGAGGAGGAGGAGCGCCTCGTCGAGCATGCAAAGAGCCTTACCGCCGTCGTGGCTGCGGCACACGTCGCCTCAGAGGCGAGGAATCAGGAGATCTACGAGGAGAACCACCGCTTTGAGAGGGGTCGTCTGGAGCGGCAGAGGGCGTTCGAGGTGAGCGTCACTGAAGCTGCAACAGCGGCAGGCACCGTATTGCGGTTGCCCAGCTCGTCGGTAGGCTCCTCCTCCGCCGCCTCTTACTGAGCGCGCTCGACAGAGGAGAGGTAGCCAGAAGTAGTACAAAGCCCCTCCGCAGTAGTAGTAGTATTTAGGGGCCATTTTGTTTAGTTCATCTGACTATAATTGTGAACTGTACAACGTACTTAAAATTAGCTAGTATATATAGTTGAACTAGCTATTTCAGTACGTGGTTGGCAACAATTGGGAAAAAAGTTTGGTCGGTTCAGTTGTCAAGTTGAACTGTGTGTATAAATTAAGAATGACTGCTTAATCTATGAATGAAATCTATGCTTAATTACTGAATTTTAGTTGCAAAAATTAGATACTGCTAGTGATTTTTAGCTTCATATTTTGACAAATCGCAGTGTTACAAGGATTGAAAAATCTTACCAAATTGTTTGTACGTGGTTGCACACGGGTCATCCAAAACAACCGTTTGAGTTGAAGGGATGCACAACTCATGTGCTGCTCTCACTTTGCATACAAGTGTTCTATCTAAAATGTTTGCGATCAAGAGCAGCAGAAATCCTGCTCGGCACATTTTCATTTGGCTTCCTGGGGAACCTGTCAATTTGCATACGGGTGTTCTAACTAAAATGTTTGCGATGATTGTTTTATATTTAAAAAGCGAATTAGACTGCGGCTTGGGCACCATTAATGGAGAGGATGCGAGCAAGGCGGGCGGCCATGGAAGTCAAAGGGCTCGCTTCCCAGTGAGCCTGCACAGCGTATAGCTCGCACGCTTCCCGGTGAGCCTGCGCATTCGAGGACATCTTGCACGCCTCTCGGTTGTCCTGCGCACCAGACAGCGCTCGCACGCCTCCTGTTCAGTCAAGGTCAAGCGGCTGTCTGCACACACCTCCTACAACCATTAAAACCAAGACATGTGGCATCACGTGAATGGTTAACACAACGCACACCGTTTGAATTATACAAACGTTTGAGATATTAAAGTGGCAGCTATTTTTTCAAAATGCCTTTGTTGGCTGTCATTATTCGAGTGCGCCTTCTCTTAAAATGGACACCAAAAATACCAAGACATGTCGGGTGCCATTCCATGATAGCATGCCAAGTTTCATGAATTTCAGACGAGTTTTGGATTTACTAGAATTTAAAAACTAAGCATCTCAATGTTTTGCCGGCAATCAACGGTGCCCTAGTGTTTGAAATTCATTCCCATTTCTTGCATGGGACCTAAGCATGCACCCAAGGACACATATTTGATTTTTCAACCAATTATATGCACTGGAGCATGTGCGTGTAGTTCAAATTTGAATTATGCACATAAATGCATTGAAAACTTAGTTAATGCATAAAAATGTCCAAACGAACCACGAAAAATCACAAAAATTGACACAACACTCCTGTTGTTCTATGTTGGCACGAGAAAAAAATTGGAAGCAATAAGAGGCAGTGGATATCGTTTCGTTCCCAAAGGTGGGACATTCCCTACGGAAACCATGATGCTTGTTGTGAGAAGCTCTGGTTTGTGAGAAGCATATACCCAAACCTGCCCCAAACGGGACATAAATTTTACCACGGCATGTTGATGCCGCTCCATGAAAGCATGCCAGGTTTCATGAATTTCAGACGAGTTTTGGATTTACTAGAATTTAAAAACCAGGCATCTCAATGTTTTGCCGGCAAACAACGGTGCCCTGGTGTTTGAAATTCATTCCCATTTCTTGCATGGGACCTAAGCATGCACCCAGGGACACAGATTTGATTTTTCAACCAATTTATATGCACTGGAGCATGTGCATGTAGTTCAAATTTGAATTATGCACATAATGCATTGAAAACTTAGTTAATGCATAAAAATGTCCAAACGAACCACGAAAAATCACAAAAATTGACACAACACTCCTGTTGTTCTATGTTGGCACGAGAAAAAAATTGGAAGCAATAGGAGGCAGTGGATATCGTTTCGTTCCCAAAGGTGGGACATTCCCTACGGAAACCATGATGCTTGTTGTGAGAAGCTCTGGTTTGTGAGAAGCATATACCCAAACCTGCCCCAAACGGGACATAAATTTTACCACGGCATGTTGATGCCGCTCCATGAAAGCATGCCAGGTTTCATGAATTTCAGATGAGTTTTGGATTTACTAGAATTTAAAAACCAGGCATCTCAATGTTTTGCCGGCAAACAACGGTGCCCTGGTGTTTGAAATTCATTCCCATTTCTTGCATGGGACCTAAGCATGCACCCAGGGACACAGATTTGATTTTTCAACCAATTTATATGCACTGGAGCATGTGCATGTAGTTCAAATTTGAATTATGCACATAAATGCATTGAAAACTTAGTTAATGCATAAAAATGTCCAAACGAACCCTGAAAAATCACAAAAATTCACACAACACTCATGTTGTTCTATGTTGAAACGAGAAAAAAATTGAAAGCAATAAGAGGCAATGGATATCGTTTCGTCCCCAAAGGTGGGACGTTCCCTACCGAAAACCATCATGCTTGTTGTGAGAAGCTCCGGTTTGTGAGAAGCCTATACCCAAACCTGCCCCAAATGGGATAGTTTTTTTACCACGGCATGTTGATGCCACTCCATTATAGCATGCCAAGTTTCATGAATTTTAGACGGGTTTTGGATTTACTAGAATTTAAAAACCAGGCATCTCAATGTTTTGCCGACAATCAACGGTGCCCTGGTGTTTGAAATTCATTCCCATTTCTTGCATGGGACCTAAGAATGCACCCAAGGACACAGATTTGATTTTTCATCCAATTTATATGCACTGGAGCATGTGCATGTAGTTCAAATTTGAATTATGCACATAAATGCATTGAAAACTCAGTTAATGCATAAAAATGTCCAAACGAACCCCGAAAAATCACAAAAAATCACACAACACTCCTGTTGTTCGATGTTGACACGAGAAAAAATTTGAAAGCAATAAGAGGCAACGGATATCGTTTTGTCCCCAAAGGTGGGACATTCCCTACCGAAAACCATCATGCTTGTTGTGAGAAGTTCCGGTTTGTGAGAAGCATATACCCAAACCTGCCCCAAATGGGACAAAAAAATTACCACGGCATGTTGATGCCGCTCCATGATAGCATGCCTAGTTTCATGAATTTCAGACGGGTTTTGGATTTACTAGAATTTAAAAACCAGGCATCTCAATGTTTTGCCGGCAATCAACGGTGCCCTGGTGTTTGAAATTCATTCCCATTTCTTGCATGTGACCTAAGCATGCACCCAAGGACACAAATTTGATTTTTCAACCAATTTATATGCACTGGAGCATGTGCATGTAGTTCAAATTTGAATTATGCACCTGAAATGGCTAGAAAACCAATTTAATGTATAAAATGTTTAGACGAACCCTGAATAATTCCAATTCTTTTACGACACACATATAGTTGCATGTTCACTCTAGATAAAAGGTCTAGAAATTCAAACACCGTCCATTACCGCTGTGACCCCACTACGTAATTCAAATCAAGATGAAAAATCAAGTAGATCGCACACGGTTTATTATCAGCAACCGTGTGAGATGCAGCACAAAATATCCTGGAGCACCGTCGGTGTATAGTACGCCTATGGCTTATGCGAGAAGGTGTGTCAGCTACAGTCCACAGCCGGCGTCTCAAGCACACTAGCTCACTCCCCAAATATCATTTCACTGTTCAATCATCACTGGTGAAAGATGGGCACGTGGACCCGCGTCAAGAGGGCAACTTCGGTAGCCCACTCCGGCGCGCGGCCGTAGCCGCCATCCGCGTGCTAACAAGGTGCATGAGCGCGGCCGCAATCTGTGACCGGGTGGCAAAGGCAGCCCAAACGGTCGTTGTTGCTTCTCAGGTGGCGACAGCAGCATCTGCCTCGGGGATAGCAACTGGCGAGAGCGGCGCAATAGCTATCTGTTCCGCAGCGGTGGCCTTAGCCCTGATGGAGGCCGCCCACGAACATGTCGAGGCCTCCCACGCCAAGCTCCTGGCGGTCACCGCATAAATTGAACAAATCTTCTCCGACAACGGTTGGCAACCCACGGCTGAAGAGCTGGCAATCGCCGAGAGTGTTCGAGCAGCCGTCCTTTCCTCCGCCGCATACCTTGCGACGACGGAGCTCGTCCAAGCCCAAATCGCGTCCGCCCACGCCCATCTCGTGCTGGCCTTTTCCAAAGAGATGGCGGACGCGGATGGCGAGATTCTTGCCGAGTATGGTGCGATGGATGCCATGGAGCCCCTTCCCTGGGAGACCGTCGGGCGCGAGCTGGACATGGAGGCGGCGGCGGAGATCGAGGAGCACCAGCCGTAGTAGTACTCTTTGTTTTTTTTTAATTAAGACCATCGGTCTTTAATTTGTTAGAGTAATGTTTAGGTCAGCTAGATCTGTTTAATTGCTGAACTTGCTCAATTAAGAAGTGTAGGTGTGCTATAGTCTCCTTTGTGTACCCAAATTATGCAATGACGTGGATGACCATTGTAACCATGGAAATTCGAACCAAAACTTTTGACGTTCAAACTCATCACACATGGGTGAAGCTATCTGAATCATTTGTGATGTCCACATATCGTACACAGTTCTGAATAATGGACTGTGTGTGATGACACTTTGTGCACGCAGTTTTTTGGCCGAAGCGATTCCAAATTTTGGACTTCCGCGGAAATATCTGCCTCCCCGTCCCCTCCCCCTTACCAAAAGCCACATTTCCCCTCTTTCCGCCTTCCTTTCCAAGTTGAAACCTTCACTCCTTGCTTGCAGCGCCGCCTCCTTGTCAGCGACCCTCCATGCTGCTCGGCCTCGTCTATCCAGGCAGGTAATCCACACCCGACCCCCATCCTCATCCTCCTTCCACATCTTACATGCCCCGACCGCCGGCGCGAGCGCGACACCTTCCACCCAAATCACCGACCCCTCCACCAAATAAGCGCCGCCCTAAGCCATGGTGCACACAGTATAGCCAGTATCTCAAGGAGCATTTGGCAGCGGAGAAGCAAATCGCGACCGCACACGTGGATGAGGTCGCGATGGATGCCATTCGTGCCAACCCCTAGATCTTGGAGGAGCACCTTGCCATTTGCTAGCTACGCCGGTTAAGCATGCTCGGTTTACTCGTTGTGTGTGTTGCTCCTGTCTTTCCTTCACAAATTCTAGTGAATTGTGCTATCTAATTTTACCATGCAATCTATTGCTCTAGTGTATATGTTCTATATGTCAAGCAGTGTGGTGCTCACTTATTGACTATTTTATTAATTAGTTGTCGTCTTTAGTTAACTGTTAGGTTCAATTCTGCAAATGTGATGTTCAATTCTTCAGGCTGCAATTTTGTATTGTCTTCCATGTGAGAAATAAATTGAATTTATCTTTACAAAATACATGAGAAACGAATACAATTGCTATATTTCCAAGTTGTCAAGCATGCTTGGTTTGGTTATACATTGTGCAATGTGGTGCTCAGTTAACGTTTGGTTCATTTGTGTAGTGGTGTTTAGTTAACTGTTTGGTTCAATTCGGCAATGCGATGTTCAATACTTGTGGGTGCATTCTGTTATTGTATACCATGTGAGGAATAAATTGAATTTGGCTGTAGTAAATACATGAGAAACAAATACAATTGCTACAATTGGCTATAGTTAACTGTTTGGTTAACTGTCCGATCTTCTATTAAGAATATGTTATATTGTGCAATCTGGTGCCTAGTTAATGTTTGGTTCATTTGTTGTGGTATTTAGTTAACTGCTTGGTTCAATTCTACAATGCGATGTCCAATTGTCGTGGGTAGAATATTGTATTGTTGTGCATGTGCGGAATAAATCTAATTTGGATGCACTTAATACATGAGAAACATATACAGGTGCTATATTTCCTAGTTCTTAATCTTGCTTGGTTTGGGTAAATGGGTTTTCCGTGTGGCTTGAATTAATCTGATGAATCTGCAATGTGCTTATTTTTCATCAACATATTTTACTGATAGCATGCGAACCCTTACTTAACCTGATGACTAACTACCTTATATGTGTTGCAGGGAAACAATGGGAAGCACTGAGGTTTACAATCGAGGTTAGCATGTGCATGGTCCGTTCTCTAATAGCACATTATTGTGCAATTGTTGGAACCATTCTAGTATTTTGGTTTTTAACAATTTGGTCTTGCACATGTAGGTCCTACTATCAAAGGTTTTGACCCACTGTTCGACCCTTTTTGCATATGGGGAAATGAGTTGTCCATGAATATCAATCAAATCAAGAAACTCAGTAAGATTGTTAGGATAAAGAAATTAGCGACAAAAAACAACAAGATCTTTGTCTGCACAATGAAGAACATATCAGTTCACTACAAGATGGTACTAACTGTTATACCTAGCCTTTTTTATTCCTTTGCCCCATTTCCAATATAGAGAAGATATTTATGCACATCCTTGTTTTCAGGCCTTTCCAAAGCAGTTCACTGATGATTACCTCTCAAACCACCTCTATGGTCAGGAGGTGAGGAAGGTATTCATACAACACCCACGGTTCAATATTGAAGTGTTCCTGAAGAGGACGAAGGACGGACGGTCAATCATCCATAGGCACTAGCCTAAAGTTGCAAAGACCTTCAACATCAATGAAGGCTCAATATTCGCCTTCCGCTTCAGCAGTTTTCTAGATGAGATGCATATGTCTATATACCATCTATGATGCTAATTTCGAAAGGTTCTACATGTTGCATGTGGAACTTGCTGCTGGTGCAGTTGTGTAATGGCGTAGCTGAGTGCTGAAGCTATATCATCTTGTACTCTGATGTATTTCAATTATGAAATTTTGCTTCCTTAATATGGAAATGAAATATATTGTGTGCTTAATATGAAATGTCAATTAGATTAATAAATGGATTATGAATAATCAAATAATTAGCCTGCTAATGGTGAATTAGCCTGCTAATTGGGTTTTGCTATTCTAAACGGTTGTTGAAAAAGTACCATGGGCAATGACCTTAGGCAACGCACACAGTTTCTAGGGATAAACCATGTTGGATCAATGAACAATCACACACGACTTTTTCTTGAAAACTGTTTGTGTTAGGCCACCGTGCGCAAATGTTTATCACATAAAAAGTGTGTGATGGATAGCCTTTGCCACACAGTTTCTTCTATGGACCGTGTGTGATACATTCAATAATGGAAACGATTTAACGGGAAAAATTGTGTGTGATGTACCTATGAACAGAAACATTTTCCTTGGAGCGACTGTGTGGGATGTACATACGAACGGAAATGTTTAGCGGGGACTGACTGTGTGGGATGTACTTGCGACCGGAAACAATTTCATCGTATAATTGTATTTTTTAGCTCTACTGTACGTATTTCCATATTTGAGCGCTCGCCGGTCGCACACATTCTCATTTTGCCAAGCCCGCGTGCCAGGAGGGCATATCCCCGACGGTTACTGGGTCATGTGGGAAGAACCCCCCAATCGCCCACACTCACTTGGCGACAATTCCAAATGCCATCGTGAAAAGGGGTTAAAAATCGTTTGCTTAGGACCGACGCGCACCAGTGGTCATACACCAAATTCACTGGAATTTCTTTCCCGTCTGGTCCCTATGGTCCCACTCGGGCCATATGATTTGGATTGAACTTGGTGAAGCGTGTTTTCACCATGGCCCAGGCTTCTCGTGCGCCTTCACGGCAGGCTAATGTCTTCCATAGCTCAAACCGACGCCGAGCACCTTTGAACAGGTTTACTAAGCCCTCCATACTTTCTGGAGGAGTATCAGATGGCCATAATGCCTTCACCATACTCCTCATGGCTTTCCGGGCCCGAGCATGTACCATGGACAGTTCCTTCAGCACGTCGCCTTGAAATTCGGATACCTCTTCTTCTAGTCGACCAGTCAACAGGCCTACAGCAACAGAGTCATGACGTTCCGAATTATGGACTAAACATGAGCCCCTAGGGTGGTTTTTTTAAGAAAGGAAGACATACCAAACATTCCGCCCTTCAGCTTCTCATTTTCTTTCTACACGGTCGATAACTAAGCCCTTAAGCTCTCCATCTCTTCGGATTGTTTGTCTTTTTCCTCCTCGTGTTTTTTCTTCCCAGACGCGCTCATTGTGGCCTTTTTCATATCCGCCAGCTCAGCGGTGACGGCATTTAGCTACGTCTGATTTATCTTTAGCTCCTGGGATAGCGCAGCATTCTTCTCTTTGAGAACCTACAGGTCATATCAATCCTTAAATCGGTTTGCCTCACCACTTCAAGTCTCGGGGGCTACTAGCATATGACTATCAAAATTGCATAAACCTTTACCTATATATCCTTTGAGAATAACTGAGTGACTCTGGCTAGTCCGTCTCGAGCAGCTCGGATATATGCATCCACCGAGCTGAGTGCGACAAACTCTTGCTCGGAAAAGGCCGGAGCACACATGGCCTCTTTCAATCGACGGTGATTCATCACGCTCTCCACTTCTAAATTCGTGACAGATACGTCATTCGAATCCTCATGAGGCGGCGGAACTGGCATTGCATCGACTCTCGTCCTAGTTAGCGAGTCTGACACCGGATTAGCGGACATTCAGCTAACAGGGCATTTTCCCACTGTCTGTCGCGTGTTTCTCCTAACATCAAGGATAAAAGGAGACTTTAAACAATCTGGACTCATGCCCAGGCATGTATTAAGCAGACATACCTCTTGGAAGACTGTGAGGTTTCTGCAGCGCTCCCGGTCCCCTTTCGTTTTGAACAATGACCTTGCGTAGGGGCCGCCCTTGAGGAGGTATGGTCCACCGAGCGCTGATCTATAAAAGTCCAGATCAGTATAATGGATAAAGGTGCAAGTAGGGACTTCCTTTTAAGAGCCTTTTGAATACTTACGATGGAAAAGGGATAGGGGCGGGGGTAGTCGGCAGTGATATCCACTTTCGAGCCATCAAGGCTCGCTTGATAAAATACCACGTCATCAAACTCTCTCTATATATATTCGGATCCTCGCCAAAGCCAGGATCTTCATCATGATTATGGTCCTCTAGATGGGGCGAGACAGTGAACGTCCTCGATCATCTTCCGCCATGACCATTTTAACAAATAACAAATTGGGTTAGCATGCCGTAATAGCAATAAGGCAACACAGATAATCGAAGTCTTACCCATTCAATGGGGTTGTACATGGAATAGCCTTCCCGGTAGTTTAAGCGGAGGAAATCTTCTTTTAACCCTTATACAAATTGGCTAAGATTGTGGTCAGTTCAGCAGGGGTATCCAGACCCTTCCGTCTGTAACGGGACGCGTCATCTTCTTCGTTGTAACACCGTAAGGGAGTTACTCTAGATTGGAGAGGCTGGACTCACCTCTTTATTGCAATAGCCATGACCTCGACTATCGAGAGATCGGTATGGGCTAGTAACCTGACCTTGCTAACCAACCTTTTTATTTCCGCACTGTCTTCCTCCTTGGGACTTCGGGGACACCAGTTGAAACGCTTCTTGATAACCCACAAGTATAGGGGGTCAATTGTAGCCTCTTTCGATAAGTAAGAGTGTCGAACCCAACGAGGAGCTTAAGGTAGAACAAATATTCCCTCAAGTTCTATCGACCACTGATACAACTCTACGCACGCTTAACGTTCGCTTTACCTAGAACAAGTATGAAACTAGAAGTACTTTGTAGGTGTAACAAGATAAGTTTGCAAGAATATAAAGAGCACGTAAATAAAAACTAGGGGCTGTTTTAGGTAAAGAAGCAATAAAGTTAGTATAGCGAGTGTGGAAAAGTGGTGGTAGGAGTTGCGAAATTGTCCCTAAGCAATTGACTACGTTACTAGACCGATAGCAAGTTTTATGTGGGAGAGGCCACTTCTAGCATGTCATCCCTGACTTGGAATTCTATGCACTTGTGATTGGAACTATTAGCAAGCATCCGCAACTACTAACATTCATTAAGGTAAAACCCAACCATAGCATTAAGATATATTGGTCCCCCTTCAATCCCGTATGCATCAATTTCTATGCTAGGTTCAAGCTTTTGTCACTCTTGCCCTCCAATACATAGTCCTATCAACATACAACTAACCCTATGGTGTGATCCACGCGCGCGCTCATATGATGGGCACCAAAGGACAGCAACATAACCACAAGAAAATTAAACCAATCATAGCAATTCACCAATTACCGATAGGACAACGAAAATCTACTCAGACATCATAGGATGGCAACACATCATTGGATAATAATATGAAGCATAAAGCACCATGTTCAAGTAGAGGGTACAGCGGGTTGCGGGAGAGTGGACCACTGTAGATAGATGGGGGAAGGTGATAAAGATGTTGGTGAAGATGACTGAGGTGTTGGTGTAGATTGCGGTGATGATGATGGCCCCAGCGGCGTTCCGGCGCCACCAGGAGAGAGGGGGAGAGGGGCCCCCTTCTTCTTCTTCCTTGACCTTCTCCCTAGATGGGAGAAGGGTTTCCCCTCTGGTCCATGGCCTCCATGGCGGCGGAGGGGCGAGAGCCCCTCCGAGATTGGATCTGTCTCTCTGTCTATCTCTGTTTCTGCATTTCAGATTCTGGCCTTTCACCGTTTCTTATATTCCCGAAGATCCGTAACTCCGATTGGGCTGAAATTTTAACACAATTTCTATCCGGATATTGTCTTTCTTACGGTGAAAGAAGGGCACCAACCGCCTTACGGGGTGGCCACGAGGGCCCAGGGCGCACCTGACCCCCTGGGGCGCGCCCCCCTGCCTCGTTGCCCCCTCGGGCATCGTCTCGCGTTGATTCTTCTTCCCAAAAATCACATATATTCCAAGTATATGAAAGTTGTAGAATATTGGCATGGAACAATCAAAAATTATAGATACGACGGAGACGTATCAGCATCCCCAAGCTTAATTCTTGCTCGTCCTCGAGTAGGTAAATGATAAAAAGGATAATTTTTGATGTGGAATGCTACCTAGCATAATCTTGATCTTGTAATCTAATCATGGCATGAATATTAAGACACGAGTGATTCAAAGCAATAGTCTATCATTTGACATTAAGACAATAATACTTCAAGCATACTAATAAAGCAATCATGTCTTTTCAAAATAACATGGCCAAATAAAGTTATCCCTACAAAATCATATGGTCTGGCTATGCTCCATATTCACCACACAAAGCATTCAAATCATGCACAACCCCGATGACAAGCCAAGCAATTCTTTCATACTTTTGACGTTCTCAAACATTTTCAACTTTCACTCAATACATGAGCGTGAGCCATGGACATAGCACTATAGGTGGAATAGAATATGATGGTGGAGGTTGTGTGGAGAAGACAAAAAGGAGAAAGTCTCACATCGACATGGCTAATCAATGGGCTATGGAGATGCCCATCAATTGATGTCAATGCGAGGAGTAGGGATTGCCATGCAACGGATGCACTAAGAGCTATAAGTATATGAAACCTCA